>NC_136661.1:23575679-23803904 GCF_903797595.1 Erithacus rubecula | reverse complement strand
TTCAAACTTCAAAGCCCAGCAGTATTCCCACATGGCTTGGCATTCTTGTGAATAAGACTACCAAGTGTATTTATAGGACATGTTCAGAAGTTGCAGTTTTAAAACCTTGTGGTTTTGTTAAGGCCCATCTCAGTGAAGGGCTTAATACAGGCAAACATTTGTCTCAGCTGCATGTCTCCTCTGAGACTAATGGTCCAGAAAGGATGCAACAGCTTTAAGAAAAAAGATGTTCAAAAGTGAATGTGTCCTATCTGCAAAGATCTGTGAGCCTGCAGTCTTAAGGCATCTCCTCAGTTCTCTCAAACACCATTGATGTGATCAAAAGCAGACTGCTCACAGAATCATAGGATAGTTTGGATTGGAAAGGACCCTGAAGTTCCCATCTCATTCCACACACTTGCATGGCCAGGGACACTTTCCACTAGACCAGGCTTTTCAAAGCCCCCTCCAACCTGGTCATCCTTTCAGTAGACTTGGTGGGTTTTCTGGACCTCTGACTGCTCTCCCAGTACAGAGTCAAGGATCATCCCTGTTTGCCCTCTTTTTTTTTTTCCCCCTAGTCAATAGGTCTGTGTGGCCTAACATCATCATCAGAAGGCCTTGGTTAATCCAGGGTGATCAGATTTAGTTTACCCTTAATGCTCTGTTGAGCTCAGTCATTCCAAGCCTAATTAGCACATGAGTTGTCTTGTGGAGTGATATCCTAAAATAAACTGTCCTGAATACAGCTTTACAAAGTGAGCTTGGTTTGGGTTGCCATCCTCTACAAGGGATATGTTTCCCTCTCAGAAGGAAAGTATGTGTAATCATTAGGAGTGCCTCGTCTGCTTCATAAGTATTTTATTAAGATTCTGGCTTGCCTTTTGTTAGTTCTGCTGCATGGAAAATATTCTGTTATATAAACTGATGCTGTGGTTTCATCCAGATCCTCTTGAGTTCTGCCTTGCTGCCAGCCATGTGAGCATACAAACCCACCCACACATCAGGAGGACACTTGGAAAGAGGTTGGTAATCGGACCAAGGATCTGGGAATACTCTTGTACTTGAGCAGAATGAAAATCTTGGCACTGAAGGTTGGCAAATGAAGTAGAAAATATGATCCTCTCCCTGCCCTAGCCCAAGGACAAGTAGTGAAGTTAAATATCCCTATGTTCAAATGTACTCACAGGTAACTACTAGTGTGGCGAGTAATCTGGTGTGCAAGGCAGTGGTTCAGGAAGTTACAAGCTCTAAAATTTTGCAAGAATTCCAAAAAACAAAAGGGACACTGAGGGATGATTGTAGAGTCTCCTAAATTTCTATGGGCAGGTTATGAAACCTGCTCTGCAATGTGAAAATGAAGGAGGCTGCTTGTGACTGGGTAGTCTTACAATGGCCCAAGGATCTGTTCCTACATCAGACATTTCTTGTCTCATTATCCCAGGAATCATTCTGCCTTTTTTATTTTTACCCACACTGAACTCTGCTGAAATGAGATTCAGACATGATTGCAGAGGACCTGTTTGTTCAGGTACCTGGCCAAAAAAAGCAATCAGGAAATGCACTATCTTAACAGTAACAAGGCCATTTCCATTTTCATATATGAGTGCTAAACGATATTTTCCTCCAGCTGTCTTCAAGGGATTGTAAAATTCAGTGGTGTAAAAGCATTTGGGTATCAGTCTTATTGTCATAAATCCATGTATTATCAAAAAAATATATATATCCATATATATCAAATATTCATGTATTAATGTATTATGTATATAATGCATTTCTATGTATTTTTTTATATATATATTCATGAGAATAGAATAGAATAGAACAGAATAGAACAGAATAGATATATATTGTATGTGGTCTTAATGTCCTTCAGAAGGCATAAATTGAATGTATTAACTCCTCAGATGCTGCTTTCATTGGGCTGCTCAGCTTTTTTGCTTTATAGAATGCTATCATCCCCAAATCAGGGAGTTGCCAGCCTCCAGAAAATGTCTTCCTGTGTATCCAGGCTTTTATTCTGGTCTTGGTAGAGCAGGCTAGGGCTAGGAAGGGTTAAAGTCTCCTGCAGCCTTAGCAGGAGTCAGCTGTTGGTCACAGCTGCTGGTAGAAAAAGCATTTAGATGTGCAGTGTGGAGGAGGAACATGGAGTAAAGGCAGGCTGCTGCTGGGATGTGTTCTGTCTGTCTGGTTTTGGTGCTCCTGGTTTGTTTGCACGCAGTGTGCATTAAATTCCGTGTAGGACTGCACCATTTAATATAGGTTTGCAGATGCAGGTGTTCAGGCTGCCTGGCAGATCCAATGTCCATCACTCCTAGGTAATGCCATACCTGCACTGCTTCTCCTGTTAGCTGGGATGTGACAGCAAACCATCGCTGCACTTCTGTGTTCCAGTCCAAAAATAATCTTGCTGGCGCTTTTTGACATCGCTAGCTACTTTCTTTACAGTGGCTTGTGAGATGATATTTTGTTATTTCAAGAATTTGACCTGGCTGTGGTTTTACTTGACTCTCCTGTAGCCACTTTTGCTGTCTGTTCTGTTTCTGCTGTTGTGCTGCATGAGGTTGTACATCTGTAACTTACCGTCCCAGAAATTTTTGCTTTTCATTTGATGGTGAGTAATTCCTACATGTGGCACTCTGGGCTGAAGAGACAGCAAACATCATTTTACAGCCTCTTTTTACCGAGTTACCTTAAGGCTGAGTTCCTTATTTGTCAGGCTTTTTCAAGTGGTCAGTAATGCTTTTGTCTTGCAGGGAGAGTTTTTGTTCTTGCAGGGATTGTTTTGCAGCTGTGATTCCTGCGGTCTGGACAAAAGTGCAATGCCAGTTTTAATCTGCACAGAAAGGAAGAATAGGGAAGATAAGCAGCCACAGAGTGGCTGGAGTCTGTATGGATGTGTGTACTGCAGCAAGATCTCTTTCACAGTGAAGACAGACTTTCTATGTCCATTTTAGGACTTAGCTTGTCTTTTTTCCCCAAGTCATGAAGGTGGTAGAGGATATAGGACTACTTGAAGTAGAGCTGTCCTTCTGTGCTTTTTTTGTGCAGATGAAGACTGCTCCTGAAATTATCCTCCCATAAGCTTTGGATAAGTAGGTCATCTGCTTTGCCATGGTCTGGCCAACACTGTATTATTGCCTGAAGCCAGATTCCAGTAAGGTTTAGGGAAGAAAATCCAATCCAAGAGATTTCTCAGTTCTCTTTGAGAGGTCTTTCCAAAGGGTGTGCAGGGTTGTGTGAACTGATAGATGCAAGTAACCAAGGTGACCACAATCCACAGGTGAAGTGCAAAGAGATAGATTCACCTCACTGGCTGGAATGTTTCAAAAACAGGTACATGGGACACATACCCTGCTAAGCTTATTCCATCTTAAGAGCCATTGACAGCATTCTGTTGCCTTCTACAGGTATTCCATTTCTCAAGACAGACAGAAAAAAACACAAAGCAAACACAATGCATGAAATTTCCCCCACTGAATATTCTTAGCATCCCCCAGCTGTCAGGTCATTTTGAGGGAAAGCAACTCTGTTTTTCCTCCTCACTAAATTTTCCACTTTCAAGCCTTTTTTCCCTGGAGGGATGTGGTTCTTGGGGTCGTCTATGCAGGGCCAGAAGTTGGACTTGATAATCCTGATGGGTCCCTTCCAACTCAGCATATTCTGTGATTCTAATTTTAGGGATGCTAGAGATCCCCAGAAAGTCCAAAACCCTCCAGTGCTGTTAAGAATATTGTGTCCTCTCCACTTCTTGATGTTATCTCAGGAGCCTTCACCCCCACAGTGGACACCTGAATAAGAACAGCTGCCCATTCACCATTGCATGTAGCCCTGTGACAGACTTGGGGAACAGTTTTGCCAGCCTGTGCAGGCACAGGTCAGAGAGTTGGCCTTGATTCATGAAGCTGAGCTCAGTTTGATGCCTGACTCCCTCAGCCAAACACTCCCTTCCCTGCTCCCCGTGGCTGTCGTGGTGGAGAGTTTTGAGCTCACAGCTCCCAGGCATAGCAGATTGTGGAAAAACCTTCAGTCCACATTTCTGCTGGCTTTAAGCTGAAGTTCACCCACAGCTGATGGCTGTGGTTTTTCCTCCACTCAGCTGCAACTGCTGGTTCATGGGATCCTCAGTTGGGCAGATCACTAGAAGGAGCACATTGATGAGGCAACCAGCTGACAGCCCTGCTTTGCACAAATTATAGAAGCATAAAATGGCTTGGGTTGGAAGGGACCCTAAAGGTCATCTAGTTCCACCCCCCTTGCCTTGGACAGGGAAGCTATCCATTAGGTCAGGATCACTAAGCCCTGACTAAAGCTGTGCAGTTAGGGAGGAGTAGTCTTGGTATCTTTGAATACTGAGTGTGCCTAGAAATTTCATATGCTTATAGGACTTGCTGTGTGGGTTCTTGAATGCTCTGGTGATCCTGCAAAACCCAGCTCCATCACCCAGGCAGATCTGCACTTCAAAATGGAATTGTGTGATTTCTGCTGTTGTAAGATCTTCAGGAAGCTTTTGGAGTGCTTAGGCAAAAAGATGCTATACAAGCATAGTCCTTCCTGCTGCTACTGCTGCTGCTACTAGTGTCTGTGATTAGAAAGGATTTACTGTGTCTGCACTTTAATTCAGCAGCAATTTCTATGTGATATGAACAGCTAGAAACATCAGTCTTTTTCTTCTCTGCGGATTTACATAAAGCAATTAGGAGCATATGTGCTGGGGGCTGGGACAGGGAAGAGGAGGAGGAGCAGGTTCCATCCCAGATCACCTCGGTGGATGCTCTGAGTCATGGCCTGTAAATGGCTCTTGCCGAGTGCCACATGCCAGATGATGAGTCACAGAGCAAGGGAGCACAGAAATGGGAGAAACTGGTTCTGTCACTGTCCTGGCTCCTGTGTTAGCTGGTATAGATCTGCTGCTTGAGCTATTTCTGATGTCTTGTGTAACTCTCAATGCACAGAGCAGCTGGGGCTTTTTGTCCTCTGGCTGGGAGGCAGTACCTGCCTCACACTGCTTGTGTCATCATCAGGAATACACACATTACACCCATTGCATAGTTTTGTGTGTGCTGGTAACCCCTGGCCCATGCAGCTCCTTTCTGCCAGCAGCACAAGGGCTGTGACTGACCATCACGTTCTGTGGTTTCCATTTGGAACACATCATAATGCTATATAGTTCTGGGATGCAATGATACATTAATCATGGAGTTAGGCAGGCAGTCCTTGAAACCACTGGAAAAAGCCCTGGCCAAGGCAGGGCTTTGTGGAAAGAAAAGGGAAGTGGTCTTTTCAGGAATCACTGCACAGCACCACAAGAGGGATCAGCAGAGGCAGAGTTTGGGAAGTATTTAGTCTTTCTATTTTTCTGCAGCTCCCTTTTAAATAAAGTGCTGGAATATTTACCCTGGGAGCATGCAGACCACCTGACTATGCTCCCTGTCCCCTGAGGCAGGGAAGGAGAACTGGAGGTTTAGAATGAGTCAAACAATTAGCATTTCCTTTTACACAGTTTTTCTTCACAAAATACACTGGATGATTTAATAAAGCATTTAATGAAGGTGTGAATTTGACAGAGATGTATTAGATGGCATGAAAGAAACAGGTGTCCAAACACTAGCTAGACTCATCCTGGAACAGCTTACAGGCTTCCTCACCTCTACCCTCTGCTTACACATTCCCATGGTTCAGACCCTTCCCCAGGCCACTCAGCCCGAACCACCCATCCTCTTCTCTGATGCTGCTCCTTGAATGCCCTCCAGTTTTCTGAAATTTTCCTGAAATAAATTTTTGTTTAAAATCATCCAGTGCTTTCTGGCAGCTTTTGAAGTGACAGAGCTGGGGCAGGGATGAACTGCAGTATTGGTGCTGGATACAGTGAGCCCTGAGATCCCCCAACTGTCTGAAGAGTGGCTTTCAGTTTGGATTAATCTCCCAGCCCTTTTGCCTGGAGTAGGACTGAAGATACCTCTCCCAGTGGAGCAAAGAGGAGATGTCTGTATTGTGCCTTTGTCTGCAGGATCACACAAACTGTGTTGCTTTTTGCAGCATTTGTGCTGGTGCCTGTTTTGTAGGGCTGTGGTTTCCTCAAGCACTTTAATGCAAATGCACTGTAGGAGTGAGGGGTTCACACGGAACAACCCTCAAAGAATAAGCAGCTCTAATACAAAATAATTTTTTCTGCTTCTTCTATGGAACTGAATGCCTAGATTTTAACCCTGTTTTTGCGTATTTCACCCTTAAATGGTTTGATGAATTTTGGTCTCTCTGAGGAAGGTGATGATGGCAATGAAACCACAGCCATACACAAGGAGTCAGCAATAGCCCTTGCAGTTAAAGGTTTCCTTTGGACTCTCAATTTGATGGATGAAGTGGCTAGGTTTGTAGAAACACTAATCTGTTCAGAACAGCCATCCTCCAGAAAGCCAGCATTGCCTCCAGCTGACAGCTCCGATGATGTTGTGCCTGCTTCCTCATCCTCTGTGCTCTATGTGCAGTCTTTTTTCATTAAAATCACATTTATCTCTCATATCTCTGCATGCCTCCTCCAATGCATTACATTTTATGAGGAAGCCTGTGCTTCTGTGAGCTGAGCCCTGTCACCCCATGTGTGTGCAGAGGACAGCCCTGAGCAGAGCAAGGTATTAAGGGTTCAGCTCTAGAATTCCAAAATCGTGGTTGGAGCCATAACAAATACCAGAGTAGGCCTGGAGGTGTGCAGCCACCACACATAACTCATCAGCCCTTGGAGGCAATTGCAGCCAGGTCTGGTGGCTTCTGCATCTTCCCAGCTGTGTTGCAGAGGCAGGAGTTGGTACCCGAGGAGCCGTGAAGCTGCTCTGACACCATCTTTGAATTAGCACAGTGTCCTCAGTCTCAGGGGTATGACAGGAGAGGGATTTGAGGGCCTCTGTTTAATGGTCAGCAGGGACTTAAAAGGCATGGAGTGCAGAGCCCAAAGGAGTCTGCATCTCCTGTTACCTGCAGCATGCTGCCTCCTCTCTAAAGCTCAGACCTGACCTGATAGGCAGCTCTCACTCAGATCACTGCTGAACCATCCTTCGTTGCTCAGCACTCACCTGCTTTTTAGACCTTTGCTGCAGCTAAGGAGTTTTTGTTGTGTATATTTATTTCCATAGGGGTACAATGATTTATGAGCAATTCCATTCCAAATGGAGGCGTCTCACAAAAATCCATTCTTCCTGCTCTGTATTATCCTGTTTGGAATGAAGCATCACAGTGTGGCCCTCACCTTCTCTGGGTAACCCTTAGCACCTCAAGGAAGAGCTCCCTGAATAAACAACCCATGTCTGCCATGTTGCAGCAGATGGTGTCAGTATAGAGAAGGCAAGAATTCTGACATTTGGGAATAAAATGGCTGATGTACAGGCGTGTCTAGTGCCGTGGTGCTCCCTGCATGCCTCCCTGCCTTGCACTGCCACTACATGCTGTTCTAGGCAGGAATCGATGCTGGATGCTGTGTTTGCTCTTGTTAGTGTAGCGTTGAGCAGTATTCAGCACAACAGTAAGAAGAATGAGCTGATTTGGCAAAAAATGTTCGGGTATGAGCTGCCTATCAACATTGTAAATTTCCTGTTGCAAAAGGGGAGTGAGGGCTTTACGAAGAGCTGATCAAAACCAGCAAAATCCAAAACTGGTCTTCATGCAGCATTTTATTTCCCATTGTCAATCCCAGTATAGCAGACCCCAAGAAGAAAGAGGAAGGATACTTTTACAGTCTTCCAGGGTAAGGAAGGGTCAGCTAATGGTGTGGCCAGGGAGGGTGCTCTAGTGTTGGGAACTGAATAATCCTTTTGCTGGCAGTGCCATTGCCAACCTCCCTGGACCCCTAAGTCTGGAGGAAGCCAGGAGAGATTGCAAGGGAGAGAAAAGCAGTTGCTGCTGCACAAAATGTCATGCCTGTCCCTAGAGAAGCCATCAGAGTGTCTCCCAGCAGGAGCTGTCTGCATGTCACCTGTGGTCCTGCACCTCAGAGCCTGGTGCTGGGAGCAGGTCGTGGGTGCAGGCAGGATGGGCATCGTCTGCTGCAGCATCTCTGCTGGCCAGTGAGTCACAGCCCAGCCGGGGAGCCCATGCTGCTGCTGGAGCCAGAGGGCTGGGCAGAGCCGTGTGTCGCAGCCAGAGCACCGGAGGGACAGATGGGAAGTGGCTGCGTGTCAACTCTGACATTTTGCCGTCAAATGTCAAAGTGTGTCTGTGCAAGGCTCGTCCTCCCACAGCAGCTTCTGTGCTGACGTGGATTGAGTGCTGCTCAGCAGATGGGTGCTAGTGCTGGGAGCCTGCTCCAAGCAGAGCAGCAGAGACCTGGTGCTTCAGCAGTGAAGTGTGCTGCCATCATTGACTGTATCCTCAAAATGATGCTTTTCAGATGGTTGCATTGTGGCAATGCTTGAAATACAGCAAAACCTGGTGGAGAGATGTGATCTGAGCATTACAGTCAGATACAAGAGCTGTAACAAAGGTGGGGTGCACTACAGGAGTAGTGCTTTTTACCCAAAATGCTTGTCCAGCTTTTTACCCAAAATGCTTGTGAGGTGGGGATGGGAAGACAGGAAGACTTATGCTGAATTAAATAGAAATAAACTCATATAAACTCAGAGCTCCTGCTGTACCATCAGAGGTGCACAAGGTTTAAATTGGAGTATGAATACCACTCCAGCGAGTGTGTATGTGTGTGTGTGCTCTAGGCTCAGGGTCAGGAGCTGCTGTTACCCACAGTGGATTTTGAGCAATGGGATCTTAGGAATCCTTGATGAAGAGAATCTGCCCCCCAGGATCTGGGCTGAGGAGAGATCAGCCTCTGTGGCAGCAGCTGTGGGAAAGGAGCCAAAGGCTTTTAAAACAGAGAAGTCACTGAAAGGGGTGTAAAGGCTGATAGAGGTTTCAGGAAGATTAGAGGTGATGGAGAGCTTATGCTTGCACAGTTAATGGTCCACTTGGATGTCCACCACCTGGTCCAAGTGGTCCAGGTGATCTCTTCCTCAGAGCCTAAACCTGAATGAAACATCCCAGGAGAAGCAGACAGGTAGGTGAGTGTCCCAGCCATATAAGTCTCTGGTAGCATCTACCAGAAGGCCTGTCTGTTCTCTGACATTGGTGTTAGCATTAACTATTGTATTATTGGGTGTTTACTGCAAACATTAGCTCTGTTTCCATCTTGTATTTTTATTCCTGCCAGCATTATCCTGTGTCTGTTAGAAGCACCACTGTGCGTGGGAGGAAAGTACTTCTTTTGATCATTTTTATCATCTTCTAATTGCTATTCTTACACATTGAGGCTGAAAGAAGTGAAGTTCCTGATGTTTCTGTGTAGCTGTCTAATTGCTCAAGCTCTTGTTCTTCATTTAACCCATATTTCTCACTTTCCCTCCTGTGCTCCCACGTGCCTTTGTAAGTCTGCTCCAAATCCATTATCACCCACAGTCACAAATGCTGGGGTAACGTAGCCACTGTGAATACCACTTTCTGGAGCCTGAAGGTCAGTGGTAGGGGCCCTGGAGCCCAGAGCAGGATCCCAGGATGCAATTTTTGGAGAGCAGTGATCACTAGGATGCTTGGATGAGTTATGGGATGTGTAATGCTGACCAAGGGTGCTTGGGCCAAGGTTTTCAGAACAAGTGGTAGATCTGTGAGAGCATTAGGTCATTTTTTAATCTCTCAGACTCATCCTGGATCACTGCTGTCTTTTGTAGTTTCTCCTTCTCCTTGCTGCTTTAGCTGCCCACCCATGCACTTGTTTGTGTTAAATTATCTAATCTGTAGAAGGGAAGGCAAGAGGAAAACCCCATCCAGACGTGCTGGAGCTGCTAGTAAGCTGGACCTCTGGGTTAGGTGAGGAGGGAGAAACAGGTTTGTCCTTTGCTCTCCCATGTCAAACCCTGGTGAACATCTACAAGAAAGATGAAGGGAGACTTTGGACACAAGCAGAGAGTGATGGGACAACGAGGGAAAGCTTTAAACTGAGAAATGGCAGTTTAGATTAGATATTTGGGGAAAACTCTTTACTGTGAGGGTGGAGAGGCACTGGAATGGATTACTCAGAGAAACTGTTGGTGCTCCATCCCTGGGAGTGCTCAAGGCCAAGTTGGATGGGGCTTTGAGCACCTGGTCCTAGGGAAGGTGTCCCTGCCCATGGCAGGACAGTTGGAACAAGACCTTCTTTAAGGTCCCTTCAGCCCAAACCATTTGTTACTCTTCTGGCTCTGAAAGAACCTGTTATTAACTGAACACAGGGAGAGTGAGGGTCTTAGTGCCCTGCCTGTGCAGTTCCCTGCTTGCATAGCTCCAGGGACTGTGGCAGACACACTGTTGGGAAGTGCAGAAGGTAATAAGTAGGTAAATGCCACAGATAATGTCGCAGAGAGGTGTGATTCCCTCCCAGACCACAGTAGGGACCAGACTGAGCTGAGGTTTTACCAGTGCTGTATGGGACCTATTTCACCAATGCCAGTGGCTCCCCATGGCCCCACTGAAGTTATCCACTCCTTTTCACTGGAGAGACCCTTGTGTACATAAGGAATTGCATACTTTGACATGTTCTCCTGGCACCATTAAAAGGGCTCAGGATCTCATGGAGTCTCCTGGATTTTGGAGAGGAATGATGCTTTTCTTTTCCAGTCTGCTCCTGCTTTCCAGTCTCTTCATGGATGTGTTTGTGTGTCTGTTGCAAGACCTTGCTGTGTTTGGTTCTTGAAGGAAAGTTCAGTGTATGTAAAATGAAGCAAAGATGTTCAATCCAGTGTGAGAAGAGAGGCTTCTCTCACCAGAGTGCAGTGCTTCACTTCAGACTGTTTTCCTGTGCTGTTTTCTTGTGTGCACATAGTGCCATCTGCAGTGAAGTCTTTGTTTGGCCCAAATCCTGTGCAGCCCTTTGGCCACTTGACTGAAATCAGTTACTCTCTTCAGAAAACTTTGAGAAGGGTCAGGTGGAATCACAAGTGTTGTCCCAGGAGCCTTCATGGAGGGTGACGTGTTTGTTTTACATTGTGATGGTTTGTTGCCCAGAAGAAGGACCTTGTGCTCAGGTACTTGTGTTGACAAGGAAACAGTCTGTTTGATCCTTGTCAACACATGACATCTTCAGTCAAACCAAGGATGCTTTAAAACATCACTGCCTTTCCCGAGAGGTGACTCCCTTTGTGATTTTGTCTCTCTGTAGGTATCTGAATTCCCTCATGAGAAGTGTCCTCTCTGCCTCTCATGTGCAGCCCTTCCTGTTCATGGGTGGTACCAGCTTCACTGATGCCCTGAAGAGTATTCCTCACCATGGATAGTCCACCCAAACTGACTGGTGAGACGCTGATTGTCCATCACATTCCCCTGGTGCATTGCCAGGTCCCCGATAGACAGTGCTGCTCCGTGAGCAAAAGGACCAACCCCTTCTGCCAGCCAGAGCTCAGCATTACACGGACCTCTGCCCTTCCAGACAGAGACCTGTCACAGACTGACTCCTTGGTGTACAGCAGCTTTCTCCAGACCTCTGAAACCTCAGCAGAGGCCTCAGACAACAAGGAAAGAAAAGCAAGGGAACTGATTGTCCCTAGTGTCAGTAAGCGGCACAACCCTTTCCTGCTGAGTGAGGGTGAAGATCTCAGTATTTTTGGGGATGACTTGGGTCAAAAATCTTTCCACCTTCACAACTCACTGGTTGATGGCAAACCTCCCTTCAATCTGCAAGATCTGGCCTTGCCCCCTTTCCACCTCCACGACTCCAACCACATTGTGAAATCCTGGAACATGGCCAGCCGGTCTGGTGTGGTGGATGGGCAAGAGGACAAACTCAGCAGTGACGACATCCAGAAGAGGAACAATGCCAACAGGTGCCACCAGGCCTCGGAGCGCATGGAGCTGGATGAATGCAGCTGCCATCGTGGCAGCTCCTCCAACTTCTCCTTCGACAGCGGTGACCAAGAGTGGAATCAGAACGCGGGTGAACCGCTGAGGAATCAGGATGCCCTGCACAGGACATGCAGTTGTTCCAGCTCAGAGATCCAGCACTGTCGCTGCTACAGTTCATCGAGTCAGTCTGAAGTGATTGACCAACAGATGGGCTACATCAGTGACTCTTCTTGCAACAGTTCTGATGGGGTCCTGGTGAATTTCAGTGCTCTCTACAACAAAATGAATGGTCAGTCTCAGTCCAACCTGAATTCAGCTAACCTGTCCTGTGACTCTTCCTTCTGCAGCCACTCAGACACAGGAGCTTTTTACCTGGATTTGCATTCATCGCCCACTGAATCCAAGATGTCTTGCGAGTCGCATAACCCAGAAAATTCAGGGAAGGTGTGTGGGTGTCAACACTCCTCCTCACCTGTCCTTGATGCTAACTGCAACTCCTACCATCTCCACTGTGAGCCTTGCACGTCAGAGAGCTCAGACCTCACTGCTTGCTTCCAGAGCCAAGCACGGCTTGTTGTGGCTACTCAGAATTACTATAAGTTAGTCACATGTGACTTGTCTTCCCAGTCATCCCCCAGCCCTGCGGGATCTTCCATAACTAGCTGCTCAGAAGACCAGACCAAGGGTAGCCCAGCCCAGCCCACAGAATACTATCTGTTCAGAAGGCCCGACCTGCGACAAGAGGAAGGCAATGTAGAGTGCAGTGAAGAGGAGCCGAAGGGAGAATCCAGCCAGAACATGATTGAGGGTCAGGTCTATGTCAATGTGTCACCACCGAACCTCAACACAAGCCGGCAGCGCTCCAGGAGCTACGATCAGAACCTGGACAGGAGTCCTGGCAGCAAGCTGGGCTCCTTGGAGCGCATGGTGAGCTGTCCAGTCAAGCTGAGTGAAAGCCCAGCAATACCCATTCAGAGCTCTCCCCCCAAGAGGGTGACATCGTTCGCTGAACTGGCTAAAGGACGGAAGAAGAACGGCACCTCCCCACCGTTCCGTTCTAGTGGTGATTCTTCCCTGGAGTTCTCTCCTATCCCTGAAACTCAGCGGGATTGCCCAACCTTCCTTGAAGAACGAGCTCGGCGCAGCCAGAGTCTTCCACCCATGCCCTTCATCCATGGCCTGAACCGGAGCTGCGAGGGCTTCTGTTTGAATCATGCTTTTGGGGACAGCCAGGCTTTGTGTTCCACCAAGGACTCGGTCTCCAGTGAGAAGGTCCCCAGTGGGCATGGGGCAGGTGAGCAAGCCTCTCTCTCCCTGCTGACGGAGGCAGATGCCAGCTTCTCGGGTGGCTCTGCCGGTGGCCACGGACTAAAAGATGTTAGAGCTCGAGCAGACGGTAAGGAGCCAAACTAGGCAGAAGGGAGAAATAAAAAGGAAGACAGCTCATTGGGATATAAGGGGAACAGCAGGGAAACATATATGGTGATAAGAGACCAGTGCTGGGGCAGTTTGGTTCCTGGTCTGGCAGTCCCTGGGACAGAGCCTTGCTGTGGTTTGTCACGAAAGCCTTTCAGTCTCACATCTGTGCAAGTGTCTTGTCCTTGTATTTCTAAAGCATCCTGAGGTTTTGTTCAAACCTGTCATGTTGTGTTAGCAGGGACATGGCATTAATACTGAGAGAATCTGTGCAGCTTGAAGGGTTGTATTCCTTCCAGGGTATTTACTGGGCTTGTTCCATGAGAATCACCTGCCCTTAGCTTCTAAGATAGAGTTAGGAAGATACTCAGCAGAATCATACTCACAGCTTTTCTTCATTGGAGTTACGTGGGGCAGCGGTGGAAAGGGAAGAGGCATAGCCAGCAGTCTCCTTTCCATGCGGGTGCAGGAAGCTCACACAGTTTCTTCTAGGACTTAACAGTGTGAGTCCTGCAGTCTGATCTGTATATCTCTGCGGGAATATCCTGGTCATGTCCTCCACAGTGCTGTGAGTTGCAGCAAAGGTTTCCAGAGAGAGCCACTGTCGCATTATCTCTGTAGGAAAGCCTGTAATATGTGAGTTGTTTTCCACCTTAGTATTGCTGTCACTTGTCCTCATGAGGAAGCTGTGAGACACTCCCTTTGGAGGAATAAAAAAGGTAAACACCCTTCTAAAATGCCTCTAACCAAATCACTGCAGTAAATAGCCCCTACTATGTAAAAAAATTGTGATGTCTTAACAGACTGTCTTCACTTAATGTTCTGAAAATGAGGAGGCAAGAACATGTCATTTATTGCCTGGCAGGGGTGGGACAGATTTTGGTCTCTGGAGGAAAAGTTTTTTAGTTATTGTCCTGTTTGTTGAGCCTTGAATGTGTACCTGGTGTGGGAAGGCAGTGAAGGCAGATCTCTGCTGGAAGAGGACAGCATGGTAGCAGCTCTCTTAGTGTAAGAGGGAGGGCTTGGAAGGAGCAGGTCCTGCTGAGGGAGGAGGGGGCAGACAGGAGCTTTCAGGGTAATATATCCCAGCAGTTGCTGCCCACCACCCTGATAGGGTCCCTCCTTTTGCTCTGTTACAGCCAGGCAGCCTTCAGGGCTGTGCTGGAAGCTTCTGCCTGCTGCTGGAGATGGGGTCATATCTGCCTTGCTCCAGCCCAGAGCAGCCTGCAAGCCTAGAGGCTCTGAGAGGGGCTAGAGTGAAAGCAAGCCCTGCTGAAAGCTGGCTACAGGGAGAAAAGTCTGGAACACCCCATGGCTGGTAACACCAGGGCCAATGAGGGATCTCAGTCAGCCCCAGTTCTGTGTGTGTTTTGCACTGAATGCACAGTGTGTCACACTTCAGATGTGTCCCTCAGGATATTTGTGGCCCCATCAGGAGCTGGAGGCATGTACACATGTAGATCAGCCCACCACACTCCTGCAGGACACTCTAGTACATGATTAGCTGGAGCAGACTGACGCTTACCTGGGTTGGAGGCAGGATGCTGGGAATGTCTGTTTAGGTTTGGTAGAGGCAGGGGGATGAAGGAAGCTCTGTGTTCCAAAGTGAGGACAGTGACAGGAAAAATAAGAAGAAAAGACAGGGAAGGAGAAAGAGAAGCAGGCAGCCTTTGCAACAGCACAATATATTGCCTTGCGGGATGCAGAGCTGCAGTGCTATTGCATGTAATGCTTGTGCTGGGCTGTGCAAGTCTGCAGTGCTTGTGGAGGGCACAGTCCTTTTTGATGACAAATCTGACTGTGCCACGAAGTGCTGGGCCTTGACTTTGTGGTACAGCTTGAGCAGAGGCAGCTCAAGGGCAGGCACCTGACCCCATGGCTTTGTGCAGTTGAGAGGACATGAGATTGAGAAAATACGAGGCTGGTGACTCTAGCAGGACAGACAAGGTCCTGGTATGGTGCTCTGCTCTTCCAGACAGCTGGAAGGTCTGCTCTTGGGACCTCATATCTTTTATCTTACCAGCTGTGCAACCAGTTCAGACTTCAACTGCTCTGTAACTGGCCTCTAGCTCATCCTCTTCCTCCTGCAACAGAGAGCACATTCCCTTTTGCCTTTATTCTGCTTGGCTGAGGATAATGGTTGCACTGTCCATCCTCATCCTTTCTTCCTCTTTCTCTCCCTGAAGGTGGTGGTGCAGACAGCAAGCCTGTGGTACGCTACAGCAAGGACCAGCGTCCCACGACTCTGCCCATCCAGCCCTTTGTTTTCCAGCACCATTTCAGCAAGCCACCCAAGGCACGTGCCCTGCACAGCCATTTTGCCTCCAGCCTTTCCCAGCTCTACAGCTTGTCCAGCAACCGGCCTGCCAGCCAGCAGATCTCCAGTTCCCAGTGCTCGGCCTTGGCCAGCTCGGCGGAGCAGGCGCTGGCGGGGAGCCAAGGCCATGGCACGCTCGTGACCCAGCGCTCGGCAGACGGAGCCGCCTCGCGCGGGGATGGGGGCGTCAAGAAGCCCGGCCCCGAAACAACCCGCCCGTCCCCGCTGGGCAGTTACTCCCCCGTGCGATGCAACGTGCCTTTCTTCCAAAGCGTGGACTCGTCTTCCTCGCCCACTGCAGAGAGAGCTGAAGACTGCCAGCCCCCCAGAAGCAGGTCCTGCCCCATCTCTGCTAACCTGCTTCCCACAAGGTCATCCCCTGCTGTCAGTGCCATGCAGCCCTCCAAAGCCACCAAAGCTGACACCCTGAGGCAAAAGGAGAACCCCAAGCTGATGCCCAAGAAGGAGGCTCCGCTGGAGCCAAGCCCACCCCTCTCCGAATACCGACTCCACAGTGGGTCCCTCCCGCCCCTCTCGGTGGGTGGCATGTCCATGAGCAGAGTAGGAGGCCATGCAGATTCACACTGGAGAAGTGGCAGTGAAACCAGCAGCTCTGGTCCCCTGAGCAGCATGGGAATACGGCCTGTCAATGGTAGGTATCCATCCTCCAGGGCGTGCTGGTCTGGAGCATCTACAGCTCTCTGTAGCTATGGCTGTTCTCTATAGTACCACCTATTTCCTATAGCCACAGACCAGGAAAAAATTGCATCTGGATGCTGCAGGAAGACCTTTACTAAGAGCATGTCCCTCCCATCCCAACTCCTACATTGTGTCTCTGGAGAGAGCAGTGTGGGCTGCTGATCTTACAGCACTCCATGTCAGGTGCTTGCACCCCAAACCTGCTGCCTCTGTGCCTTCAGCCACAAGGGCACCCAAGCTCCTGCCCTGCTTTGCCAGGCAGTGACCTTCACCTGTCTCCATGTGCATGTGCTAATGTCCTGAAATGCTGCTGGACCTCTGAGTAATGTGCTGTCTCTGTTTCTCTGCCCTCCATCTCTCTCTTCCTCTCTCTCCCATTTCCCTTCCGCACCCTCCCGTGTTCTCTCCTCGTCCTGTCCGGTGCTCACTCCCAGCGAACCACCTCTCCCCCCAAGCGCTGAAGTGGCGGGAGTACAGGCGGAGGAACCCCCTGGGTCTGGACCGCGTTTCAGGGCTGCCCAGCTTAGCGGGCAGCCTGGACAGAAGGCAGCAAGAGCCTCGGCTGAACCGGGGCAACCCCATCTTTGAGTTCCCTGGCGCGCTCAGCACCAGCCATTTCCACTGCAAGCTGAACGGTGCGCACCGCCTTTCTGCGGGAGGGGTCTTGGGAGGTCACCTTGGGACTCAGGCTCAGTTTCCTTGAGGCTCAGGTGAAGCTTGGATTCATCACTGCTGTTCCTGCTCAGAGCAGGAGGGATAATACATCTGTTCACAGTGGGGCTGGAGGGTCCAAGAGGAAGGTAAAAGTTGGTTCACTGGTTCAGATCTTTGTGGAGCCTTTCTTCTCCATGAGGTGAGAGCAGTCAGGTCCAGCTCTGAGCTGGGTTGAAGGGCAAAGTGAATGGCCCAAGAGCCTGCTTAGACCTCAGTAAGTGCTCCTGGACTATGGATAACTTGTAGTTTGTCTCACAGAGGAGTTGGGGCCCTTGGAGATCTCAGTTGTGTGCCCCATGGTGCCTGACCATCTACCCCAGCCCAGACAATATGCTGGGTGCTGATTTGTAGATTCCATGAGGTTGTTGGAAACACTAAAGACTGTTACAGGACTCTGACCTTCTTAAGGTCTTACTTGTCCTCCAAAACCTGTGCAGGAAGGGCTGATGGGAGCAGGCTGCTTCTGACTGAGCCTCCAAGACTCGTGTGGGGAGAGCAGTCTGGTCTGACTGTGGGAGGACGAGCATTCTACAGGCTAGCCTCAAGCCATGGAGGAATTCCTCAAAGCCTTACTCCTCACTCCACCAACCCAAACAGTTTCTCCATCTTTCTTCAAGGGAAAATACACTTAGCACACAGTCAAGCAGATGGAAGTCACGCACATGGGAGAATGCCTTTGGATGTCACCCCTTGAAAACAGAGGCCATCCCAGAGAAGAGGCAGCAAACATGCAGTTTCTTGTCTGTGGATGCCTGTGTGTGACAAATAATAATTTTCTCTGTGCTGACTTCAGATCCTGCTTGCAGCAGCACAGGCAGTCTGGAGCAGAAAGGTTTCCCTTAGCCCCAGCCATGAGACTGAACCTCCCTCAGCATCTTCCAGAGCCCATGGGCCCCCAGTCAAGCTGGAGGTGGACATTGGGTAGGCCATGGGGAATCAATTGTACTGGCACACATTGCAAACCACTGCTGGGGTAGCAGCAAGTCTGTAGCCTTGCTGTCCCAGCAGAGGACAGGCTGGCATGAAGACTGCTGCTGGTGCAGGTTGCTTCTGGGAAAAGCAAACAATGTGGAAGAGGCTTTGTTGTGCAAGATTGAGGCTGATCCTTGTCCCCTCTGTCTTGTCCCTGCAGGACAGTCTATGAGGCAACTCCAGCTTACCTACAATGACTTTTTCCCTGACTACTTCTCGCTAGCGGAGAAACCGCCTGCTGAGTTCTGCCTCTCCCCAGATGGCAACACAGAGTCCATCTCCATCGACTTGCTGCAGAAGAAGGGTGAGCCCATGCATCTCTGCTGGACCGTGCAATATGCTTGGAGTGTGCTTGAGCTGCTTGCCCCAGGAAATATGATTAGAAAGCTTTTTAGGTGCACAAGAAGGGGCAAAGAGTGCAGACAGGCCTAGTACTGTGATCTTAAGGCAAGGCATGCTGCCACCCCAGGCTCTATATACAAAGATAGGCCCATGTGTGTCTGTATGACATTGCAAATGCGCTCACCTGAGATTTTGTAATTCAGGTTAAAAGTCTATTCAGTCCTACATAAGTAATATAAAGTTGTATCAGTTATATAAAAAAGTGGGAGAAAGGACTCTAGAGCAGGACAAGAAATGGCTGTGCGGGGATCCATGCTACAGGCAGGGTGGCAGGATTTGACAGCTGAGTCATTAGCATCTCGGAGGCCAGGGATGTGCAGAAAGGTTCCCATGTCTTTGCCAGCTACGTGCTCATGATTACCAGGTTGCAGCTTTCCCTTCTGTTTCAGTTCTGTTCTCACATTATCGTGGTGCAGATGGCAGATTACACACCGCTGGCTTGTAACTGAAAGTCATTACAGAACCTGCCAAATGCAAGGCTTCTGTCCTGCCATCCTGTGGCATCAAGGCAGCCAAAGACATATTGCCTCAGATCCGATCTCTGCTGCCTCAGGGCATGGGGTGTCCCTTGGGATATTGACAGGTTGTCCTACTGGCAGACTGATAGGTGAGTGCTGGAACCAGCAGGGAGAGTTTTGGTGAGGATTTAGGAGAGTCTCTGCATGTTTTTTGGCAGAGAGGGCCTGTGTATAGACATGGGCTTGCAGTGCCCCTGTCTGATTACTTCAAGGAGTGTTTTGTAGAGTGTGTCCCAGCAGCCCCTTGGGCAGCTCCTTGACCTGTTGTTTCCCTCTAGGTCTGGTGAAGGCTATCAACACTGCTGTGGACCTGATTGTGGCTCATTTTGGAACCAGCAGGGATCCAGGGGTGAAGGTATGTCTTGCATCCAACTCCATTCTGAGTGGCACACAGAGTACAGAGCAAGATTGCCTCTCATTCTCTTCCAGTCAAAAACTACAGGTTGTCTAACAAAGGCAGGAGTACCAAAGACAAATCAAAGGTGATGGCACACCGTACAGCAGAGAGTAAATCTCTGACAATTCCTGCTGCATGATGCAGTAAGTACATGTATTTAAAGGAAGATCAGAAAAACACAGGGAAGGGAAATTCACTGATATTTACTAAATACACAAGAATAATGTCCAGCTTAGTCTCTGAGCTGGAAGTAGTTGTAGGCTGTGAAAGTATAAAGGGCAAGTATTATATGTGTGTTTGTTCTGGCTTAACTCTTTCTTGTGTATTTACAGCTCTTTATATGAAAGAACACCAGGCCAGCTGCCCTTCTGGTCTGATACAGCACATCAGCTCTTCTTTCTCACACAGTGGAGAGATGTGTCTCCCTCCTCCACGTCCCATGACTCTGGCCTGCACTGGTGCCAGGGCACAGTGCAATGTTCCCCATCCTTCAGCATCTCACAGGGCTTAGTAATGATAAACAAGTGCATCAGACTTTGCCATCTGGGGCAGTTGGTCACCCCATTGTAGCCCTTACCATGAATTCATTAGGGTATTTAGAGTACATCTGTGGGTCTGGCTGCCTTAGGCCTATGCTCCCTTCATTTCTCATTTCTGGAGTAACACAGAAGTGCATCTAGGTTGCCCTGGGGCTGGCTGTCTTTGGCCTGTGCTTCCTCATCCCCATTTCTGGAATAGCACAGAAGCAGAGCGATTTTGCTTCTGTTTGTACCAGGCATTGTTTGCAGTCCTGTGACACCCAGCATGTTTGTGGTGCCTCTTCTCAATGCTGAATGCTCTGCTTCAGTCAGGCAACTCTGGGCAGCAATGTGACACTATTTGGACAGGACAACCCCTGGCATGCCATCCCCAAGGTGAAACCTGACTGGGACAGATTCCAAAACCATTCAATCTTATCTCAGAGCCCAGTGTAATTTTCCCCTAATTATGGCTGTTGCTGATGAAGAGATTGCAGTGTGACATAACTGGAGCTGTTGAGATTCCCATGGCATTTTAGGGCTTCACTGTGAATTTCCAATTCTTGCAGCATAGGCTTGGGGAGTAATTGCAACATTCCCCCATTACTTTGCTTTATCAGCCAATGCTGTGTTTTTAACCTTGGGTTTCTTTATGCATCAGTGTGTCAGGGGCTGAGCATTCACCTGTCAAAAGGCAGCATCCATCCCTGCTGCTGCCGTGCTCAGTGGATCTGACAGGATTATTCCTGAGCCAAGTTCAGTTTCAGTTCAGGGCTTTTTTGAACCAGTGCCAACTGGTCAGTATAATTCCAGCTCAGCTGGTAAAATCTGTGCCCTGAACACCATTGCTTGACCCATTTGGATAGACCCCTTGGCAGCTCAAAGACTGTAAGCAGAAGAATGTATCCCTGCTGCGCTGGTGCTGGCCTCTTACATGCTTCCTCTTCACCTCAGTCTGAGCTCTGGCCATCGATTTTTCCCTCATATTTTATTTTTAGTAACCCCTAGGATTTAGAGCTTGACATGTCACTAAGTGTTCCTTAACCCCTCACTGCTGGTAGTTCTGGCTTGGTGCTTCCTGCTCCAAAATTAGGTACAAAAAATCTACAGCAGCAGTAATATCCCCAACTCTTTTCTTCCTCCAGCAGGAGAGCCTTGTTATCTCTATTGGGAGAACCAGGCATCCTTTCTAATTGGGATATCCACTCCCATAGCTAGGATATTCTTTTTTCAAGTTATTGCCTCTTCCCAGCCTAGGGAAGAGCTTGCAGAGAGCAATCCAGAACTGGTGTATGAAGCATCAGGAGTGAAAGCAAAGACCCTGCATGTTCAAGGAGGCGTTGAGCGTGGATGTTGCTTGCTGGGTGTCTGTACTTGGCAAGTGGGGCTGGACTGTTTACATGCATCTGTACCTTAAAAACACCAACACACTCACTGTTGTCTGTTATCCATTAGGCCAAACTTGGGAACAGCTCTGTGAGCCCCAATGTGGGGCATCTCATCCTGAAATACCTGTGCCCCGCTGTCCGGGACATTCTGAGTGATGGGCTCAAGGCTTATGTCCTGGATATGATCATTGGCCAGAGGAGGAACATTCCCTGGAGCGTGGTGGAGGCATCCACCCAGCTAGGTATGGATGTTGTGCAGCAGTGCCTGTGGTAGTTGTGGTTGTGAGGTACTGGGGAAGGTTGGCTCAGAGGATGGGAGTGCAAAACACCCATTTTCCTGCTTTGAAGCAGGGTGCACATTGACCATCTCTTGCAAGAAGGGAAAGACACTGCGCTGTTCTGCCCAAGTATTTATTGTCATTTCCCCTGAAATTTGCAAATTCTCCTGTAACAGCCAAACCAATAAAAAAGGGAGAAAAAAAACCTCCAACGGAATTAATTGCACATTGGTTTCTGCATCACACTGGGAAGCCTCATAGCTTGATCATGGTAAATCTTCAGCTCTGCAGTTATCTCTATGATTGCAGACACCCCAAATTATAAGCACACACCGCAATATTCTCTTCACATGCTAATTTGAAGCCAATGGCTGTGATTGTCACTGAAGTGTGGGAGGCAGGTCCCTGTGGTAATGAAACTGTCCCAGAGTTTTGGATTGGTGGTCTGGGATGGATCTCAGCCCATCTCCCGTGTTTTTTCTAAGTTCTGGTATGGAGTGAGCTCACACTGTCGTGGTGGAGAGGCAATGCACACAGACATGGACACCCAGACAACATCTGTCTTGCCTTGGTGCTCCATCCCGTGGGAAGTTTTGGCTTTTCTCACCGCAACTAATCTCAACCATTTGCTTCTCTCCATAGGTCCCTCTACAAAGTTGCTGCATAGCCTCTACAGCAAGATCAGCCAGTACACAGAGCTCACCAACCACACCATGAGGTTCAACGCGTTCATCTTCGGCCTCCTCAAGTAAGCAGGACCCCAGGAGTGGCTGCGTGTCCCTGTCCAGGGCTCGCAGCAGCTGTTGGTCCTTGACTGCAGGCAGGCACAGTTGACCATGAAAAAGCTTAGGGACAGGGGAAGCCTTGCTCCGAACTAGGCAAAGGAAGGAAGAAGCTGTAAGCCTCAGGGAACTCCTTTCAGGTCAGGACTGAGAATGAGTAACTGTAGCCAAGAGAAAAGCAGGGTCAGTCTGTTTTAGCCCAAAACATGAGGTGAGAAAACTCTGTGTCTCCAGTTTCATTGGAGGTTAGACATAATATATGCATTAATTACTCTCAGAAATTCCTCTTTAAACCACTGTTTCCTGGAGCTTCAGTGGATCTCAAGGCATGAGGCTCTGAAGGAGAAATTGCCCTGGTCCAGGACTGCAGACTGACCCTTCTAGTTTGGATAAGGAGTGTGCACACTCTGCTGTGTTTAACAGTGGAAGGCAGTGGTACGTTTCTGTGGGTGAAGGGATAAGCCCTGCTCCTCTCTTGTGGTCAGCAAGAGCTCTGGCAGTGGCAACAGAGTTTCCAAGATCTCCAGATGCTGCATAACTCCTCCAGGCAGGAACAAGCTTTGCCCTGCTCTCCCCACACAGGGCGACCCAACTCTCCCCCATGGCACAGGATACTGGCATATTTTGGGCTGAGCCACCAGCACAAATCTTAGCTTTGCAGATCATTTGCCTCTGAACAAAGCTCTATCAAGGACACAGGAGCAGAACAGTGAGGAATCTTGCAATGGCTGTTCAGGGTCACAGCTGCACATGTAAACCTGTGTTTGATGTTCTGTGACAGGCTGGGTGTCTGTGATCAGGGCATGCTGACAGGGCTGAGCTACTGTCCTTTCCCTGAGGTTCACAAGCTCATGCTTTGTAAATGCCCTTTTCCAGCCATGCTTCTTGTGGCAGAACAGCAAGGATGAATGGGGCAAACAGATTTTCTCTGTTTCTTTCTTACCTTGCTAATTTTCCATTCCTGCAGTATCCGGTCCTTGGAGTTCTGGTTCAACCACCTTTATAACCATGAAGGTAAGAGCCCGAAGGCTGTGGGCGGCAGTGGGAGCCAAACTCTGCACACAAATAGAGCATGGGATAGAAATGTGTTTCTCCTGTTCTCTCTCAGCGTGGGCTGCTCCTCTCTGCCCTGAGGTGAAGGACTAAGCTGTACACAGTCTCAGTGTACCAGGGAAATCCCAGGTGGAAGTCCAACACCATGCAGCTTCTTCCACCTGAACCTGGACTTCCATTCTCCTTCCTGCCTGCAGCTATTACCCAAGGCTGTCATTACAGATCCCTCAATCTATCTGCAGGAGATCAGATCTAAGCTTGCCCAAATTTCTATGTTCCCTGCCAAGTGCCTGAGAATTCTGCATGCCTGGAGGTGGGCACACTTACCTGAAAGTTTTTGGGCATGGACAATAGGAAGACATGGAAAGGAAAACCTGACATACAAAAAGCAGATTTGACCAAATGTATCTATTTTATGGTGGAGTGGAGTGGAGTGGAGTGGAGTGGAGTGGAATGGAATGGAATGGAATGGAATGGAATGGAATGGAATGGAATGGAATGGAATGGAATGGAATGGAATGGAATGGAATGGAATGGAATGGAATGGAATGGAATGGAATGGAATGGAATGGAATAGAATGGAATAGAATAGAATAGAATAGAATAGAATAGAATAGAATAGAATAGAATAGAATAGAATAGAATAGAATAGAATAGAATAGAATAGAATAGAATAGAATAGAATAGAATAGAATAGAATAGGGTCTATGCTTATCCTGGCTTTCTGAAGCAGAAGACAACCACCTATTTCAAGCCATCATTAAGAGCTGGAAGTGTGAGCAAAAGCTGGGGCTGTCAGGGTGATGAGAGCTAAGAGGAAGGATTGGAGGTAAGGTGTAAGTCCTGTCTGTGGTGTAGATTTGTTGTCTTGCTGGGCTAGGGCCACAAATCCCATTCCCAGCTCTCTCCCTGGTCGTGAGATAAAGCAGGACACAGGGGTAGTGTAGATGTGGTCAAATCAAGTGAACAATTAGTGCTAGAGATAGAAAGGCTAATTCATTCTCTGCTAGGACTCACAGTACAGGTTCCTGGAAAGACTCTATTCAGCTGTGCCTGACACCTCTATCTTCAGGGAGCTGGTACTGGCCATATCTGCAGCTCCTTATTCATCTCCAGAAGTTGAAGAATAGGATTTTCACATGTGCCAATGCTTTTGTGCTCTTTATTCTCATCTGACTTCCATGACATTTAGTAACAGAGGTCATCTGGGTTTATAGTCTGCCAGGCAAGTCCTCGCTGCAGGTACAACTGCAAAGCTCTGTCTGGGCCAGTTTGCTTTGAGAGGTTCACAGAGCATCTGGTGCTCCCTGACCCAGGCCTGAGCCTCACACTTTGACCAAAAACTGGTGTCTATGTCATTTCCTCATAGCTTCAGCAGCTTTGTGGTGGCTTGGCAATGAAGGCAAGAGTGTTTCTTCTAATCGATGTCTGTTTTCCTACAGACATCATCCTGGCACACTACCAGCCAGTGGGCTTCTTGTGCCTGTCTCACAGTGTATGCCAGCCTCTTTTTGAGGAGCTCCTGCTCCTGCTTCAGCCTCTGTCCCTGCTGCCCTTCAACCTAGACCTCCTCTTTGAGCACCACCTGATGCAGATGGGCAAAGAGCAGCAGCAGCAAAAGGAGCTGCTGCGTGTGAAGCAGGACCTGCTGCTCTCCGTTCACTCCACCCTGCAGCTGATGCGGACCCGGGGCAGCAGTGAGGATCCTGATGGCTGCAGCACTGTCCCTGAAACATGCCAAGGGGGTGCCAGGGATGATGACATCTCACCAGGGCACAGCCCACAGCAAGCTGTGAGTGAGAAGAGGGTCAAGGGAGTGGGGGCCTCCTGTGGAGAAGGTGAGAGAGAGGAAGAGCAGAGCAAGATGCAAGAGAGCATGTGGGATGGGAAGAAGGACAAGCAGGCAGGCTGGTGGTACCAGCTCATGCAGACCTCTCAGATTTACATTGAGAGCTCAGCTGAAGGCTCCAAGTTCATCCGCTCTGAGAAGAAGAAGGCAGCTTTGAGTCCTGTGCCCAGGCCAGTGCAGACCCACAAGGCACCACCTCCCCGAGAAGGGGTGGTGGAGGGTGCAGAGGCTTGTCCCATTGCTGAGGGCACCTTGGAGGAGAGGCCTAAGGCAGCCAGCAAGCCAAGTCCTGAAGTCATGGAAGAGCCCGTGGAAAAGCCCCAGCAGGTCGTGGTCGGCGAAGAGGTGAAGGAACGGAGCTGGCCCTTCTGGATGGGCAGCCCCCCAGACTCTGTGCTTACAGAGCTAAAGCGCAGCAAGGAGAAGGAGGCTCAGCAAAGGGTGGGAGCAGCAGCAGCAGCCCCCCAAGAGGACAGCAGCACCAGTGCATCAGAGGGCAGCCAACCCATCAAGTGGGGACACTTGTTTGGGTCCCGGAAGGTACAAAAAGAGCCCAGGCAACCAAACAGGTAAGGGCAGGAGTGGTTTGGGGCTGAGAAGGGCTTGTTAACCTGGAGAGTGGCAGTAAAGGTGAAAGTCAGGCCAAGAACTGACTGCTGGAGTACACCCTGGTGGTACATCAAGGGTTTGGACCCCTGCTCAGTCCTGCCAGCCTGCCTTAATTCCTCCCATATCCTTGCTCAGTCCATCTCACAGGCTCTTCTGCCTGAGCCCTACCACTGCCTTGGCATCCAAACCCTGCTACATGGCCCCATCATCACCTCATCCCTCCCAGAACCACATGTTGAGAACAGAACATGGAGCTATCCCTGTTGCTTACAATAGGTGTAGGGGAGGTTGAAGTTGCCCCCAGCTGCTGAGACCTCTCTGCACTACCTCTCCCTCTACACACCCTTACTGCTCCTGAAAATTTGTGCTCTTCTCACCTGGAGACCTGAGCCACTGCCCAGCAGTGCCCTTTGTGCATGAAGCCATACCTCTAAGGTGTGACCTTGCCATGAGAGCTGCTGCTCTGTTTCCCCGGGTTCACTTCTCTGCCACTGACTGCTTCTGTCTCCTTTTTCCAGGTTGCCCTCTGGCTGGCTGAGCTTGGACAAGTCTGTGTTCCAGCTGGTGGCCCAGACAGTTGGGGCTAGCATGTGGCGTGAAGCAGCCCCAGAGCCAGACCCTCCCCATCCAGAACCACCCGAGGCACCTGCTGTGGCACAACCAGCTGGGGCCGTGTCTCTTCACCCTACCTGGTGAGTGACACCAAGTGGACAATCCTGCAGGTGCTAGAATGGGTTGGGTTGAGGGTGGCACGGCTCTAGCTGTTGCAATTTGCCTGGCACCTTTCACAGTCGTGGATCAGAGGATGGTTTGGGGCAGTGATGCAGTTTGTGCATCCATCCACCATGAATCTGCAATCTGCAGGTGATGGGGAGCTGGGGGGGCATCTGGGAGCCTGCCTAGGGAGGGAAGCAGGAGGTGTTTTCCTCTCTCCTGTGGGCCTGTGATAGTCCCTGGGAGTCCTGATGTGAGCTAACCCTACTTTCCTTCTGCCTGCAGTGAGGTGAAAGCTCTTTGCCATCACATTGCCACTGAGGCAGGACAACTGAGCTTCAACAAAGGGGATATTCTGCAGGTCATCTCCAAGGTGGACGGTGACTGGCTGCAGTGCAGCCTTGGCTCTGAGAAGGGACTGGTGCCCATCATGTACGTCACCCACCCTGAGGACGAGGACTATTGACACGTTTGGGAGGCCAAGCACAGTTCGGTGGGCTGCTGAGGCTCCTCTGGGCCAGCCTACCCTACCAGAGGAACAAACACAGCTTCTTGCTAGTTTCTTACCTTTCCTGCCATTACAGAATACAGTAACCGTAGGTGATTCCTTCTTGCTCCTCCTTGTGCAGCTGCCAAAGGCCAACTTAGCCCCCGGGCTCTTCTGCAAGCTGCACCTCGTATTGCCAGGCATCGCCATGCATGCAGCCACACCAGGGACCGCCGGACTCCCCCCTCCGCCCCACACTGTCTCCAGCACCCACAGGCCATGGACTTGTACCCTACAGAAACCCAAGCAGTCCCTGCCAGGGCAGCGCTGTCCCACTGCCCAGCTGTTGGATGCTGGGGGATGCAGGATGCTGGCCGTCCCCTCCCTGGGGGTGGCAGAGCAGCCTGCAGCCTTCCAGCACCCCCAGCACCCTCAGCCACAGGGGTGAGAGCACCCTGCATTGGCAGGGCCCCTGCGAGGCTGGGCTGATGGCTTGTGTTTATTGGGGCACTGCAAGGTAGGCTCCCCCACACTGGAGCATCCCTGTCCTAGTGTGCTCTAGTGGTTCCTGGTGGGCTCTACTGGGACAAGTGTCCTGGCAGTGGCATGCTGCAGGGCTGGGCTGTGAGTGGCCACAGCGAGGGGAGGGGGACAGGGTAGGTGTGTGAGTGTGGAGCAAAGGGGTGCGTGGGGTTGTGAGGAAGGCACAGGGTTGTTCAGTGTTATGTAGGTTCGGGATGGGTAGTGCCACCCCGTGCAGAGATGGGTGCTTTGGGGGGAGGCCCTGTGCCCTCCACACTGAGCAGGGAACCAGTGCCTGGAAAGCCCTGGGATGCTCAGTGTTGGGGGGGCGCCGGAGGGGAGGGAATGAGGGCAGGGTCCCGGACTGGGCTAGGGATTTGGGGGCAGTGCTCCCAGCAAGTAGATTGGGGGTGCTCCTAGAGGGAGCTGGGGAGCCTGGGGAGGGAGGGAGGGAGGGGTGGAGCTCCCTTTGGCACAGGGTTTCTGGTCTTGCTGAGCAGTGCTGTGGGGTGGGGGGGATAAGTGTTGTGCACAAACACAAGGGGATACTGGAGGTCTGGGGTCCTTGGTAGAGGCAATGCCAGTCAACCCCTTCCTTGCCATGTTCATGCCGCCTGCTGTAGTGGGGATCTTCACCTGCCTGTCAGGTGGGGAACAGTGTTAATGAAAGGCCATGCCAGTATTGGTGCCATGGCCGGCTTGACGCTGTTCACAGCATCGTGCCTGGGCTGGCTTCACCATGGCAAGGGGCCCTGGTCTTGCTGGGTTACCTCCTGCTTGTACATCGCTTAGCGGATGTTGCACCGTGTTTAATTTGTATTTCCCTGGTAGAATGAGGTGTCTCGCCTTTATTTATTTCTTTATTTATGATGCATATTAATAAAAAAGGTGCTGATTGAGCTCCCTGCTACCCAGACTTGTCATTTCAGGGCATCCCTCTGAGGCCTCTGTGGGTTACCTGTGCTGGGACACTGCACTGCAGGTTCCTTCTGCGTTCACCAGAGCCTACACCAGACCTGCAGGAGGGCGTGGGCTGCCCTCACAGTCAGAGCTGTCAGCTCAGGCCTGACGGGTGGGGGAGTGGGCACTGCACATGGTGTCTTGGGGAGGCAGGGCTCTTGGGGGTTCCTTGTGCGTTGCTTGCAGGGACCCAGGCAGGTTTCAGACAGAAGATCACACAATCTCATCCTGGAATCTGCTCCTCTTGGGTCATGGGAACATGAAGGTGAAGGAGAAGTTGCGGGCTTGTGGGCTGGGACCCATAGCCTGGGATAACCTGGCCATGACTTTCAGTGGCTGTGGGTCACTTACAAGGAAAGACTCCAGGGGCTCTAAACTTAGACTCAAAACAATCATTTGGCCTCCAAGTCCACTATGAACCCCAAGAGCCATGTCTTCTCTTTCCCTCTCAGCATCTCAAAGGGAGAAGGGAAGAACTCTGCTTGTGAATCCCACCTTCATTGCAAGAATACTGCTATGGAGTTTGTTGCATCCACATGGACAAATGAGCTGCGCATGTGCAGTGCATCAGAACTGCTGAAAAAGCCCACAGCTGCAGCAGCATAAATCCCTGCTCTGTCTGGGAGCAGCACAGAGCAACCAGGGCCTGTGCATGAGCTGCTTTGATTAAGCTCTCAGAGAGGGCAATGGTCAGGGCTGTTTACAAGTTCCATGGAGCAGGCTGCTCTCCCTGCATGCACCAGCTGGCCCAAATGAGGAAGGGGACCATGTGCTGGCAAACAGTCCCCCCAGGGTGCTGAGTCAGCCCTGGGGCAGGAAAGGGGATTTCCAGCTGCCCACATTGTGGGGACTGACACTGAGCAGCTCCCAGGTTCTCACTGCTGGGGAAGCCTTGGATGCAGGGGAGGCACAGAGGGGTGGTTAAGTGTCAGAGGCTGAATTTGGAATTGCTGCTATGGAACCTGCAGCTGCTGAGGTCTTCTTTGGGGTCCTCTGGCTAAGGTCAAGCAGATCCATGTTGGTGGCTATCAGATAGCCTGTGCCAGCAAGGAACTGGCCACGGGGCACAAAGCCCAGGAATCCTGCAAGGCTGGAAGCACACAGCAGTGTGTATGGGACATTGGGACAGTGTGGGACAATACTGGAGCTGTGACTGAGTAGCCCTGCTGGTGGCCTGGTCCTGGAGGGTCAGCTGTAGGATCCTGCTGGGGACACAGGGCTGTGAGCTCAGGATCATGCTAAGCAGGAAGAAGAGACACTGGGTGTCTGCAGATGCTCATTGTGGGGGTTCCTGCTTTCTGGGGATGCTGCTGGTCCAGACTCCTCATATGTCTTGGGGTGCAGAGCCAGGCCAGGGTCAGCTCTGCACCAGCACCAAGATGCAGTCAGTCCTGACTGTCTCATGACACCTGAGCAGCAGCAGTGTCCTCCTCTCCTGCTCCTTGCAGATGTCTCTGCGCTGCTGCTCAGCAAAGTTGCTCCTGGCTTCCTTTCAGATCTCAAAGCAGGTCTTAGCAAAGAAGTGCTGAGCTCTTGGGTGAACCCTGGAAGAAGAGATTCATCATGTGGGAAGCAAAAAAGTGGGCCCAGTTTCATGGCACAGGAATCTGCTCTGCATGGTACAGAAGCTGGGAGGATGGCCCACATGACTGTGGGACCCAGTGCTGGCAGGAGTAAAGTTGTGGAACAGAGATCACACAGAGCTAAGGGGAATAAAATGGGTATTTATTGAAAGGCCCTCAAAGCTCTCGTTTGAACATTTGCTGCTACCACCCAGATCTGCAGGTGAGGCACTCGAGCCGGGCCCACGCCCCAGCTCCGCGGCTCCCCCTCCTGCTCGCCGCGCCCAGTGGCTCTGCCAGCGGCGGCCGCTCTGCGCCCGGCGCTCCGGCCCCGTCCCTGTGCAGGGTTAGTTCATTCGGCAGGCCTGTTGTTACACACTCCTTAGTGGATTCTGACTTCCATGGCCGCTGTCCTGCTGTCTGGATCAACCAACACCTTTTCTGGTCTCTGATGAGTGTCGGCATCGGGCGCCTTAACCTCGCCGGGGATTGCGGGTTCGAGTCCCATCTGGGTCTATGTGAAGTGCTGGGACACTGATCCTCTGCAAGCCAAGTGGAAAGGACCATTTAAAGTCGTGCTGAATACCTTCACTGTGGTCCAACTGCTGACAGAGGACCCTGGATTCACTATTCCAGAATTGAGAAAGCCTCTGCTCCTGAACAATTGTAACAACAAAAACTGACGTTAATGATAACACATTTCAAGTGATCTTTCTTTTGTATTTAATTACTATTCTTCTTTCTATAATACTTGATTGTGTAAGATATTATTCTCATTAGATGTTTATTGTTATTAGGTTTATGTTTATTAGTATGTATTTACTATTAGATACTTATCTAATGTTAGATATTTATTGTTATTGGACACTTATCGGTCATTGTGTACTTGCTGTTAGTAAAATTTAGAGACTTGACAAGGTAGAGGACTTGCCGAGCCTCTAAAGGGGGGAATTGATGCCTTAAGTTCTGAGATTTCTATTCTGCTTGTCCTTAGAGTGATGCAGACAGAATAGTCTGATTTCAGCTAGTGACTCACGGACAGTTTTTTCAAACTCCAGGTCCTAAGCATAAACAATGTGAAAAGTGGAGGGTCAACCAGCAAGCAGGAAAGGAGAATGAAACCTTACAATTTGAGACTAATAATTGGATGGTTGACTCCTGTATGCAAATAGACTAAAGTCTATAAAGATGTGAGATTATGTGAGCAAGCTCTCTTTTACTTCCATCTTGAAGCCATCTGGGCAGGGCAGGGCCCACACTGTGGCATTGGTACTGCCAGGGTGTGGTCTTTGAAGGCCTTTCAATAAATACCCATTTTATTTCCCTTAACTCTGTGTAATCTCTGTTCCAGATCCTGAAGGCAATAGGGTGACAGCAGGGTTGGGACAGATTTAGGGTGCATTGGGAGTCCAGATGAGCATGACAATCTGAGGGACAAGTGCCAGCTGAGACAGAGCACCTGCTGGTGTCAAGGGCTAGGGGGTCCTGGCAGGTCCCCTTGGACCTTCTCTGCCCTGGTGGTCAGGACCTGGCTCATCCTCAGCTCAAAGGCGCTGACCATGGACCCTGGGTGTCAGTGCTGGAGGAACTCTGGAATGCCTGTGTCCAACAGAAAGGTCTGATAGTTATTGGAAGAGAGACAGGAATGCCTTTCCTGCCCCTCCTGGCAGCCAGGTCCATGCTCAGACTGGAAGTGTGCAGGGGCAGTGACACACGCACAATGCACAGAATCAAGGGATGGTTTGGGTCAGAAGGAACATTAAAGATCATCTAGTTCCACCCCTGCTGCTGTGGGCAGGGACCAGACCAAGTCGCTCCAAGGCCCATCCAGTTCTGCTGCATCCTTGAGCATTTGAAATGCCACAGGTTTCCATTCAGCAGCTGTGCCGTGATGGGCAGGGGCTGCCAGGCTGGGGATGGGTGTGCAGGTGACTCTGGCATACTTGTGGCCACTAGTTTGGGGTCATAAAACTACGTAGAAGCTCATATTACCCCCTGAGAGCTTGTGTGAGCCCAAAACAGCTGAACATCAGCTTTTGGGCCAGCCCAGCTGTATAGGCCTGGGCACAGGCCTGGGCTGTGCCTTGTCCCAGCCTGGAGTCCCAGCAGCCACTTGCCAGGTCCCTGCTCAGTGAGACCCCACCTGTGCCAGCATTCCAGGAGTGCCGGCGCTGGGCTGACACCACAGCCTGGCTCCCCTCCAGCTGGAGGAAGGCCAGTGCTGCTCTGGGCACCATCCTGGGGCTCGGCACTGAAACTGGCTCTGTCCTGACTCTGTGCCCTGGGCCCTTGGCTGGCTCCCTCTCTGCCTCAGGGCCTCCAGCTCTCACTGGAACCCACCAGGCCTGCTCTGGGTGAACTGCAGGGGCAGCATTGCCTGTGAGTGGCTTTCACTGCTGTCTTGGGGTGACTTTATGGTACTTGTATCCCCCAATTGTCTGTTCTCTTGGTGTTGAATATTGAGTTCTGCAGCTTTAAGGCTAGTTCCAGGAGTAAAGGGGGAGAAAAGAGGTGCAGAGTTTGTTATCAGAGACGGCTCTTGCTCTCCCACATCTTTCACACAGACTGTGTTGTCTGCAGTGGACAACAGGAGAGAACTCTCCCTTGCTTTTGGTTAGTTTTTCTGGCTGGCTGAGGCAAAGAAGTTCCTTTTTCTGGAACTGTTTGAACCTGCTCTGGACTGAAAACCCAGAGGAGCACCGGGAGCCCACAGCTGCAGCCCAGCAGGCCTGACCTGGGGCACAGCTATTCCCAGGCTGGAGGGACTGAGGAACCATGGAAGGGAATGAGAACAGCTTGAGTGAGCTGGGCTGTGACCCCAGAATGGAATCTTCTGAATTTGTCATCTCTTCAAAGCAGAAAGAGGTTATGCTGTTTAGTATTGTTCATTTTTGTGCTGGGAAGTGCCTGTTAATTAAACAATTTTTTTCCACTCCTCTCTGAGGAAGTATTTCCCTAAACCAGTTAGAGGACAGACTATTTAATCTGCTTCCTAAAAAGACCCTGTTCAAAGATTTTCTCCCTAAATTTGCCCTGAACCAGGAGAACAGCCCTTTTCCCCTGGCCAGGATGCTCATGGCAGCAGCAGCTGCATGTGCTCCATGCCAGGGAAGGACTGGCAAGCCAGAGGCCCCTCCTGCAGAGCATCATGCAGGGAGGAGCAAGTGTGGCTGCAAGCACTGACTCCCAGCTGCAGGCAGAAAGCCTTTCAGACACTGGTTTTTTCTCTGTAGTGACCAGTGACAGGACCTGGGGAACGGACTGAAGTTGTGTCCAGATACATTTAGGCTGGATTTTAGGAGAAGGTTCTTCACCCAGAGGCTGGTTGTGCACTGGAACAGGCCCCCCAGAGAAGTGGACACACCACCAAGCCTGACAGATCTCAAGATGTTTGGACACTGCTCTCAGGCACATGGTGTGACTCTTGGGGAAGTCCTGTGCATGGCAAAAATTTGGACTCAATAATCCATGTGGGTCCTTTCCAGCTCAGCTCATTCTGTAGTTCTGTGATTCTCCAAGGCAATGGGGCCCTGCTTCAGAGGAGGAATGCAGACCTCTTTGCACCATGGATACACCTTTGGGAACAGAAATCCCAAATGAAAGGGGCAGGGTGCCCCTTCATAGGGCTACTGCTATTGGTCTTCAAGCACTTCTATGACTGGTTTGCAGTACTGGCTGGGGAAACACAGATTCATCAGCTCCTGCCCTAGACCACCTCTGGTGGTTGGGTCTGCTGCTGTGGCCAGTGCCATCAGCCTCCAGCTGCACAGACAGCCTCACCAGCAGTCCCCTTTCTGCCCCACTGCCTGTGCTGGCATCCCATCCCTTTGTGGTTATTCCTGCTCACACCAAGTTTTGACAGCACAATGTGCCACAACAGCTGAGCTTGAGGCCTCCAACTCTCTTGTCCCCCTCTGCCCAAGCATCTGCTCTCAGCCCAGTCCTGAGCACCCAACCACTCCTGCCAAAACCTTGGCTTTCCCATCCATGGCACACACTACCACGTAATTAAGATCATCTGTGCCCTGCAGAAGTCCATTTTATCACAATCCTTTTCAAGGCAGTAACAAGGTGAGGATTGTCCTGAGGTAGTCATTGCTTAATTTTATGGGTAGGTATGGAAGCCACATCTTCCTGCTAAAGCTGAGCCACAAGCCAGAACACCTCACAAGCCCTTCTGTGATCTGTGCTGGGAGAGGAGGCAGCCCAACTGTGCTTATAGCTGCTCATGACTGAAGACCTGAACACTGTGATTTTAGGCAAGAAATTAGAGACAGCAAGATTGCAAAAGGTTGTGGAGCTGATAGAGAAAGAAGGCACTGGTGGAGTTTCCCTCTCCAATGAGGAAGCCTTTTGCACCATGTGTGATTTCTCTGTGTGCCTGTTTCCTTTCTGTGCCTGCACCACTCACAATCAGATGGGTGTGCAGTGAGGCAGCGGCGTAGCTGAGACCTCAATCCTGCCCTGGAGCATAGGCAAACATGGCCCTGCAATGGATGTTTCTCCTGCTCCTCACACCTCTGCTGGCAGCACAAAATCATGATGAGCCCTCTCCCAACACTTATGGAAAATCCCTGGAAAGAGGTAAGCAGTGCTCTCTCCTCTACCCCCAAGAGAAGGTTTCACTGTCCTCCTTTTGCACAGCTGCTGTGCAACTTCATGGCATGCAGAGTAGAGCAGCTGTATCAGAGAGGTCTGATCCCCACACCAGAGCCCAAGTCCAGCAGCTGGGTTTTGGTGAGGCAGAGTTCTGTTTGGGGATGGAGGGCAGCAAAGCTTGGCGTGCTGGGAAAGCCTCTGCAGAGTCTGTAGAGTTCCTCCACAGAGCTGGAAATACAAGGTGTCCATCTGTCCTTGCACAGTGTCAGGGTGCCATGTCCTCACCACATGAGGAAATGGATTTGGTGCCCAGCAAAGACCAGGGGAGCCATGAGCTGAGCCCCTGGGTGTCCAGGAGAGCCTGGGGACAGGAGTTATATAATATTCTGGGATTGCTCTTTAGGACTTCCTTGGTGCTGGAAGGATCAGGGCACTCCTAAGGTGCTGCTGGGCTCTTCTTACACTGGCAGCACTCTTTGTTGCCAGCAGAGTCAGTGGGAATTTACAGGCTCACATGTTATCTGTCCTCCCAGGAGGCTGCACTGCCTGGAAATTGAGTTGTCCAGGAACTGTGACCTTGCATTGGTCTGTATCTGTCTGAATTGGAGTATTTCTCTAAACTAATTTTCTTGGAGCTAGGTGATAAAAATCATTAAACTAGCATCTAATCATGTCATCCTAGTCCACTGTAGTGCTGCACCTGAGTGGATGCAGGCTCGAGAAAACAGCTGATCTAGTGGCTCTGGCAGAGCACAGGGAATGGGATCAGAAACTGTAATTGCTGATGTGAAGTGACATCAGGGTCTGTACTGTGGGAGAAGTGTCCTGGGAGCCTGTTTCCAGGGAAAATGTGACTGTGTGCTTGAAGAGAGTGAGCACAGCATACTGTCATGCAAAAAACAGGGCTGCCACTGTTACAAGGAATATTCTGCTTGTGTCCCTTCTCCAAAGGGATATTCTCCTTCCCATTGCCCAGATCCCTGCTGAGGCTGCTCTCCCAGGAAAGCATGTGAAACTGTGTCCAAGCACTGTGTGGCTTTCCTGTTGTTACCAAGACCAGGATCTGTCTGTGTGGAGTGCAGTGGGATGCAACAGGGATCTGTAGGCCTGCAGATTCCTGTCACACTCTGCAGGTCTCAGTCACCCAGCCATCCCTAGAGGAATCTGGAGCTGCCTGTGGCAGCAATGATATTGCTGAGTTTGCACCTTGGTGCTTGTGAAAACAGGAACCAAGACAAAAACATGTGGTGGCTGCACCCAGCAGCGTGAGCAGCCCTGCCTGCATCCCCAGCCTGTGGGCTCATCCCATGCTGGCACCTCTGCTGAGGTCCAACCTGATGGATCAGGGTTCTTCTCCTGCAGAGGCACAGGGCAAGGAAGATGGCCCAGGTGGGGCAGGAGGGTCTGTGCCATCCCTGTGAGGGTGGAATGGGGTGACAGTGGCAGTGGCAGGGGCAGGGGCAGGGTAGAGTTGTTGGACACAGAGAGAGAGCAATTGGGTGGGATCCCTGAGCATATTCCCTGGCAGATAGAGGGTACAACCCATCGTGCTTAGGGTCACAGAAAACAGTGCAGGGAACAGCACAGGCACAGGATGTGGTTAGCACGTGTGGTTAGGCCTGTTGTTCTGCTCACCCTGTCACGGGGATGCTTTGTACTCAGCAGGGTGAATTGCGTCACTGTCTATTGTCATCTCATTATCTTGCTGTGCTGCTCTCACAGGGTGTTTTTCCTCCCTGAAATGTCATACCTGTACAAAACTCGCCTTCTCTTACAGTCCCAGTGCAGGTGGAGACATGTGAAGAAGCTTCCTAGTGCATGTTTTCTGTGCAAAGGAAAGGTCTTGACTCCAAGCTGGCCCTCATGTCTTTTTCATCAGCCTTGCATGACACTAAGTAGTGATCTAGTGGCAGTTGGCAAGAAGTTCTAAGGAGGATCTCAGCTGCAATAACCAACTGTGGGGGTGGGAGGATGGTAGTTAACACTAAGCCATAGCCAATCTGAAAGGTTTTGTGTCAGCTGAATTCCAAACAAGGCCTGCATAGAGTAGATCCTGTGGGGTCAGGAGTGCTAAGAGGTTCTGCAGAGGAGTGCCTGGGGCTTGACCCCTAGGGGTGGGGAACTGTGTGCTCCACCATGCTTCCACTTCCCATCACCAGAGCACTGATTCAGGAAACAGGAATTTTGCTTCCTGTTCTTAGACAGATGTCAGATGTTCTTTAGCATCTGATGGACCAGTACAGGTTAAAGTGCCACCATTTCCCAGCTCTTCTCACAATGCCTTGCTCAGTGATGTGCTTTGGCACCCCCTTTCCCTGCCATGATTCCCAAGTGGAGCATCCCCAAGGTTCTCTCTGCCCCATCACTCCTAAAGACCCATTCAGCAGCTCGGGTTGCTGCTGAGGAGTGCAGAGATGCTCTGAGACCCATGTTTGTGCTCTCAGTGCCTTGCAATAGAACTTTGCACTGATGGAAAGAGAGATTGCTTTTCTTAGCTCCTCTCAGCAAGCACATGGCATCAAACCCAGCAAGACTGCAGTGCACTTTGCTGTCACCTCTCTCAGCTGCTGAGCTGCCCCGTCAAAAGGGTTGCACTTCACCTACTGCTTCTTCCATTTCACCTTGTTCTTTACTCTTTGTGTGTGAGATAACACAGTGTAAGAAAGGACACCTTTTGCTGCTAAGCAAAGGGCTGAACCCAGGAGCCTGACCTGAATGATCAGCAAAGCTGTTTCTCCTTATTCCTGACCCTCCCCTTCTGGCCCATGCTGGGGCTTTATTTAGCCTGCCAGGCTCATAACTTCGTGCAGCAGGGACAGGCAGTCCAGATATTTCTGAAAAAGGCTTTCTATATTCATGGGTATTAAACAATATCAGTGAGGAGGGTGTTCATTTAATAGCATCAACTAGGAAAAGAAGCAAAAGAGTAAATATCTGCCTTAGGAGGCAAATAGACCAATCTTTTGTTACCATTCCTGTCTTAGGCATTCACTATTTCCCATTTCACGGTGAGCATGTTACAAAAGGTGATTATTTGTTCACATCTACACCACATTTTCCTTGCTGAAACTTCACTTGCCTCAGCCTCCTTCCTCTAGCTGGGGCAGAGAGCCTGTGGGCAGCTCTCTGCACACCACTGTGCAGGGTAAAAAACAGTGTCTGAGACTGTTCCATTGCTCTCCCAGCTGCTGTTAATCCCTACAAGGCTGGAAGCTGAGTGTTTCTTTCCCCTTCTGCCTGAGCACTCTCCTTTCTGCATCAGTGTGCCAGCCCCACAAATACTTCCAGCTACTTTGCACAAGTGGGGAGTTCCACCTCTCCAGTGGAGGTCCCTTGGTCGCTTCCCATGGACATCTCCACAACACACCAAGGCACCCTGGGTTAGCACAGGCTCCTTTGCTCCAGGGTGTACTTTCCCCATGGCAATTTTTATGGAATGATTTGGAAAGAAGTGTAAGGAGGGGGAGGACAGAGGTGTCCCCCCAGCCTGTGCATCTTGACTGCACCCAAGAGCCATGGACTAGTTTCTCCCAGTGAGCCTCAAGTGCTGATCAGCCTGACAGACTTGGACTTATTTGAGATGTGAGGCGAGTTGGACTGTAGTCAGCAATGTTCTTGAGATGAAAACAGGCAGGGACTGAAAGTGTCTGCTCTTCCCCATCCTGCAGAGAAGCAGAGCTTTCTAGGCTTTACCCTCAAACAGTCACCAGAAATGCCACCAGCAGGGACTCTGGGCAGCTGTAGATGCCTGGATGCAGATGGTGCCAGTGCTGTGACAGGGGTTCAGCTCCTCTGCAGCTGCAGGAATGTGAGCAGGAGGCAAGCCCTGGAGGGGCTGGGATGTTTGGCACTGCTGGCAGAATGCTCAGTGTGCAGGAGGTGAACAGGCTTTGACAGTCCTCAGCCTGCCCTGCTGGTGTACCCTGCCCCTCTGCAAGGCAAACAAGCTTTTTTTGGCCATACACATCCCCTCTGTCAAACACTGTAAACCCCCAGGATCACTTCTGATGCTCGTGCACTCCCCTGAAATGGTATTTTCTGATCACTGGATTCTTTGAGTGTGGGAAAGAGATGTGGACTCTGCCTGCCTTTTCTGATCTCTCCCACACAGCCCTTGGGATCTGCTCAGCATGTTCCACATCCATCTTGAATTTGGGTCTTGTATCAAAACTCTGTCTGTCCCTGAGCACAACAGGGGCACATCTGGCAGGTCAAGGGGCACAGGGGAGCCTGTCAGGAATTTTAAAAGTGTTGCCAAATGGTCATCTCCATTCCAAAATTCAGAGACATGCTGTAAGACCCATGTTTGTGTTCTCAGTGGCTTGCAGTGCAACTCTCCAACACAACTGGAAAAACAGTGGTTTTCTCTGTGGAAACAGTGGTTGTGTTTTTTAGCTCCTCTCAGCAAGAACATGGCATCAAATACAAAGCTCAGAGAGATTGGGAAGGAAAGGATGAGCTGCAGAGGACAGGAATCCCCCTGGTGCTTGCCAGGCACCCTGTGGGCAGAGAGGAAGCAAGGAGGGAGCAGGAGGTGAAGGTCTAGTCAGAAATGTGTGGCTGTTACACCATTGCAGTTCATGCAATCCCTTCACACTCACTTCCAGTCCAGCAGTTTACACAACACCTGTTCTCTTGTGCCCTTAACCAAGGACAAGTAACCTGAGTTGCAGGGGGCAAAAGTGGGGACTGGCAGAATGAGGAGCTTCCTGCTGCAGGAAAAGACCAGATTTGAGACCCTCCAAGGCACATGAAGGTGCACTAATCCATGGAAGCTGATGAGATGCATGTGTGGGTCCTGAGGGTGGAGGAAGAGGTGAAGACACTCTCCATCATAGCTGAGAAGTTGCAGCAGGCAGCTTCCAGTAAAGCTCCCACTGAGTGTAAAAGGAGAAGCACAACCCCCTTTTTGAAAAGGGGAAATGAGGGAGACTCTGGGAACTACAGGCCAGTCAGTCTCCCCTTGGTGCTGAGCAAGATCATGAAGCAGTTCCTGCTGGAAACTATTCTAAAGCACATGGAAATGATTTATGATGACTTCACAAAGACCAAATCATGGCTGAGTAATTTGTTGGCCTTCTATGGCAAAGTGACAGCATTTGTGGATAAGGGAGGATTGGCTGACATCGTCCACCTGGACTTTGCAAGGCATTTGACACTGTCCTGAATGACATCCTTAACTCCAGACTGTGAAGGTGTGTGTTTGAAGGATGCACCACTCTGCGGGGGTGGAGTTAGCTGCATGGTCACACTCAAAGTACTGCAGTCAGTATTTGGATGTCCACTGGCTCAGGATGCCCAGAGAAGCTGCAGATGCCCCATCCCTGAAAGTGCTCAAGGCCAGACTGTGATGGCTTTGGACAACCTGCTGTAGTGGGAGGTGTCCTTGTGCCTGACAGGAGGCCTGACAAGGAAACAAGATCTTCCTTGGGAACCTTCCAGCCCAAGCCATTCTATGAGGTTATGAAAGACTGAATGAGTCCTACATGCCTGTAAACAATAATTAGCATAATGCTAAATATGCCTAATTTCAGTTTTGCAGAAGTAGCACCTTTCAGTATAAGGAAAAATTTCAAACTTTTAGCAAAGACTAGCTCTCATCTTTGCTACAGTACGTCTGCACTGTATTGCACCTCTAAAGCAGCAAGCATGAGATGTGGCTTTTTCAAACACAGAATTTTCCCCAGCCATTGCAAGGAAGTGTGGTCACTCTAGACACATTCACTCACAGTTGTTTCAGCAGTAAGAGCTTTGCTCTATGACAAGACTCAGGGAGAGCTGGGAGCAAGGCAGAGCTCTGTTGTGCAGCAGCAATCACCCTTGCCAGCAGAACATCCATGTTTGTGGAAAGAGGCTGTCCCAGATACCTCTTGAAATCTGCACCAGTGTCAGCAGAGTACCTGTAAAGGAGAATTTCTCTTTTCCTCCTGGTGTCCTGCCCAGCAGGTTGCCATGTTCAGTGTTGCCAATGGGTTTTGAGTGCAGTGGGAGGTCTCCCAGCTACCAGGAAGTATGGAACAGTTACAAAAGGAAAAATGGTGAGGCTCCTTGCACTGAGGTCAAGAGTGAAGCAATGTGGGAGAGGCCAGCCATGCTTGTGAGCACTCACAGACCCCTCAGCTCCTAAGGCTGCCTCCACTGCAGAGTCTCCATCCCTTCAAACTGCTTCTTGCTTCAGGCCAGGCCCCATATCATTCTTTTCAAGCACCTATTTTTCACAATTCTGTGGTGACTCTAGGATCAAAGAATACCCACGAGTGAAGAATCTTTGTATGGGCATAATTCAGGGCCTTCAAATTCAAAATAAAATATGAGAAATGCTTTCATGAATATCTCCCACCTGCCTGAAATACTCATGGCTAAATTTTCCAGTTTTTTCCCCTCATATGTCAGAGGCTTCATTTTGCCTGGGGTGGTGCAGCTGTGGACTACGACTGCAAGAGGTATCAGAGCAATCCTGGTTTCCTGGGGGGTCCTGATGCCACTTGGGTGTTGTTAGAAGCAATGCAAATTCACTCTACCTGCCTGATTGCACCTGGTAACTTTGGACACAGTTTGGATGGCTACAGCTAAACTTGTGTGGTAGAGAAGCACTCACAGAGAGTTACAATTATTATGCAAAAAGTGGGATCTGATCAGAGGGTAGAGACCCAAATTCGGGCCTTGCAGAGAAGATTTACTTAAACCAATTGCCCAATCTACACATTGCAAAACACAATCAAATTTGCAGCTGGTGAAATACCCACATGCAATCCTTGCCAAGCCCCTTCTGCCAGCTCAGATGAGGGCTGTCACTCATCTTGGGTGAGGATAGTTAGGATATGGGATGGGAGGTAGCTGCTCCTAGGTGCCATCAGATATTTTACAAGAGGGATGGAGGAGAGGAAATAACAAGTGTAGTGTCCAGACCAAAAATAAATTGTCAACTTGAGTGGGATTTTTCTGCAAACAAGTGTGTCTGTGGGGGTGTGTGTGTGAGCAGTTGGTGACCAGCAGAATGACATGAATGCCAATGAGTGGTGCCAGCAGAGAGTTTGGTGCACTCCCACAGCCCCTGTATTTGTGGGAGAGAGCAGCATCCCCCAGGCTGCTGGATCCCTGTGGCTGGGCTGTCTCTGCAGCAGCAGGTGAGCTGTGGATAACCCTCCTGCACTGGCCCTGGGGGTGTGAGGAGGCATAAAGCATCTGGAGGATGGGGCTCATCCTGGGAGGTGCCCTCTCTGCCACCTCTCTGAAGAGAGGGTGACTGGCACTCCTCTGGATGGAACACCCTCACCCCTGAGGATGCTGCTGGAGCCCAGTGACCCTCAGGCTCTGCCTCCTGGCCTTTGCACACAGGAAAATGTAAAGCTCCCTCTGACTGGGACTCCAGACTGCGGTTTAACCTGAATAGGAGCAGCTATGACCTGAATGAAGTGGTGCAGCTCAGCTGTGCTGGAGAGTTTGTGCCATCCATCCCAGAGATCCGATGCATTTCCAGAGGGGCACAGGCCATGTGGAATGAGACTGCCACCTGCAAAGGTAAGCACAGCCCTGCACCACCCTGACCCAGGGTGCTGAGCTGGAGACAGACCCTCTGTGACCTGGTCATGCACATGACAGTGCAGCAATGGAACACCTGGATGCCCTGGTTTCCCCCATGTCCTGGCAGTGACAATGCTCCTTTTGCCTCAGCAACTTGCTGTAGGCACCTGATGGGATCTGTGCTCCTAGGAGGAGTTCAAGGGGGCAGGAACAAGGGTCACTGCACTGAGAGCTGCTGGAAGCCAGGTGCCTTCAAACAATGACTGGGGGTATGGCCAAGGTGGTGGGAGGGGATGAAACCCTATGTGAAATCTGGAGAGGAATTCAGATTCTGCCCAGCCTTATCCAAATGGAGCCTGAGTCAGGAAACCTGCTAGACTTTAGTAGGTGTGGATGAAACTGCTCTTGGGGTGCTGCTGCCACCAATAACTCTGTTCTAGTCTGCAAGAGAGGGATAAGGAGCTGAATGTGGTAACCAAAGAAGACGAGCCCTGTCAAAATCAGAGCAACAGATATCCCACCAGACCTCTTCTCATCCTGCTTACATGTGCTCCTTCTCCTCTCCTGTGCAGAGAGATGCCAGAAGCCCCAGTGGAACTCACAGCTCCAGTTTAGCCCAAACCAGAATTTTTACAGGGTCGGTGAAGAGGTGACACTGAGCTGCTTTCTGAACGATGCTCCTCCCCTTGCTGTGATCAGATGTGCAAACAGGACTCCAAAACAGAACAATGCTTGGGAGGTGTTGGCAATTGGGGGAACATGGCACAGGTTGGCACAGAAGCTGAGCTGCAACACGGGTAAGTTGGGAACCAGTAGGTCTCCCCTGCTACATGCGCTTCTCACTGTGGAGGGGACCTGGGCATCCTGCCATGTATATCTGTGAGAGACTTGGACACAGCTCAGCCTCAGGTCCCAGCTGGGAGCAGTCTCCAAGAGAGAGAGGGTTAGAAGCCTTCAATGTGGGACAGGTTTTCTCTGTCCCTACATCTCCTGCCATCTATCCCTGAGCTCTATATCGTGGGGAAGGAGGATGGGGACAGATGCTGCCCCTCAGCTCACCTCTCTCCCAGGGTGCTGTATCACCTCCTTGCCCAGCCACATGCTCCTTTCCTGCCCTTGGGGACCCTTGGGTTTCCTCATGGTATTGAAAGCTGACATTAGCCACAGTTCATAATAGAAAAGCCTTGGTCTCTCTCATGCCTGAGCATTCCCTCATTGAGAAGGACTCTCACACTTTCTCCCTGACAGCAAAATGCCCAAAACCTCAATGGGATGCACAACTTCAGTTTTCAAAGAGCAAAACCGAATACCCACAGAATACAGAACTGACACTGACCTGTCCCAGAGGTCTTGAGCCCTCCTTCCCCAAGGTCAAATGTACAAAAGAATTTCAGAGAGTGAGTTCTGGAAAACCAGATTATGTGGATGCCTGGTGGGGCAGGAGCAGCAGAGGTGCCTGGACACGCATTGAGAGGGATGTCCTGTGCACGGGTAAGTGAGGCTCCAGCAGCTCTCCCGTGTCTCCCCTCTACCTTCCCCCTCCCTGGGGCTGTGCTGCCTGTGCAATCTGCTGAAGAGGACAACCCAGCCAGGAGACAAGAGACCAAGCAGAACCAGCTGGGCAAGCTGAAATCTCCAGCAGCAATTCCTGAGCAGGCCAAGTCTGGGGCTCCAGCCCAGCCCAGGGGCAGGGCCCAAGGCTGCCCCCCAGCTGCCCATGGATGTTCCATTATCTTTGCTGTGCCTCTGGGTGCCAGCCTGCAATGCACAGCTCTGCTTGTTCCCCTGCTGGCCCATGGAAAAGGGACCTGGACGACATCTCCTGCACTGGCAGGAGCAGAGGGGAATGAAGGGAGCCCTTATGAGCAGGGCTGGCTCAGCCCTTGGAACTGGGACAGGAGCTGTGAGGGAAGGACCTGGGGGAAGAGCAATGCTGTCCATCAGGGGATGGGGATGCAGAGCAGTTCCAGGCAGAGACAGCTGTGCTCACTGGGGGTATGGCAGCAGATGGCAGCCTCAGGACAGATGGACAAGGAGAGATAAGATGGTAACTATTCTTCTTTGGGCTGCAGGAGATGGATAGCAGTGTCCAGAGACAGAAGAGGATGGACAGAGCAGGTTCATGGAGGAGTGATCCTGCACAATTTCCATGCATTAGGAAAGCCCCTTCCCCACAAGCCTTGCCCTGAGTTCACATCCAAGCAGATGGATCTGTCACCTTCCCTCTCCCTTCATTGGCTAGAGGGGATGCTGGGCATTTCTCTCCCACCACTCATCACCTCATTCCCACTTCATCATCTCATCACCTCCCAGCCCATCTAACAGCCTCTTTATCCTCTCACAGAAGGGTGCCAAAGGCCCCCATGGGACTCCAGACTGCAACTGGTACCAGACCAGGAGAACTATGAGAAGCATGAGGAAGTTATCCTGAGCTGCCCTGGAGGTCTCCAGCCAACCTTCACTGAAATCAATTGTCAGAGAGGACTCCGGGACTATGATGATGATGATGTGACACAATATTCTGTACAAAAAGAAGTTTGGCATGCAAGAGACTCCAGAGGTGCCTGGGTCCCCATTCAGTCCAGTGTGAAGTGCATTGGTAAGGGAGGGATCAGCAGCAGATTCATCCACTGCAGGGTGGGATGGATCCTGAGAACATTTCTGAGGGGACACAGCATGGGAAAGTCAGGGCTGTTCCTTGGGCACAGTGCTGTGAGTGTTGGGGCTGTGGCAGCAGCTCCTGCTTCCAGGCCAGGATGAAATGTGTCCTGCTGTGCTCTGCCATGGCACCAAAGGATGAGTGCAGCCACACAGCTCAGAGGGTTTGAGGGAGGCAGGATCCCCTTGCTGCTCCCTGGGAGCTGTGATGTAGCCCAGCTGGGCACACACTCTCCTGGCTTCCCTCTGTTCTCCCTAAAATCACCTGATGTTTGTCTGACCAGGTGTGGTTGTGTCACTGGGGAAATTCACCCAGTGGTTCACATTCAGATTCCTCCTGCAACATCATCCCAAACTCCTCCTGCTCCCCTTTGAGAGAGCTGCAGTGAGCACCTTCAGTCCCTCACTTTCCCTCCCAACAGGCTGGGGTGCCAGGGGGACAAAGCTGCTGGTTGTGGTGCCCAGCTGGGTGTCACTGGTCCTCTGCCAGCAGGGCTGTTTGAGAGCCAAGCCTGAGCACAAGTGGCTTGTCACCAGCATTTATTTCCCTTTGTGGCCAAGGTGGTCTGCACCTTATCAGATTCCTTGTGTGCCCCTTTGGCAGAAGGAAGATTGCATTTTAAACCCCTTCAGGCCTCACACAGCTTTGTGCAGAGGCTTAAATAGGCAAGGGCTCCTTCCAGAAGCCAGTATCCTTCTCTGTAGGAATCATGGCCACTAAGCCTCCCTCTGCAGCATTGGACAAACTGCTGGGACCAGCTACTCAGTCACTGCCCCCTGAGCCTGGAGGATGGTGAATGTTATGAATGATGTTCTATTTGCCATATTTATCAAACAGCAAGGTTAAATTTTGCAACAATTTTCAATAGCAACAGTTGTATATTAATGAATATAATTGAAGTATATTAGATACATATATTTGAATATATGCAATATTTGGCAGTGAGTAATTTAGTGTAATTGAGGTTCATATAAGTCCTAATTAAAACTGACCAGTGGTATGGGGCTGAGCCCCCTCCTCCTCACATTGGAGAGTCAAGATTAAAATCTCACTTATATACTGTATGCTAATACATATTAAGATAGAATTTTCTGGAACAATTCTCCTAGTTTCTATTTCTAAAATCTATGTCACTCTGTTGTGTTGCATGTGTTCCACTAGAAGTTAGGGGTTTCTCATCCTTTCACTGCTCTTTATTTCCAATGAAGTCTCTGTGTCTTCCTTGTGTCCTCTGTGTAATCTTGCAGGTAGTGCAAGTGCACTAAGCTTAGGGCTATGTAACTAGGCATATGTTCCCACAATAAAGCCTTATCCAAGTGTCCGTGCTTGGAATCATCTCCATTTGACCTATTCCAAGGTTGAAATTTTTTGCTTCTAGATGCTGCTTATCAAACATATATCCTACTACTACTACATCCTTCTACACCCACATTTGGAGTATTCTGTCTGCTTTGTTTAAACATTTCCTTTCCTTTTTTTGTTTTGTAACATTATTTTCTATTAATGTAAATACAATTTTGCTAATATAGTTACAATTAGTTAGCACCAATCAAATTTATCACAGTGAATTTGGTGAGGAGATGTCCTGGTTTAGGGCAAAATCCAGGAGAAAGCCTCCAAAGGTTTCCCCCCACCCTCACCAACCCCCCAGGTAGCAAACCCAAGTGCTCCCTCTCCCAGCTGGTTTGGGAAGAAATTTCCTCAGAGAGAAGTGGAAGCAACCTGTTTATTCCACAGGCAAAGCACTCCCCAGAACAAAAAACCAGTACTGAACTGTGAAACCTCTCAGTGCTCTGCAGCGATGACAAATTCAGGAAGTCTCTCTCCTGTGGGTGGTAGCCAGGCCCAGTCGGTGTCAGTCCCTCCGGCGCGGGACAATGCAGCTGCCGAGGCCAGCCCCCGCTGGACACAGGTGTGAGCTCCTGGCACTTCCCCCAGGACCACAGTCCAGAGCAGGTTCAAAGAATTAGAGGGAAAAAACCAACAAAAACAACATTCTGGGAATCTACTCTGCTTCAGTTAGCCAAAAACTCGCTAAAAGCAAAAGAGAGTTCTCTCCCGCTGCCCACCGTGGAAACACAGTCCAGAAAATGAAGCAATGAAACATCTATCGCTATGTTTTCAAAACAACAGCCTCAGAAATTACACTGCTTCTCATTTCCTACCCCCCATTCCCCTTCACTATCAAAGCTAGCCTTAATGGTACAAAATTATTTCTGGAATAAACAGACAAATCAAAATATAATTCTAAATGAAAAAGTCACCACAGGACAGGAGGAGATGAGAAGAAGGAAGGGCTGTGTCAGGAGAAAGGGGCAGGGGCATTGGCAGGGCAGCAGATGTGAGTGGAGGAGGCACTGCTCACCCCTGCCTGCTGCCCAGGCAGTGTGGGGCAGGAGGAGAGCAGCCAAGCACTGAGTGAGTGACACCAGGGAGCCCAGAGGTGCCACAGGGGCGTGGCTGATGCCTGTGGGAGGGATGAGCCACGGCTGCAGGGACATGCATGCCAGCAGGAGTGGTGGTGCCATGGCCCAGCAAGTGCCACCTGAGCTGGGCTGGGTGACAGAACTGAATGAGAGGTTGGAGGGCATGTCCTGCTGCAGGGGTGATTGTCCAGGGAACATCCCTGCTATGGCCTTTGGAGAAGGGAATAGGGTGTCCCTGGACACAAGTGTGAATGGTGCAGGCTCATGGAGGAGTGATCCTTCACAATTCCCATGCATTAGGAAAGCCCCTTCCCCACAAGCCTTGCCCTGATTTCACATCTAAGCAGATGGATGTGTCACCTTCCCTCTCCCTTCACAGGCTGGAGGGTCTGCTGGGCATTTCCTCCCACCACTCCCCCATATCTCATCTCATCACCTCCCAGCCCATCTAACAGCCTCTTTATCCTCTCACAGAAGGGTGCCAAAGGCCCCCTTGGGACTCCAGACTGCAACTGGTACCAGACCAGGAGAACTATGAGAAGGAGGCAAAAGTGAACCTGAGCTGCTCTGAAGGTTTCCAGCCAACCTTCACTGAAATCAAATGTCAGACTGAATTCCAATATTATGACAATTTGATACAATATTCTGTGCACATCGACATTTGGCATGCAAGAGACTCCAGTGGTGCCTGGGTCCCCATTCAGTCCAGTGTGAAGTGCATTGGTAAGGGAGGGATCAGCAGCAGATTCATCCACTGCAGGGTGGGATGGATCCTGAGAACATTTCTGAGGGGACACAGCATGGGAAAGTCAGGGCTGTTCCTTGGGCACAGTGCTGTGAGTGTTGGGGCTGTGGCAGCAGCTCCTGCTTCCAGGCCAGGATGAAATGTGTCCTGCTGTGCTCTGCCATGGCACCAAAGGATGAGTGCAGTCACACAGCTCAGAGGGTTTGAGGGAGGCAGGATCCCTTTGCTGCTCCCTGGGAGCTGTGATGTAGCCCAGCTGGGCACACACTCTCCTGGCTTCCCTCTGTTCTCCCCAAAATCTCTTGATGTTTGTCTGACCAGGTGTGGTTGTGTCACTGGGGAAATTCACCCAGTGGTTCACATTCAGATTCCTCCTGCACCATCATCCCAAACTCCTCTTGCTTCCCTTTGAGAGAGCTGCAGTGAGCACCTTCAGTCCCTCATTTTCTCTCCCACCAGGCTGGGGTGCCAGGGGGACAAAGCTGCTGGTTGTGGTGCTCAGCTGGGTGCCACTGGTCCTCTGCCAGCAGGGGCTTTTTTAGAACCAAGCCTGAGCACACGTGGCTTGTCATCAGCATACACCCTTGCACGGACCCTTTGCCATTTTTGGGGCCATTGCCAGCAGGAGACCTGGCTGTGACACCCACTTCTGTCCATGTGCCAGTTGCAGGGCAGCCTCCGGGCCCTTGGCCTGAGTCAGCAGTCATTGTAGTGGTGCTGGTGGTGGTGCTGTTGATCCCTTTGTCTGCTGGGACCCTCTGGTTCGTGTTCTGCAGGTGAGTGGAAGGAGATTTGGAGCCTCGGCTCTGTCTCAGGCCGTGCTGTGCTGTGCTTTGGGTGGGGATGGAGAGGGTTCTCCAGCTGCGCCCACCCTTCTCTGGGTGCAGAGGGTGCAGCTGGCTGCTCCTAGCACACATTGGCTCTGGTCTCCTGGCTGGGGCTCCAAGTGTCTTCCTCAGGGGCAGGGCCATGTGTGCTGAGAGACCCTCACCCCTTGCGGCTGTTGCAGCCACCGCTGCTGTCCCCTGGGATGGGCAATGGCTCCCAGGGCAGGGGGAGGGTGTGCAGAACCCTCCAGGCCACTGCTGCTGGCTTCTGCAGGGTCTGGCCCAGGCCTGCCTCTCCCTGACTCAGGACTGCCCTTTGCCTTCCCAGAAAAAAGAAAGCCTTGCCCAGCACAGCCGAGGAGGATCACTACACAGGTAGGATCCCAGCAGAGGGGACTGTAGGGCTGGAGCTGGAAGGGCAGCAGGTGTGTTTCAGGAGGGCCTGGTGGACTCTGAGGTAGCTCCAGGCAGCCCAGCTGGCTTTGGCTGACCTGCCAGACCAACGTGTCCTACATCTATTCCCAGCTGAGACCCTGCTCAGGAGCCTCTTCCAGCAGCTCCTGGCTGGGGTCTCCCTGAGGTGCCAGTGGGGGTTGGGAACTGCTGCTCCTTCTCACTCTCTGGGGTAGGCAGCAGCTCTTCCCAGCCCTGCTGTCCTGATGGTGAGCAGCCCAGGATGATCTGCAGCCCCTGGTGATGCTGCCCAGCTCCTTCTCCCACAGCCCCCAGGTCCCTCAGGCTGTTTCTGTCCTCTTGTCCCCCCAGAGCTCCAGCCATATGAGAATGGGGATAATTACTGCGTGATCAAGACTTTTCTTGAGAAAGATGCAGGTAGGAAATGGGCTGCCCTGCCTGTGAACCCCACATGGCACAGAGAGAGTGGGCACTGCCAGCTCTGATGCTGTGTCTGAGCTCCTCACACTGCTGAGGGTTCTTTGTTCTCTCTAAATGAGGAGAGGAGGTAAATGTGACCAGGCTGGAGAGCCATTTCCCAAGCCCCTGCCTGTTCTGGAATCCTAGGAGAGCCAGAGCAGTGAGGAAGAAGAGCAGCTGGACTAGACATCTGAGGCTCAGTAGTGATGGCACTTCCCTTCAGAGGCTTGATCTTCCACCACCAGAAGCAGTGAATCATCTCATGAATTATTGCTTCCCCCCAAATGTTCTCCTTCATCAGATTCCAGAATCCTCTGCCACAGCACAGGAGCAGCTCAAGGCACGGGATGACCTGCTTGCACCAGCAAGGATATGTCCTGGTAGTTCTCCAGTGCTCTGGTACAGCCATCTCACCTGCATCTTGGTGCCTGCAAATGCTCTCTGAGAATGAAGGAGCTCACAGCTCCTCTTTTCACCCTGTGTCCTTGTATCCATCTAGACCATGTCCTCTGCTTGAGTTTAGCCTAGCTGTGCTGCCCTGGCCACAGTGCTGCTGTGTCTGAAACAACCAATAAATTGTTTTGGTTTGCAGGGGCTGCCTGGCCCACAAAAGCTCCCACCTTGTCATGAGTCCTCCTTGTTTTGTGTGTGAAAGCCTTGACCTCATGAATCTTCATGGAGGAGCTTGAAGGAGGCTTTTCCAGCCCCTGGCAGCTGCAAGGATGCACACCCGAGGTGCTGCATGCTCCCAGTGCAATGCTTTGAGTGGCTCTTTCCCTTCTTCTCATCCTATAGGTGACACCATCTCCACTATGCACAGCTGGACCTCTGTGTTGGTTTGTGGCACATCTCCCATTTTGTAAAGTGCAGTTGGCCCTCTTGGGTCATCTGTGTCCTGCAGCCTTTGGGATTTGCTGGTTCTTGGCTGCTGTTGCTGTCCCATCACCTCCAACTCCACTGTCTCCCAGCCTGTGGGATTCCAGTGCCCAGTGCAGCCTGGATGCTGAGGCACAGTCCCAAAGCTCTCCTTGGTGAGGGGTGCACTGCTGGCCAATGGAGCAATCAGCCTCTCTGGTCTCTAGGTCTGTGAGCTGCCTGTGATGTTTCCATCTCCTTCTGGCTCTGCTGAGTTCCCTGGACTCAGGTGTGACAAGCTGGTTCTGGTTGTGCTTTTTACAGCCCTGAACACAGAGCTGTCATATTTTATTGCTTGGTGTTATCTCTCTCCCCTGTCAAACCTGCCAATACCCAGGGCAGCCTGGAGGTTGAGGGGCAGCCTGGAGGCTCTCCTGTTGAGGTCTACACTGCCAGAACATAGAGCAAATGACCTCTCTCTTCTCCAGCCTTTTTTAGCCTGGCATGACTTGCATGTACTGGTAAAGACATGGTTTGACAGTTCCTCATATGAGCTGTCTGCCCATCAGCTCAGTATCTGTAACTGGCCCCTGGGACCAAAAGATCTCCTTCCTGTGACTGTTGATGGTGTGATATGTGTGCCTGATGGAGCAGCTCTTTGTGGGTATTGGGCAGAGAGGAGAAGAGAAACTCAAGGCTGTGTGGCTGCCTCTGGTTGAGAAAGGGGAATGAGCAGGCTTGGGATAGGGGAGAAGAGTTGCCACCTCCTTGGCTACCCTGCTTCCCACTCCATCCTCCCACACCCAGTCATACCCTGGCTGTCAGCCTCATGACTCCAGCTGCTCTGTGCAGACAGTAAAGGCTTGTGCTTTGGACAGGGCTACCTGCTGCCCCCAGCTCCTGCCCAGACACCTCACCCCCTGTGAGGTGCTGATCCCTGTGTGTGCTGACTGCACCTTCTTGAGGGGAGCCATGAGCAGGGCAGCCTTTGCCCTGGGCAGGAGTGTGTCCTGTGCATGTGCCACAGGCAAAGCTGGGGGACAAGTATGGTCTGTGTGCCTCTGCAGCCCCCATGTCTCATCACCCAGCCTTCTGGAATCCAGGACATCCAAAGCAGAAGGCAGGGTCTGGAGGAAGAGGAAAAGCAGTGGCTGCTGATGAGCAAGGGGCATGTACTGTGAGTACAGTGAGAGTTTCCTCAAGCACACAGCTGGCACTGTAGGGCAGCATGGTCTGCACACCTGGGGACAGAGGAGAGTGCTGCCAGGCTGAGAGGGAGCAGCAGGAGGAGGCAGCTGAGGATACAGAAGCGGGGAAGGATGAGAGTGGCTGTGGGTTGAGTGTTTCTTTCACAAGGGCCACAGACTGTTTCAGGCATTGAAGTCCTCCTTGCAGTTCATGTCCCCATTCCTATCCATGCTTCTGTCCAGGTCTTTATGTGGTTTCTCAAAGGTCCCCCATCTCCTGTGATCATTGAGGGGAAGTGACTCATCACCACTCCAAAACCCACACAGTGTCAGGAAGGGCTTGGATATTACCTCAGAAACAGGAGTAACACTTCTTGAATGCCTTGGTAAATAGGAGGGTTTTGGGAGGAAACTGGGATCTTGGTGACAAGGTTCCTTCTGATGAGTCCCAGAACCTGGATGCTCTTGGGGGAAAAAGATATCAAAAGGCAGAAGTGCTGACAGTGATGGGAGGTTCCCTGCCAAAAGAGGAACCTCTCATGAGGAGATGTGTCTGTTTCCTTCCTGTGGCTGCAAGCCTTGCAGTCAGATACGGATGCCTGGGCTCAGAGGCAGCGAGTGGGGCTGAGATTTCAGTCCTGACTGGGGACTTCACTCTACGATGGCCCTGCAGTCACTGCCTCTGGAGTTTCTCCTGGCCCTTGCATCTCTACTGTCAGCACACGGCCAGGAAGAAAACTTCAACATCCAAATAGTGCCCCAGGGAGCAGGTAAGAAGTGGTTCTTCCTCTTGGAAGCTTCTGCTGCCTTTCCTCCTGTACACTGGATATTCATGCTCACTGCCTGCAGCCCTGGGTAGAGGACACAGAGATCCCTGAGTGCTGTGTCACCTGGGATAAAGATGGTCTGCACCTTGTCAGATTCCTTGTGTGCCCCTTTGCCAGAAGGAAGATTGCATTTTAAACCCCTTCAGGCCTCACACAGCTTCATGCAGAGGCTTGAATAGGCAAGGGCTCCTTCCAGAAGCCAGTATCCTTCTCTGTAGGAATCATGGCCACAAAGCCTTTCTCTGCAGCATTAGAAAAACTGCTGGGACCAGCTACTCAGTCACTGCCCCCTGAGCCTGGAGGATGGTGAATCTGCTGAGGAGGTGATGAGAAGAAGGAAGGGCTGTGTCAGGAGAAAGGGGCAGGGGCATTGGCAGGGCAGCAGATGTGAGTGGAGGAGGCACTGCTCACCCCTGCCTGCTGCCCAGCAGTGTGGGGCAGGAGGAGAGCAGCCAAGGCACTGAGTGAGTGACACCAGGGAGCCCAGAGGTGCCACAGGGGCGTGGCTGATGCCTGTGGGAGGGATGAGCCACGGCTGCAGGGACATGCATGCCAGCAGGAGTGGTGGTGCCATGGCCCAGCAAGTGCCACCTGAGCTGGGCTGGGTGACAGAACTGAATGAGAGGTTGGAGGGCATGTCCTGCTGCAGGGGTGATTGTCCTGGGAACATCCCTGCTATGGCCTTTGGAGAAGGGAATAGGGTGTCCCTAGACACAAGTGTGAATGGTGCAGGCTCATGGAGGAGTGATCCTTCACAATTCCCATGCATTAGGAAAGCCCCTTCCCCACAAGCCTTGCCCTGATTTCACATCCAAGCAGATGGATGTGTCACCTTCCCTCTCCCTTCACAGGCTGGAGGGGCTGCTGGGCATTTCCTCCCACCACTCCCCCATATCTCATCTCATCACCTCCCAGCCCATCTAACAGCCTCTTTATCCTCTCACAGAAGGGTGCCAAAGGCCCCCATGGGACTCCAGACTGCAACTGGTACCAGACCAGGAGAACTATGAGAAGGAGGCAAAAGTGAACCTGAGCTGCTCTGAAGGTTTCCAGCCAACCTTCACTGAAATCAAATGTCAGAGAGGACTCCAGGACTATGATGATGATGATGTGACACAATATAGAAAGATATTTGGCATGCAAGAGACTCCAGCGGTGCCTGGGTCCCCATTCAGTCCAGTGTGAAGTGCATTGGTAAGGGAGGGATCAGCAGCAGATTCATCCACTGCAGGGTGGGGTGGATCCTGAGAACATTTCTGAGGGGACACAGCATGGGAAAGTCAGGGCTGTTCCTTGGGCACAGTGCTGTGAGTGTTGGGGCTGTGGCAGCAGCTCCTGCTTCCAGGCCAGGATGAAATGTGTCCTGCTGTGCTCTGCCATGGCACCAAAGGATGAACGCAGCCACACAGCTCAGAGGGTTTGAGGGAGGCAGGATCCCTTTGCTGCTCCCTGGGAGCTGTGATGTAGCCCAGCTGGGCACACACTCTCCTGGCTTCCCTCTGTTCTCCCCAAAATCACCTGATGTTTGTCTGACCAGGTGTGGTTGTGTCACTGGGGAAATTCACCCAATGGTTCACATTCAGATTCCTCCTGCACCATCATCCCAAACTCCTCTTGCTTCCCTTTGAGAGAGCTGCAGTGAGCACCTTCAGTCCCTCACTTTCCTTCTTCACCAGGATGGGTGATGAGCTAAAAGTTTTCTTCATGCAGAATCCATGCATGGCTGAAATGGGGAGGGAATGAAGTCACCTTCTTGCAATCTCTCCTTCACAGAAATCCTCAAGGTTGACTTCAACACCTCTGACATTTCCAGCACCAGCTTCAAACTCAAGTGGACCTGCAGGTTCCCTGATGCCTGCCAGGGCATGAGGGCCATGTGCCGGCTGGCAGCGCCTTCCTCCCCTCCTGTGAATCCTGAGGAGGTGAAAGGAGAGCAGATGTTACATGGCCAGGAAGGAACATTCACCTGCTCCTCTTTGCAGCCCTTCACTGAGTACCGTGTCACCATCGACTTTCCCCCCAACACAACCCTTTTCTCATGGTTGTTCATGACAGAGCAAACAGGTACGTGCACAGAAATGTCGCACACAAGGGGCTGAGTGTGCAGACAGTGCAGAGCTGTGTCCCAGCTGTGTCCCAGCTGGTCAATACACGTTCCCCTCACCTGTCAGCTCGGCCCTGATCATTTGCTCCCTGCAGTGATGTGCCTGGAATCAGAGCTGCTTGGGCCCTGTGGAGCTGTGGGGAAGGGGCTGGGAGAGCCCCGAGCAGGGCACGCCCCGTTCCCATTGTCCCACTCCACAGCACACTGCTGTGCTTCCCACTGCCTGAGCACATGCAGCCTTGGCAGGAGTCCAAGCCTTCCTAGGGATCCCTGTGCAGCCTGTCCATGGCCAGGAGCTGCCTGCACCCTTCTCTGGTCTCAGTCCTGCTCGTGGCCCTGTGTGTGACCCCATTGTCTGTGCTTCCAGTGCCGGACAGCCGGAGAAGCTGTGGCTGGATCCCGACAGGGGCTCTCTCAGGTGGAACTCGCTGTCCTCCTGCAATGGGGAGATCATCGGATACCAGGTACCAAGGGACCGGGGCAGACCCTCTGCCCGTGCCTGGAGCTCTGTGCAGGCACACTGGGAAGTGTGGGAAAGGGACAGCTGGGATGACCTGCAGGAGAAAGGAGAAGCTTCAGGGTCCAATTGTGAAGGATGTCACCACAGTGCCTGTGATAGTGCAAGACCTGTCTTCAGGCTTAGTACATGTATCTACAGCTCTTCAAACTAACAGCCTCCCTCTTCCCTTCTCAGACGCTCAACCCTATGCTCACACAGGCTGCTGCTCACCACATCCTGAGAGTTGTCTCCAAATTCCTCCTCCTCCTCTCCTCTCCTCTCCTCTCCTCTCCTCTCCTCTCCTCTCCTCTCCTCTCCTCTCCTCTCCTCTCCTCTCCTCTCCTCTCCTCCTCCTCTCCTCTCCTCTCCTCCTCTCCTCTCCTCTCCTCTCCTCTCCTCTCCTCTCCTCTCCTCTCCTCTCCTCTCCTCTCCTCTCCTCTCCTCTCCTCTCCTCTCCTCTCCTCTCCTCTCCTCTCCTCTCCTCTCCTCTCCTCTCCTCTCCTCTCCTCTCCTCTCCTCTCCTCTCCTCTCCTCTCCTCTCCTCTCCTCTCCTCTCCTCTCCTCTCCTCTCCTCTCCTCTCCTCTCCTCTCCTCTCCTCTCCTCTCCTCTCCCCGCCGGCGGGCACAGGGCACGGCAGGCACAGGGCAGGGGCGCTCCAGCCGCGGGCACCTTCCCAGCAGCTGCTGCATTCCAGCTGTGCCTCCTGTCCGCAGCTGAGCATCACAGCCAGGAGCGCAGCGGACAGCAGCGTGCTGGAGACGGAGCGGCTGCGGCTCAATGGCTCCGTCACTGAGCTGCGCCTGCCGGAGCACAGCCCTGGCAGCAGCTACGCCGTGACCATCCAGGGACTGACGGCTGCCGGAGCCGGGGCTGCGCTGGCCAAGGAGTTCCACAACAGCAGCAGCAGCAGCAGCAGCAGCTCCGGTAAGCTTTGCTGTGCGGCTGTCCCGGGAGCCTGGGCACACCGAACCGTGCTCGCAGCCTGCCTTGCCCGAGGCTGCCCCTGCTCCTGGCCCAGCGCTGCCCGTGCTCAGTGCCCGGCTGCTCCCCCGCAGACACCCCGCGGCCCCAGGGCATCAGCTGCCGCAGCGCCCGCGACATCGCCCCATGGCAAGGCACGGCCGTGCTCGCCCTGAGCCCCATCGCCCGCGGCTCCGGGGCAGCCAGGTGAGCGCAGCCCCGCGGCTCTGCAGCGCCGGCACGGCTCTCCCCAGCCCGGCGCTGGCCTGCACACGCCTCCCTTCCACCGCCCCCTGTCCCCTGTCCCGCTGACTTTGGGCCCCGCAGGGAGCACCAGCTGCTCGTGGCCCCGACGCACAACGGCTCGGTGATCGAGGGCATGTGCTCGGGGCAGCCGCAGCTCCTCAACGCCAGCGTCTACGTGGCCGCCGTTCTCAACCTCAGCGCCCCCACGGACTTCGTGCTGGGCGACGGCAGCCGCGGGCAGGGCGAGCACAACGCTGCGCTGCGCCCGGGCTGCGGCTACACGGCCCTGCTGCGCCTCGCCCGCCGCTCGCCGCAGGTACGGCCGGGCTGCTGCTCCTGCTCTCGGGGATGCTGCCGGCCGGGGCTGCCCCTGCTGCCTCTGGGCTGCCTCTCAGGGCACCCTGCTCTGCCGTGCCTGGGCAGGGTGCTGCCCCTGGCCTCCTGGGCCACAGCCGGCTCACTCGCTGGCCCTGCCTGGGGACCTTTGCCTCCAGCTGGGCTGGTGCTGCACGAGTGGGCTGAGCTTTCCCTCCTGTCTCCTCCAACAGGCAGAGAAGTTCACCTGTGTCTGCTACAGCTTCTCTCTTGGTGAGTGGCTCCTTGCTCGTGGTGCACAAGCCTCTCTCTCCAGCATGTTCCCTTTTGCCACCCTGGCAGCTGCCCTGGAAATCAGCTGGCCCAGCACAAGCGCTTTTGGGTCTCACGTGGAACAGAGCTAAATCCCCACACGTGGGGTGATCCTCCCTCCCAGAAGAATCCCCATCCAGGGGACAGGACACAGACCTACAGCCTTGCACACACCCTTTGCTGTTCTTGGGGCCATTGCCAGCAGGAGGCCAGGCTGTGGCACTCACCCCTGGCTCTGTGTTAGTTGCAGGACAGACTGCAGGCCAGTGGCATGGGATTGTGATTGGACTGGGTGTGCTGCTGGCAGTCCTCCTTCTGACTGCAGTCATCGTGTGGTTTGTGCTCTCCAGGTGAGTAGGAAGGGGACAGGTTCAGCAGGTACATACACGATGCCAGTTTCTTACCCAGGACTCCCCTTTGCCTTCCCAGGAAAAGGAAGTATTTGCCCAACGAAAGTAAGGAGGATCATGAAAAAGGTAGGAAAATGCAATTCTGCAGACAACTATGACAGAGGGGACTATAGGGCTGTGGGACAGCTGTAGGAATGAGAGCAGCAATCTCCCAGCATAATCTGAATTTCAGCAGAAGCAGCACTGAGGCATCTTCTGATTTGCCTTAGCTGGGGATGGTCAGGATGGCTCTGCCCACTGAGCTCCCCATGGCAGCAGAGTCTGGTTCCAGGCAGTGCTCCCTGCCTGGAGCAGGGACAGGGGTGAGCAGACAAGCATCCCAAAGGCTCAGGTCTTTGAGGGAGCCATGTCTGTGCCATCCCTGCCAGAGACCTGCAGGGAGGGGTCTCAGGAGGGTCAGGCTGAGGGGTTGCTGCTCTCACCTCAGCACTGACAGGCACCTCTGGGGCCCTGTGGTTGGGCACAGCTGGGATGGAAGGGCTGGGCTGTGGCAGGCACTGCCGTGGGCTCCAGCCTGTCTCTGACACTGGGTGCCATTTTTTCTCCACAGGTAAAAGTGGCTAGGCTGGAGGTCAGTCACTTCAGCCCCAGCCAGGACCATGGAGACATCCAGAGCAGTGTGGACGTGGGGAAAATGGGAATGATGACCTGGCTCAGTGCTGATGGTTGCCACGTGCCCTGGCTCTGCTGTGACTGTGACCAGCCTGGGGGACCCATGCAATTCATCCAATTCAGCAGGGCAAGAGGAAAACACAAGGCCAAGGAGAGCTGAGCTTTTTCATTCCTCAGCCATTTCACCTTCAGGTTCTGCTTATTGCTTTTGTAAGGCCTTTGAATTTGACTTTCTGTAATCCTTTTTTTCCTGGGCTTTGCTTTCATTTTTGCTTTCCTGGAAGCAGGATTTCTATGTAGGATTTCTCAGTCTCAGAGCCACACAGACTCAGGTTGATGGCATTCTCCTCCTGTCCTCTGGGTCCCCAACCCTTCTGCCCTCTCTGTTGATATTCAGCCAAACCCAGGGCTTTGCTTGGCCTGGCTGGACTGCTTTGTGTCTCTGCCTGTTCTGTCTGGACAGCAAATAAACATTTATGGTTTGAAGGGGCTGCTTGTTCCACACAACTCCTGCCTGGTCCCCTCATTGCCCCTCTGGGGTCATATTCCCCTGCAAGGAGCTGACTGTGCCCTGCTGAGGGGAGCCCTGAGCAGGGCTGCTGTGACCCTGTGTTCCCCTAGTGGTTCCTGACAGCTTTTCTGACCTCCTGAGCTGAACTGGACAACTCTTATGTGAGTTTGGAGCAGATGTGTGGTGGGAATCCATCAAGGGTGATGGCCCTCAACACACATTTTGGAGAAGAGTGTGTTCTGTGCCCATGCTGTGGTATCTCTGTGCTTTCAGCACCCTTGTGGCCCCTGTGCCAAGTCAAATCTTGGAGAAGAAAAGATCAGAGGTCACCACCACCATGGCCTTTATTGGTGAGACACAAGACAGGGAGCCATGGGGTCACTCCTGGTTCTGAAGTTTCCTGTGTTTGTGCAGCAGAGGCAGAACCTGTCACTGTGGTGCTGCTTGAAGCACATCCAGGATGTTCACACTGAGCCACTATAACCTGGGATTGCCATGGTGCAGCCAGACAGGCTGCTGAGAGAGTCTCTGTGCAGCTGGTAGGGCAGAGGCACTTAGAACAGGACCAGGAAGATGCAGCCCCAGGAAGAGATTGTGTGGGGTTTGAAGGACCAATTTAGCCTGCAGGACCATGAGTTGTCCCACTCTTGCCTCTTGTTGACTTTAGGCTTCATGCTTCTCCCAAAGTAGGACAGATATCCTGTGCTCCTGGGCACTGTGCATCTTACAGCAGCTTGAGATTTGCCTGACCATACACAATATGGGTGTTGGAGCTCCCCCGCTTTCCCTGGGGCTACCTGAGGGCACAAGGGAACCTGAATGGGACAGCTGTTCTCTTCATCCTCGGTATGGAAGGATAGGTGTAGTCCTGTTGCCTCTGCTCTGGTCTACATACTCAGGCTGTGATTCCAGATAAATTCCTGCACAAATGCTGGGTAGAGGGTCACGTTCCCATTTCAGCACCTGGCCAAAATTTGGAGACAGTCCAGCCTGTGTTCTCCAGCCACAGAGGACCCTTGGGGTGTTTTTTAAGGGGAGTGAGGCATCATGGGATCATGCATATCCCTTTGTTTCCTCTTGCTTCCACTGTTACTGATGAAGGGCTGTTTGGGGAATTGAAATCCTTTCCAGAGTCAGGTTGTGGTGATGCCCCTACTTAAAATTCCCATAGGTTTCAAATGAATTCAAGTAACTGAGGGCTAGTTCATAGCAAAGCCCATACTGCTCCTGTGGATAAAAGGATGCACATGAGACTGGTGGACCAACACCTGCAGTGGCACATCAGCATTGGTCAGCAAAACATCCTGATACTGGTCAAGGCAGACACAGGTATAATACACCCTCTTCCTCCCAGATGGAGTTCACCTTTCCCACTGAGGATCCAGGAATGTGCTCCAGGAGCTGGATGGCTGGATTATACCAGAACTGGAGCCAGCTGATTTTGGCAGGAGAGCCAACCACCATAGAACAAAGTGTTGAGCAACCAGGCAGACCAGAAAGGGGCCACTCATCATGCAGGATGATGTGGTGCCCATTCAGTGCTGCAGCACTTCTGCTGCCACTAAGGGAGTGGGTACGTCCCAGCAGCAGAAAAAGGGGTTTTTACAGATCTCAGGTGCTTCTGGCCTCAGGACGATCTGAGCAGAGGGGCTAGGGCACCTCCTGGGACAATCCCAGAAATAGCTCTTGTTTTGATGTTGCCATCTCAGCTGGGTTTGAAGTCAGCACCTACCACATCCTTAATGAACTGTCTCCGCCGTCTCTTCAGCATCCTCACAGCCTGGGATACATCCACCACGCCCTCACTTTGGATCTGCTCACACAGGAAACCAGCAGCACAGAAGATCCCACTCCGGCTGGCTCCATCCCTGTGGAGGAGGCCAAGGGGAGCTTTGTTTGCTCTGGGATCAGGTGGCAGGCCTGAGCCTCAGAGGAGCCCCCTAGACCCCCACACTCTCAGGATGATCATGGCCACAGATCCCACACTCAACCAGCCTCCACAGGGAAGCATTCCTCCCTTATCATGGCTCAATTCATATCCATACACCCACTCAAGATGGAACTGTGACCAGTTTCCCTGACACAGCCTGAGCTGTGTCCAGCTGTGTGCCATGGCTGCTCCTCCAGGTGACATCACTCACCAGCAGGTGACAAGGATATGTCCATCTTGGCTCTGCCGATGGTGTGTCTCCACCTTCCCCAGCAAGCTGATGATGGTGTCAGGGTGTGGGGGAAGACGCTGCTGCATGGGCCAGTCTGTCAGTTGATGTAACTGGATTTCCACTGCAGATTTCTTGGGCTAGTGGGGAAGACAGACAGTGGGCTGGGCAGAGCAGAGACCTATTGGCTTCAAGGAGGAAAGGGGAGGGGCAGTGCATGCCAGTTCTGGCTCAGCCCTGCACACTGGATCAAGGGAGCAGCTCCCCAATGGGACATGCCACTCCAGACTTTGCTCTTCTCCACTGAGTGCTCTGAGACCAGCAGATGGACAGAGCATAAGAGCTCAGAACCAGGTGCAGCTCCAACCAGTCCTGTGTCCAGCTGCCTGCAATAGTTCCCATCTATGAACCACCAAGACACACAAATCTCCATCCACAGCTGTTTTCCTCCAATTAGAAAGGCACACAAAAACCATCTCTGAGTTGTACCTCTGCCTGCAGCCTCATTTTCTTGGGATTAGCCTCTCTCCCAAGGCAAAAGACTCTGCTCTGGCCAGTGCCCTGCCAGAACCCCACAGATGCCTCTGCCATCTCTAGCTGTGACTTCAACCCCAAATTAAAGCCTATTGACTCCCAGCTCTTGCAAAGGGTCTTCTCAAAGGAGTTTGCCATCTCTGAGCAAAGGGCCCACCTGCTGCCTGTTGCTGAGGACAAGTGTCCAGGTTGTGAAGCCAGCCCCAGGCTCCTCTGAGATCAGCTGCACGTGGAAACGGCCGTAGTCATCTTCGCCCTGGCTGGGCCAGAACTGCACGTAAGTCTGGGGGAGGGGAAGGTGCATGATCACACACGGACCCACCTGCACGCAGGGCAGGGCTCAGCACCTCACACGGGTGGGCTCACACCAGCCCATCTCCCATAAACCATGTCCACATGGCCCTGCCAGGCACTTGCTGGGCACCAACCCAGTGCTGCAGCCAGAACACTCCATCAGAGAGGACACCTGGCTAGGGGCAAACCAAACCTGAGGGATGCTCACTTGAGTGAGACCGAGGCCAGGGACTGTTCTCAGGGCTCTCCCAGGGGGAGCCCCACAAGCTGGCAGTAAGTCTGGGGCAAGCAGGGATCTCTTGGTAAGAGACATGCAGGGGCAAAGGCAGAAATCACACAGCCCCACAGAGAAGCAGGAGAAGGGAGAGCTGTGCTCGGGCTGCTAACCTTGTCCAGCTCCTGGAGTTGATTCAGCACAACTACCGACGTGCAGCTGTAATCCCAGACCAGAGCCCAGAAATCCACCAGCGTGGTGGGGAAAGGCAGCTGGGTGATGATGATTCTCTCCTCCTCGGTGTACGTCTGCAAAACACACGGATCCGCAAGTGGGGGGAGAGTGCCACGATCCCCGAGAGCCCTTCCCAGGGCGGGCACGGCTCCCTGCCGCCCCGCTGAGACGGAGAAGGCACGGCCCAGCCCAGCCCCGCTCAGAGCAGCTCGGTTTGCGCCCCGCCGCCCCGCAGCTCATCAGCCCGGGCTGGGCTCCCCGCGGGCCGTGTCGGGCACACGCTGCTGCGCTGCCGGCACGGGCAGGGCTCTCCGATGGCGATCGCGGGGGCCATCTCCTGGCAGCAGGGCCAGCAGCCTCTGTGCAGGAGCCCGGGGGCTGGGGCACCTCAGCCCGGGCCGGGTACCCTGCCTGGCCCCGAGCAGGGCGCTCTGCAGCGTCCCCGCCGCCCCGAGCCGCTCCCGCTCCGGCGGCCGGAAGCCTTACGCTGGCGAACACGGCGTTGATGTAAGCGGGAGAGCCGTCCGCGTTCACCGAGGACATCAGGATGGGCCGGCAGGAATCCGCTGCGGGGGCAAGGAGCAGAGACAGAGAAACATGGGGCATCTCTCCCTGCAACAGCTACAGCCAGCATAGCTCCCTGCAGCACCGGCTGGAGAAGATTGAATGGGCTGCATTCAGCACGTCCATGGCTGTGGCAGCTCAGGGCACCCTGATGTGGGATGTCCAAAAACCCCGTGGTTGGAAGCACAGAAGATCCACCCTCCTCACTGCTCCCTGATGTGCCTCATCTCAGTTTCTCCTCTGGGAAAGTTTAGGCCAGGGATATCCTTATCCCAGGTGTACCTCGTGTATCTCCAATAGGCTCAAAGGAATCAGGCTAATCTGTATTTATTATCTACCAACCAGGAAACAATGGCTGGGCTTTGAGCAGAACCTCTCAGTGCCACGTGCTGGGGAGGGAAGCAGCAGGAAAGCATTGTTCCCCCCGTGCTGCTGTCAGGCACAGGGTTTTAGAGCAAGAGGCTGCCCAGCCCTGCCAGCGTTACCTGGCAGGATCCCTGGCTTGCGGTTCTTGGGTTGGTTTCTGGGTTTCTCTGCTTCTCTGCACGGCAACAGCTGGAACAACTCAGAAAATCTCTGCAGAGCCTGTAGACATGATTCAATACAGTCAGTCCCATCTGTCAGCACCTCACCTCCTTGAGCCACTCCAGAGAAATGATGCCCCATCTCCATCCCCCCGCTGGGGAGGGGAGCAGGGAGAGGGTTGGCAGCACAGATGAGTGCTCAGAGCACCCGTCTCCTGGTGGTACCTTGAACTCCTTCTCCAGGACTCTGGTGTGGCCTGTGGGCTCCTCTTCTCGGAGGGAGTGCACAAGGGTGGTGATGCTCTCCACTGGGACCCCGGTGTTGCCGCAGAGCAAGCCTTCGAGAAGCGCCTCGTACAGGAAGCTGTACTGCTCCTGTGTGAGGACATGGGTCAGCTGGAGCCTGTCCAGGAGGAACCCTGCAACTCCAGATCACCAGCTGTCATCAAACTGTGACAGAAGTGAGCCAGGTTCACCCTTCACCTTTCTGCTGCGCATCCCTGAGGATCCCAGACACTTCTCACTGCAGGCAGCCCTGCTTTGGGACACAGCCAGCAACTCCAGAAACCCAGACATGATCATCTTCCTGAGGTTTAATGCTCCCTCTCACAACAGACTCCTACTCTGGGGAAGGCTGCCCAGAAAACCTGTAGACCAATTAGACCTCATGCAAGCAGTTGGTTTGTCCAGCCCAATCTAGTTTCCTCCGAAGGAATCCAGCACTAAGCAGATCACAGGGACACAGTCCCTAGGCCAGAACAGTGCTGCCCCCAGGAGATGCCAGGAGGGCAGACATCCTGAAAGCCTCAGGGACAGGTGGACTCTCATTCATTACCCTTGCCTACAAGACAGCCCTTCTGGATCAGGGTGACCAAGGCATTCAAATGCTGCTGATACCTCAGAGAGGGTCAGGGAAACACAGATTCCAACTAGGTTTGGAGATAGCATTGAAATAGATCCTTCAGTGTCCATCACCTGGTAGCCCTAATCCCTGTGTCTAGATCATGAACAGCATGGCTAATGTGGCTTTGCATGCCACATGTCCCTGGGAAGGGTGGTGTTGACATCAAAGGGTTAAAAGCAGAAGAATGGCTTTTCATTCAGAAGGAGCATGGTGGATTCTGTCAAGTGGTCTTACAGCTGGGAGTACCAAGGTCTGGAAAATGACAGTGTGAGAAATCCCATGTATTTTGTACAAACAGCCTACTGCTGTTTATCTGCTTTGGGGAGTAGACTCTGTGTAGAGAGTACGTAGGCATTTTCAGAGACCTGGGAGGAATTGTCATGGACATGGTTTAGCTCCCTGTGTTGGGGGAGATCAAAGGCCAGGCATCATAAAAACACAGAGGAGATCACAGCCCAACTGTGCACATGTGCACAGGCCTTTGTTAAATGGGTGACAAGAACAGCCCCACTGTCCCACAGGATGGACTGAGCCTGATGGTGCTGGTGCTCCCCCTTATGTGTTACCTGCTGGATCCTCCAGCAAGCAAGGCAATGAAATAAATTTACTCTTGGCATTCCAGCCCTGGTGTTGTGGGTGTTCTGGCCACCTTCCTGTGTCGACTCCCACAGGTGGGAATTGGATCTGCAGCCCGAGGTGTGGAGGGAGCGACTGTCTCTCCTCACCTTGGTCTGCACCATGCTGACCCGCTGCTCCCGCAGCTTCTGCACGCAGTGAAACACATCCACCTTCCCCTCAGCCTTGCCCATCTTCAGGAGGAAGTCCAGGGCGATGAAGGTTCCCGTGCGCCCGATGCCGGCACTGAGGACACGGAACTGCGGGTCAGTGCTGCCCCTGCTGGCTCTGCCCCAGCACCCAAACAGCCAAACAGCCCCGGCTGCCACCTGCAGTGCACCAGCACGGGTCCAGCAGGCGCTTCCAGCAGCCTCTTGTTCACCAGCTCCACCAAGCACAGCAGCTGCGACGCGTTTCTGGGCACCCCGTGGTCCGGCCACAGCAGGTAGTGAAACTGCTCCACTGCTCTTGGCAGAGCACAGCCTGCCTGCAGAAAGGGAGACGTGGCAGGCAACAGGGACATGGAAGCCACCAGGAACTTGTGTGAAGTGGCTGCTTGCCAGCAAGGTGGGAGCAGAGGAGAAAACCACTTCAGAGGGCCAGCAGCACAGAGTACTCCCTCCAGCACCCACACCAGAGGGACTGCACCACTGCAGCTCCTCAGACAGCAAAGGGCAGATTCATCCATCACACAGCAACACAATTAATTTTGTTCTCTGCTTCACCGTTCTGTTAGCAGTGAACACAAAGCAGGATAAGCAGCTCGTGCCCCAGAGGAAAAAGACAAAAACCACAGCTTAAGGTATTTCCATAGTCATCAGAAAGGCCTGGCTTGCCCAGAAAAGATACACCCTAAGGCTGTTACTGCACAAATGTGAATGTAGTCACTTGTTACCATCCCATTGTGATTTTTCCCTAAACATCACACTCATTTGGCATGAACGAATGCTACATCTTACCATCAGATGCTTTTAGAGCTTTATGTTTCAGCAACATATTGCTCTGGGCAAGACAAGAAAGGAGAGAAATGTGCATAACTGCAATTTCTTTATATCGTACCTATTTTCCCTTCTTGCAGCTCCTTCAGTTTCAGCTCTTTATGAGAGGTGTAAATTCAGCAGGAGTGCACATCTTTGGAATGACTTTATGTAGGCTATCTTAAAACATAAACCACCTGCCCAGATTTAGGACCATATGTGACCAAGGACCATCACTGTGGACCTTCTGCAGATTGATTCAGGTGACAGGCAGGCACCTGTCCCATCATCCTGGAGGTGCAGAAATTCCATTTGATATCCTTTATCTGCTTTTATACACTTTTTCTGCTTTTATACTCTTTGCAAACACCTCATCCAACCCCTCAAGAATCTACAATATTCCCATCAGTCCAGACTCATCTTGGGTGACCACTGGAGCTGACTGACTGCCTTTGCCTGGCACAGAAACCTGGGACTCATGCCCTGGCATGGATTCCATTTATAGCAATGTGCTAACACGTTCTTGTGCTGGAGACTAGACAGGCCTCCCCACAGGGTCCATGTCTGGCAGCTCCCACCAGTAGCTGGACCACAAACACATCCTGTATTCCCACCTCAGCTCCTTGCCAGACTTACCTTCTGCAGGCAGAAGATGCGCTTGACAAGGCCCGTGGTGGTCCAGGTGTTGTTGAGTGTCACGGTGAAGTCACCATAGACCTGCTCCTGCTCTGGCCAATACTGCTCACACTTGATCTGTCAACAGCAGTGAGACCTCTGGGCACAGGCAAACTCACAAGGAGAGCAGTGCAGGGGTGCAGAGCTGCTCCCTGCCCCACTGACAGTTGCACTGGGAGCACAGCAGGTGTGGAAGCCTGGGCTGTGGTAATGCCCAAGCTGAGCATGGGCTGAGAGGTTTTCTCTACCTTGTTCTGCTCCACTAAGCCCGTCAGCATCACAATGACTGAGGTCTTCTCCTGCCAGACCATGTGCCAGAAATCCACCACTGTCCCAGCCAAGGGGCCTGGCAAGGAAGGAAGAGGAGAGCCCTATGCCAGTGTCCAAGCCATGGGGTTGTGTTCCCAGGCACAATTTGGACAATCCCACGTTTTCCTCCGTCCAGACACACAGGCACAGTCAGGGGACATAAGCCCAGACGGGGTGCTGACCACATCAGCTTCATCACCATGTTAGAAATTAGGACAAGGAGAAGGGAGAGAAGAGCCCAGGACATGTCAGGGATACAGTGCTGCTTTAGGGGATCCCACATGCACACCCTTGAGATCACTGTGAGTCGCTCCCAGGTTTGGGGCACTATTGTCCAGAGATCATTTCTGCAGCACTGCAGGGAGCCAAGACCTCCTCCTTGGATGCTGCACAGAGCAGGCAAACCCATCCTGGCTTTGCACTATTGGAAGAAGACTGTATACAAGTGCACTGGGTGCAGACATGCAGGATTTGCAGGATTATGCCTGTCATGCCAGCTGCCAAAGGGAACCAACTTGGCTTGGGAAGGACCCTTATGAGTCAATGTCCTCATACTGGGCAGTGCAGACACCAGCTCCAGCTGCTGCCAAGCTACCACTGAGACCTTCCATGCCTTTCAGCAGCTGTAACAACTATTCAGAACAGAGACCCTGGAAATACAGGGACTTGGAGTGAGCCATTCACAGCTCCCTGGCTGCTATCCCAGTTCCCCATTTCTCAGATTGCTCAGGGCAGTGAATGGCATCTTCTGAGGATGAGGTTTGGGAGCACCTACCTTGAGCTGCAATGAAGAAGCGAGGACTTCTGTAGGTCTGCAGGGGAAAAATTAAAACAGTTCAGGTCACATGAGTTACATGTTTAACAGGGAATGAAATAAAGAATCAATCTCCCAGGCACCAAAGCCCAAAACTCTCAGCACAGTGTGTCCCACAGCACCTCTCCTGGCCAGCACAGACAATGGGTACCCAGGAGCTGTATCTCAGTCCCTGTCCCATCACATGGGTCCCTTTTTGTTAGAAATGAGAGCTGCACACAAATCCAGAGCACTCCAGGCAGCTCAGAGAGGATTCAGAGGAAGTGACATCCTAAGACCTGCCAGCTTAAGGGCAAAAAGTGCCAGACCTCAGGGTCCCCATGTGAGCAGGACTGTCCTTGCCCAGCACAGCCAGGCACCTCTCCTACCCTTCCCAGGGTGACAATTCCTCACTACCTACATCCACATAACTGGCATTGATGTAGTCATTCCCGGTGTCAGAGGGTTGCAGCACCACACGGCAGTGATCATCTGAAAGAGAAGAGAGGTGGACAGATGCTTAGGGCAGTGGCAAAAAGACTGATTAAGGGGGAAGGTGTAATTTATTAAAGTCTGTGATTGGCTGTTGTCTCCTCGGCAGGCACCCCAGGCCTCAAGATATGCTCAGGGTTAAAGAACAGCTGATGAGACAAGGGGTGACATGGCACAGCCGCAAGTGCAAAGGAGTTTTAGGGAAGATTATTAAATAGCCAAATGTACACACCATTTGGGGCCCAGAGAAGCTTTAAAGTTTGAAAGAAATTGGGTTACTCCTTCCACTTTCCCACAAATACCTTCCTCTGGATGGGACACGACAGTGTTCAGCAATGACTAGCATCAGGAACAGGAATATGATGTTTGATTAAACTTGCAGGAGGATTTGAAGAGCACAACAAGTATGCTCCAACAGGATAGAAAAGAGTGGGGGCAGAAATCCCTCTGGGTTTCAGTGGGCATGGAGGATGACAGGAGTAGTTCAGTATTTCTGAAGTGCTGGAGGACACCTACACCAGCCCAGCATCCTGTGCTAGCCCAGCCAGCTCCAAAAGCCTAAGCCAGTCCCTGGAGACCTCTGCTTACAAGGGATGATGCTCTTGTAGCGGTTCTTGTTTTGATTACATAGCTCCTTCCCAGCATTGCAGGGGTGCAACAAAGTGGAGGACAATTGCTGCAGAGGAACAAAACAAAACAAAGCACTCAGCATTGGAATATATTCTGGGGCTGGCCAAGGCTAAGTGCATCACACACCCCGGGTGAGGTGTGGGCAGTGCAGCCAGGTGGGAAAGCAAAGCTAAACCAGACCTGATATTCTCTAAGAAGCCCAGCACCATGCCTGTTGACTGATTCATCTTCTGCCTGCTCTGCCTCTATTTCTTCCCTCTTAAACATCTTCAGAGCCTCCAGCAGTTCCCCCACTGGGATCAGTGTGTTTGGCTTGCGTACATCTGCAGAGACCACAAGGACAGGACTTCAGCATCCCAGTGGTGCTAAGCTGGCCAGCCTTGGAACTCTGCAGCTGGGACAGAAATGGCATTGCACCAGCCAGGACTTCTCCAAACCTTAGATTTTCCCGCCCTACCCAGGTCCCTTCTCCTGGAGGGGTCCCTTTCCCTGTGCCAGCATCTCTGATCACTTTGTTCCTGCAAGGAACTTGTGGAACCTGCAATCATCATGCCTGAGCTTTTAACAGACAAGGCACACAGGGCCCTTGCTCATACTTCACCTTTTCGACATCCTCTCAGGGGTATAGTGCTGCTGTTCTCCGAGGCTTTTGAACTGTTGTGCTTTAGCCTGCAAAACAGCAAATCAGGTGCACAGACCAGCAGAACAGAGAGAGAGAAACTGTTGCCCATCTAAGGCTCCACTTGGACACACCCTGCCAGTGCAAGCTGCTAAATTCCTCACAGAGAGCAGGAGAGGTGAGGCACATACTGACCTGAAGACCACAAAAAACAGCACAATTCCCAGTGCCAGGAATGCAACAGTCAGTGCTACTGCCATAACCACCAGCTTCCTGTCCAGCAGAGATGATGGCTCCTGCCCTGCAAGTAGCATAGCCCAGGATCAGGCTCCTGCACAGCCTGAACTAAGAACTGGGACATCCTACAGGGGCAAGGAGAGAAAAGCAACATCCTTGTTTTCCACCGCAGCCTTTCCATTAGAGAAAAGTTAAGGTGAGGCAGAAGAAGCAGGTGCTTTATTGGTGTGATACCCTCCATTGTAGACCCTGTGCTCCTGAATGCCCCAGGCACTACCAGAGTCTGGTGAATATCTGTATCTAGGGGTGACACATACACCAGGGGACTACTGTGATTAGGACTAAATATATGGTGATGGCAAGGATGTTGTGAATGTCCAGTGGCAACTGGGCCCATACCTACCCTAGTGTCGTGAGGATGTCCAAACCACATCTATCAAAGAGAGCCTCAAGACATAGACAACTTCTGAGAAGACTAAATTACTGCAATACTCCATTACATCTGCCCAGGGCGAGCTGATTTCCAGGGCAGCTGCCAGGCTGGCAAAAGGGAACATGCTGGAGAGAGGCTTGTGCACCACGAGCAAGGAGCCACTCACCAAGAGAGAAGCTGTAGCAGACACAGGTGAACTTCTCTGCCTGTTGGAAGAGACAGGAGGGAAAGCTCAGCCCACTCGTGCAGCACCAGCCCAGCTGGAGGCAAAGGTCCCCAGGCAGGGCCAGCGAGTGAGCCGGCTGTGGCCCAGGAGGCCAGGGGCAGCACCCTGCCCAGGCACGGCAGAGCAGGGTGCCCTGAGAGGCAGCCCAGAGGCAGCAGGGGCAGCCCCGGCCGGCAGCATCCCCGAGAGCAGGAGCAAGCAGCCCGGCCGTACCTGCGGCGAGCGGCGGGCGAGGCGCAGCAGGGCCGTGTAGCCGCAGCCCGGGCGCAGCGCAGCGTTGTGCTCGCCCTGCCCGCGGCTGCCGTCGCCCAGCACGAAGTCCGTGGGGGCGCTGAGGTTGAGAACGGCGGCCACGTAGACGCTGGCGTTGAGGAGCTGCGGCTGCCCCGAGCACATGCCCTCGATCACCGAGCCGTTGTGCGTCGGGGCCACGAGCAGCTGGTGCTCCCTGCGGGGCCCAAAGTCAGCGGGACAGGGGACAGGGGGCGGTGGAAGGGAGGCGTGTGCAGGCCAGCGCCGGGCTGGGGAGAGCCGTGCCGGCGCTGCAGAGCCGCGGGGCTGCGCTCACCTGGCTGCCCCGGAGCCGCGGGCGATGGGGCTCAGGGCGAGCACGGCCGTGCCTTGCCATGGGGCGATGTCGCGGGCGCTGCGGCAGCTGATGCCCTGGGGCCGCGGGGTGTCTGCGGGGGAGCAGCCGGGCACTGAGCACGGGCAGCGCTGGGCCAGGAGCAGGGGCAGCCTCGGGCAAGGCAGGCTGCGAGCACGGTTCGGTGTGCCCAGGCTCCCGGGACAGCCGCACAGCAAAGCTTACCGGAGCTGCTGCTGCTGCTGCTGCTGCTGCTGCTGTTGTGGAACTCCTTGGCCAGCGCAGCCCCGGCTCCGGCAGCCGTCAGTCCCTGGATGGTCACGGCGTAGCTGCTGCCAGGGCTGTGCTCCGGCAGGCGCAGCTCAGTGACGGAGCCATTGAGCCGCAGCCGCTCCGTCTCCAGCACGCTGCTGTCCGCTGCGCTCCTGGCTGTGATGCTCAGCTGCGGACAGGAGGCACAGCTGGAATGCAGCAGCTGCTGGGAAGGTGCCCGCGGCTGGAGCGCCCCTGCCCTGTGCCTGCCGTGCCCTGTGCCCGCCCGGCGGGGAGAGGAGAGGAGAGGAGAGGAGAGGAGAGGAGAGGAGAGGAGAGGAGAGGAGAGGAGAGGAGAGGAGAGGAGAGGAGAGGAGAGGAGAGGAGAGGAGAGGAGAGGAGAGGAGAGGAGAGGAGAGGAGAGGAGAGGAGAGGAGAGGAGAGGAGAGGAGAGGAGAGGAGAGGAGAGGAGAGGAGAGGAGAGGAGAGGAGAGGAGAGGAGAGGAGAGGAGAGGAGAGGAGAGGAGAGGAGAGGAGAGGAGAGGAGAGGAGAGGAGAGGAGAGGAGAGGAGAGGAGAGGAGAGGAGAGGAGAGGAGAGGAGAGGAGAGGAGAGGAGAGGAGAGGAGAGGAGAGGAGAGGAGAGGAGGAGGAATTTGGAGACAACTCTCAGGATGTGTGAGCAGCAGCCTGTGTGAGCATAGGGTTGAGCGTCTGAGAAGGGAAGAGGGAGGCTGTTAGTTTGAAGAGCTGTAGATACATGTACTAAGCCTGAAGACAGGTCTTGCACTATCACAGGCACTGTGGTGACATCCTTCACAATTGGACCCTGAAGCTTCTCCTTTCTCCTGCAGGTCATCCCAGCTGTCCCTTTCCCACACTTCCCAGTGTGCCTGCACAGAGCTCCAGGCACGGGCAGAGGGTCTGCCCCGGTCCCTTGGTACCTGGTATCCGATGATCTCCCCATTGCAGGAGGACAGCGAGTTCCACCTGAGAGAGCCCCTGTCGGGATCCAGCCACAGCTTCTCCGGCTTGTCCGGCACTGGAAGCACAGACAATGGGGTCACACACAGGGCCACGAGCAGGACTGAGACCAGAGAAGGGTGCAGGCAGCTCCTGGCCATGGACAGGCTGCACAGGGATCCCTAGGAAGGCTTGGACTCCTGCCAAGGCTGCATGTGCTCAGGCAGTGGGAAGCACAGCAGTGTGCTGTGGAGTGGGACAATGGGAACGGGGCGTGCCCTGCTCGGGGCTCTCCCAGCCCCTTCCCCACAGCTCCACAGGGCCCAAGCAGCTCTGATTCCAGGCACATCACTGCAGGGAGCAAATGATCAGGCCGAGCTGACAGGTGAGGGGAACGTGTATTGACCAGCTGGGACACAGCTGGGACACAGCTCTGCACTGTCTGCACACTCAGCCCCTTGTGTGCGACATTTCTGTGCACGTACCTGTTTGCTCTGTCATGAACAACCATGAGAAAAGGGTTGTGTTGGGGGGAAAGTCGATGGTGACACGGTACTCAGTGAAGGGCTGCAAAGAGGAGCAGGTGAATGTTCCTTCCTGGCCATGTAACATCTGCTCTCCTTTCACCTCCTCAGGATCACAGGGAGGGGAGGAAGGCGCTGCCAGCCGGCACATGGCCCTCATGCCCTGGCAGGCATCAGGGAACCTGCAGGTCCACTTGAGTTTGAAGCTGGTGCTGGAAATGTCAGAGGTGTTGAAGTCAACCTTGAGGATTTCTGTGAAGGAGAGATTGCAAGAAGGTGACTTCATTCCCTCCCCATTTCAGCCATGCATGGATTCTGCATGAAGAAAACTTTTAGCTCATCACCCATCCTGGTGAAGAAGGAAAGTGAGGGACTGAAGGTGCTCACTGCAGCTCTCTCAAAGGGAAGCAAGAGGAGTTTGGGATGATGGTGCAGGAGGAATCTGAATGTGAACCATTGGGTGAATTTCCCCAGTGACACAACCACACCTGGTCAGACAAACATCAGGTGATTTTGGGGAGAACAGAGGGAAGCCAGGAGAGTGTGTGCCCAGCTGGGCTACATCACAGCTCCCAGGGAGCAGCAAAGGGATCCTGCCTCCCTCAAACCCTCTGAGCTGTGTGGCTGCGTTCATCCTTTGGTGCCATGGCAGAGCACAGCAGGACACATTTCATCCTGGCCTGGAAGCAGGAGCTGCTGCCACAGCCCCAACACTCACAGCACTGTGCCCAAGGAACAGCCCTGACTTTCCCATGCTGTGTCCCCTCAGAAATGTTCTCAGGATCCACCCCACCCTGCAGTGATGAATCTGCTGCTGATCCCTCCCTTACCAATGCACTTCACACTGGACTGAATGGGTACCCAGGCACCGCTGGAGTCTCTTGCATGCCAAAATTCTTTTTGTACAGAATACGGTGTCATATCATCATCATAGTCCCGGAGTCCTCTCTGACATTTGATTTCAGTGTAGGTTGGCTGGAAACCTTCAGGGCAGCTCACTTTCACTTTCTCCTTCTTCCCATAGTTCTCCTGGTCTGGTACCAGTTGCAGTCTGGAGTCCCATGGGGGCCTTTGGCACCCTTCTGTGAGAGGATAAAGAGGCTGTTAGATGGGCTGGGAGGTGATGAGATGAGATATGGGGGAGTGGTAGGAGGAAATGCCCAGCAGCCCCTCCAGCCCATGAAGGGAGAGGGAAGGTGACACATCCATCTGCTTGGATGGGACCTGAAGGCAAGGCTTGTGGGGAAGGGGCTTTCCTAATGCATGGGAATTGTGAAGGATCACTCCTCCATGAGCCTGCACCATTCACACTTGTGTCCAGAGACACCCTATTCCCTTCTCCAAAGGCCATAGCAGGGATGTTCCCAGGACAATCACCCCTGCAGCAGGACATGCCCTCCAACATCTCATTCAGTTCTGTCACCCAGCCCAGCTCAGGTGGCACTTGCTGGGCCATGGCACCACCACTCCTGCTGGCATGCATGTCCCTGCAGCCGTGGCTCATCCCTCCCACAGGCATCAGCCACGCCCCTGTGGAACCTCTGGGCTCCCTGGTGTCACTCACTCAGTGCCTTGGCTGCTCTCCTCCTGCCCCACACTGCTGGGCAGCAGGCAGGGGTGAGCAGTGCCTCCTCCACTCACATCTGCTGCCCTGCCAATGCCCCTGCCCCTTTCTCCTGACACAGCCCTTCCTTCTTCTCATCACCTCCTCAGCAGATTCACCATCCTCCAGGCTCAGGAGGCAGTGACTGAGTAGCTGGTCCCAGCAGTTTGTCCAGTGCTGCAGGGGGAGGCTTTGTGGCCATGATTCCTACAGAGAAGGATACTGGCTTCTGGAAGGAGCCCTTGCCTATTCAAACCTCTGCAAGGATCTCTGTGAGGCCTGAAGGGGTTTAAAATGCAATCTTCCTTCTGCCAAAGGGGCACACAAGGAATCTGACAAGGTGCAGACCACCTTGGCCACAAAGGGAAATAAATGCTGGTGACAAGCCACTTGTGCTCAGGCTTGCCTCTCAAACAGCCCTGCTGGCAGAGGACCAGTGACACCCAGCTGAGCACCACAACCAGCAGCTTTGTCCCCCTGGCACCCCAGCCTGGTGGGAGGGAAAGTGAGGGACTGAAGGTGCTCACTGCAGCTCTCTCAAAGGGAAGCAAGAGGAGTTTGGGATGATGGTGCAGGAGGAATCTGAATGTGAACCATTGGGTGAATTTCCCCAGTGACACAACCACACCTGGTCAGACAAACATCAGGTGATTTTGGGGAGAACAGAGGGAAGCCAGGAGAGTGTGTGCCCAGCTGGGCTACATCACAGCTCCCAGGGAGCAGCAAAGGGATCCTGCCTCTCTCAAACCCTCTGAGCTGTGTGGCTGCATTCATCCTTTGGTGCCATGGCAGAGCACAGCAGGACACATTTCATCCTGGCCTGGAAGCAGGAGCTGCTGCCACAGCCCCAACACTCACAGCACTGTGCCCAAGGAACAGCCCTGACTTTCCCATGCTGTGTCCCCTCAGAAATGTTCTCAGGATCCACCCCACCCTGCAGTGATGAATCTGCTGCTGATCCCTCCCTTACCAATGCACTTCACAGTGGACTGAATGGGGACCCAGGCACCGCTGGAGTCTCTTGCATGCCAAAATTCTTTTTGTACAGAATACGGTGTCACATCATCATCATCATAGTCCTGGAGTCCTCTCTGACATTTGATTTCAGTGAAGGTTGGCTGGAAACCTTCAGAGCAGCTCAGGTTCACTTTTGCCTCCTTCTCATAGTTCTCCTGGTCTGGTACCAGTTGCAGTCTGGAGTCCCATGGGGGCCTTTGGCACCCTTCTGTGAGAGGATAAAGAGGCTGTTAGATGGGCTGGGAGGTGATGAGATGAGATATGGGGGAGTGGTAGGAGGAAATGCCCAGCAGCCCCTCCAGCCCATGAAGGGAGAGGGAAGGTGACACATCCATCTGCTTGGATGGGACCTGAAGGCAAGGCTTGTGGGGAAGGGGCTTTCCTAATGCATGGGAATTGTGAAGGATCACTCCTCCATGAGCCTGCACCATTCACACTTGTGTCCAGAGACACCCTATTCCCTTCTCCAAAGGCCATAGCAGGGATGTTCCCAGGACAATCACCCCTGCAGCAGGACATGCCCTCCAACCTCTCATTCAGTTCTGTCACCCAGCCCAGCTCAGGTGGCACTTGCTGGGCCATGGCACCACCACTCCTGCTGGCATGCATGTCCCTGCAGCCGTGGCTCATCCCTCCCACAGGCATCAGCCACGCCCCTGTGGCACCTCTGGGCTCCCTGGTGTCACTCACTCAGTGCCTTGGCTGCTCTCCTCCTGCCCCACACTGCTGGGCAGCAGGCAGGGGTGAGCAGTGCCTCCTCCACTCACATCTGCTGCCCTGCCAATGCCCCTGCCCCTTTCTCCTGACACAGCCCTTCCTTCTTCTCATCACCTCCTGTCCTGTGGTGACTTTTTAATTTTGAATTATATTTTGATTTGTCTGTTTATTCCAGAAATAATTTTGCACCATTAAGGCTAGCTTTGATAGTGAAGGGGAATGGGGGGTAGGAAATGAGAAGCAGTGTAATTTCTGAGGCTGTTGTTTTCAAAACATAGCGATAGATGTTTCATTGCTTCATTTCCTGGACTGTGTTTCCACGGTGGGCAGCGGGAGAGGACTCTCTTTTGCTTTTAGCGAGTTTTTGGCTAACTGAAGCAGAGTAGATTCCCAGAATGTTGTTTTTGTTGGTTTTTTTCCCTCTAATTCTTTGAACCTGCTCTGGACTGTGGTCCTGGGGGAAGTGCCAGGAGCTCACACCTGTGTCCAGCGGGGCCTGGCCTCGGCAGCTGCATTGTCCCGCGCCGGAGGGACTGACACCGACTGGGCCTGGCTACCACCCACAGGAGAGAGACTTCCTGAATTTGTCATCGCTGCAGAGCACTGAGAGGTTTCACAGTTCAGTACTGGTTTTTTGTTCTGGGGAGTGCTTTGCCTGTGGAATAAACAGGTTGCTTCCACTTCTCTCTGAGGAAATTTCTTCCCAAACCAGCTGGGAGAGGGAGCACTTGGGTTTGCTACCTGGGGGGTTGGTGAGGGTGGGGGGAAACCTTTGGAGGCTTTCTCCTGGATTTGCCCTAAACCAGGACATCTCCTCACCAAATTCACTGTGATAAATTTGATTGGTGCTAACTAAATTGTAACTATATTAGCAAAATTGTATTTACATTAATAGAAAATAATTGTTACAAAACAAAAAAGGAAAAGGAAATGTTTAAACAAAGCAGACTGAATACTTCAAATGTGGGTGTAGAAGGATGTAGTAGTAGTAGGATATATGTTTGATAAGCAGCATCTAGAAGCAAAAAATTTCAACCTTGGAATAGGTCAAATGGAGATGATTCCAAGCACTGGACACTTGGATAAGGCTTTATTGTGGGAACATATGCCTAGTTACATAGCCCTAAGCTTAGTGCACTTGCACTACCTGCAAGATTACACAGAGGACACAAGGAAGACACAGAGACTTCATTGGAAATAAAGAGCAGTGAAAGGATGAGAAACCCCTAACTTCTAGTGGAACACATGCAACACAACAGAGTGACATAGATTTTAGAAATAGAAACTAGGAGAATTGTTCCAGAAAATTCTATCTTAATATGTATTAGCATACAGTATATAAGTGAGATTTTAATCTTGACTCTCCAATGTGAGGAGGAGGGGGCTCCGCCCCATACCACTGGTCAGTTTTAATTAGGACTTATATGAACCTCAATTACAATAAATTACTCACTGCCAAATATTGCATATATTCAAATATATGTATCTAATATACTTCAACTATATTCATTAATATACAACTGTTGCTATTGAAAATTGTTGCAAAATTTGACCTTGCTGTTTGATAAATAGGGCAAATAGAACATCATTCATAACATTCACCATCCTCCAGTCTCAGGGGGCAGTGACTGAGTAGCTGGTCCCAGCAGTTTGTCCAATGCTGCAGGGGGAGGTTTGTGGCCATGATTCCTACAGAGAAGGATACTGGTTTCTGGAAGGAGCCCTTGCCTATTCAAACCTCTGCAAGGATCTCTGTGAGGCCTGAAGGGGTTTAAAATGCAATCTTCCTTCTGCCAAAGGGGCACACAAGGAATCTGACAAGGTGCAGACCACCTTGGCCACAAAGGGAAATAAATGCTGGTGACAAGCCACTTGTGCTCAGGCTTGCCTCTCAAACAGCCCTGCTGGCAGAGGACCAGTGACACCCAGCTGAGCACCACAACCAGCAGCTTTGTCCCCCTGGCACCCCAGCCTGGTGGGAGGGAAAGTGAGGGACTGAAGGTGCTCACTGCAGCTCTCTCAAAGGGGAGCAGGAGAAGTTTGGGATGATGTTGCAGGAGGAATCTGAATGTGAACCATTGGGTGAATTTCCCCAGTGACACAACCACACCTGGTCAGACAAACATCAGGTGATTTTGGGGAGAACAGAGGGAAGCCAGGAGAGTGTGTGCCCAGCTGGGCTACATCACAGCTCCCAGGGAGCAGCAAAGGGATCCTGCCTCTCTCAAACCCTCTGAGCTGTGTGGCTGCGTTCATCCTTTGGTGCCATGGCAGAGCACAGCAGGACACATTTCATCCTGGCCTGGAAGCAGGAGCTGCTGCCACAGCCCCAACACTCACAGCACTGTGCCCAAGGAACAGCCCTGACTTTCCCATGCTGTGTCCCCTCAGAAATGTTCTCAGGATCCATCCCACCCTGCAGTGGATGAATCTGCTGCTGATCCCTCCCTTACCAATGCACTTCACACTGGACTGAATGGGGACCCAGGCACCGCTGGAGTCTCTTGCATGCCAAACTTCTTTTTGTACAGAATACGGTGTCACATCATCATCATCATAGTCCTGGAGTCCTCTCTGACATTTGATTTCAGTGAAGGTTGGCTGGAGACCTCCAGGGCAGCTCAGAATAACTTCCTCATGCTTCTCATAGTTCTCCTGGTCTGGTACCAGTTGCAGTCTGGAGTCCCATGGGGGCCTTTGGCACCCTTCTGTGAGAGGATAAAGAGGCTGTTAGATGGACTGGGAGGTGATGAGATGATGAAGTGGGAATGAGATGATGAGTGGTGGGAGAGAAATGCCCAGCATCCCCTCTAGCCAACGAAGGGAGAGGGTAGGTGACAGATCCATCTGCTTGGATGTGAACTCAGGGCAAGGCTTGTGGGGAAGGGGCTTTCCTAATGCATGGAAATTGTGAAGGATCACTCCTCCATGAACCTGCTCTGTCCATCCTCCTCTGTCTCTGGACACTGCTATCCATCTCCTGCAGCCCAAAGAAGAATAGTTACCATCTTATCTCTCCTTGTCCATCTGTCCTGAGGCTGCCATGTGCTGCCATACCCCCAGTGAGCACAGCTGTCTCTGCCTGGAACTGCTCTGCATCCCCATCCCCTGATGGACAGCATTGCTCTTCCCCCAGGTCCTTCCCTCACAGCTCCTGCCCAGTTCCAAGGGCTGAGCCAGCCCTGCTCATAAGGGCTCCCTTCATTCCCCTCTGATCCTGCCAGTGCAGGAGATGTCGTCCAGGTCCCTTTTCCATGGGCCAGCAGGGGAACAAGCAGAGCTGTGCATTGCAGGCTGGCACCCAGAGGCACAGCAAAGATAATGGAACATCCATGGGCAGCTGGGGGGCAGCCTTGGGCCCTGCCCCTGGGCTGGGCTGGAGCCCCAGACTTGGCCTGCTCAGGAATTGCTGCTGGAGATTTCAGCTTGCCCAGCTGGTTCTGCTTGGTCTCTTGTCTCCTGGCTGGGTTGTCCTCTTCAGCAGATTGCACAGGCAGCACAGCCCCAGGGAGGGGGAAGGTAGAGGGGAGACACGGGAGAGCTGCTGGAGCCTCACTTACCCGTGCACAGGACATCCCTCTCAATGCGTGTCCAGGCACCTCTGCTGCTCCTGCCCCACCAGGCATCCACATAATCTGATTTTCCAGAACTCACTCTCTGAAATTCTTTTGTACATTTGACCTTGGGGAAGGAGGGCTCAAGACCTTTGGGACAGGTCAGTGTCAGTTCTGTATTCTGTGGGTATTCGGTTTTGCTCTTTGAAAACTGAAGTTGTGCATCCCATTGAGGTTTTGGGCATTTTGCTGTCAGGGAGAAAGTGTGAGAGTCCTTCTCAATGAGGGAATGCTCAGGCATGAGAGAGACCAAGGCTTTTCTATTATGAACTGTGGCTAATGTCAGCTTTCAATACCATGAGGAAACCCAAGGGTCCCCAAGGGCAGGAAAGGAGCATGTGGCTGGGCAAGGAGGTGATACAGCACCCTGGGAGAGAGGTGAGCTGAGGGGCAGCATCTGTCCCCATCCTCCTTCCCCACGATATAGAGCTCAGGGATAGATTGGCAGGAGATGTAGGGACAGAGAAAACCTGTCCCACATTGAAGGCTTCTAACCCTCTCTCTCTTGGAGACTGCTCCCAGCTGGGACCTGAGGCTGAGCTGTGTCCAAGTCTCTCACAGATATACATGGCAGGATGCCCAGGTCCCCTCCACAGTGAGAAGTGCATGTAGCAGGGGAGACCTACTGGTTCCCGACTTACCCGTGTTGCAGCTCAGCTTCTGTGCCAACCTGTGCCATGTTCCCCCAATTGCCAACACCTCCCAAGCATTGTTCTGTTTTGGAGTCCTGTTTGCACATCTGATCACAGCAAGGGGAGGAGCATCATTCAGAAAGCAGCTCAGTGTCACCTCTTCACCGACCCTGTAAAAATTCTGGTTTGGGCTAAACTGGAGCTGTGAGTTCCACTGGGGCTTCTGGCATCTCTCTGCACAGGAGAGGAGAAGGAGCACATGTAAGCAGGATGAGAAGAGGTCTGGTGGGATATCGTTGCTCTGATTTTGACAGGGCTCGTCTTCTTTGGTTACCACATTCAGCTCCTTATCCCTCTCTTGCAGACTAGAACAGAGTTATTGGTGGCAGCAGCACCCCAAGAGTAGTTTCATCCACACCTACTAAAGTCTAGCAGGTTTCCTGACTCAGGCTCCATTTGGATAAGGCTGGGCAGAATCTGAATTCCTCTCCAGATTTCACATAGGGTTTCATCCCCTCCCACCACCTTGGCCATACCCCCAGTCATTGTTTGAAGGCACCTGGCTTCCAGCAGCTCTCAGTGCAGTGACCCTTGTTCCTGCCCCCTTGAACTCCTCCTAGGAGCACAGATCCCATCAGGTGCCTACAGCAAGTTGCTGAGGCAAAAGGAGCATTGTCACTGCCGGGACATGGGGGAAACCAGGGCATCCAGGTGTCCCATTGCTGCACTGTCATGTGCATGACCAGGTCACAGAGGGTCTGTCTCCAGCTCAGCACCCTGGGTCAGGGTGGTACAGGGCTGTGCTTACCTTTGCAGGTGGCAGTCTCATTCCACATGGCCTGTGCCCCTCTGGAAATGCACTGAATCTGTGGTACAGATGGCAAAAACTTCCCAGCACAGCTGAGCTGCACCACTTCATTCAGGTCATAGCTGCTCCTATTCAGGTTAAACCGCAGTCTGGAGTCCCAGTCAGAGGGAGCTTTACATTTTCCTGTGTGCAAAGGCCAGGAGGCAGAGCCTGAGGGTCACTGGGCTCCAGCAGCATCCTCAGGGGTGAGGGTGTGCCATCCAGAGGAGTGCCAGTCACCCTCTCTTCAGAGAGGTGGCAGAGAGGGCACCTCCCAGGATGAGCCCCATCCTCCAGATGCTTTATGCCTCCTCACACCCCCAGGGCCAGTGCAGGAGGGTTATCCACAGCTCACCTGCTGCTGCAGAGACAGCCCAGCCACAGGGATCCAGCAGCCTGGGGGATGCTGCTCTCTCCCACAAATACAGGGGCTGTGGGAGTGCACCAAACTCTCTGCTGGCACCACTCATTGGCATTCATGTCATTCTGCTGGTCACCAACTGCTCACACACACATCCCCACAGACACACTTGTTTGCAGAAAAATCCCACTCAAGTTGCCAATTTATTTTTGGTCTGGACACTACACTTGTTATTTCCTCTCCTCCATCCCTCTTGTAAAATATCTGATGGCACCTAGGAGCAGCTACCTCCCATCCCATATCCCTCCCATTCTCACCCAAGACGAGTGACAGCCCTAATCTGAGGTGGCAGAAGGGGCTTGGCAGGGACTGCATGTGGGTATTTCACCAGCTGCACATTTGAGTGTGTTTTGCAATGTGTAGATTGGGCAATTGATGGAAGTAAATCTGCATATTCGTTTTCATTAGATTCTAGACAGGAGTGCTGCTGGCTCTCTGCATGGCCGGAATTTGGGTCTCTACCCTCTGATCAGATCCCACTTTTTGCATAAGAATTATAACTCTCTGTGAGTGTTCCTCCACTATACAAATGCTGCGGGGGCACATAGGACTCATTCAGTCTTTCATAACCTCATAGAATGGCTTGGGCTGGAAGGTTCCCAAGGAAGATCTTGTTTCCTTGTCAGGCCTCCTGTCAGGCACAAGGACACCTCCCACTACAGCAGGTTGTCCAAAGCCATCACAGTCTGGCCTTGAGCACTTTCAGGGATGGGGCATCTGCAGCTTCTCTGGGCATCCTGAGCCAGTGGACATCCAAATACTGACTGCAGCACTTTGAGTGTGACCATGCAGCTAACTCCACCCCCGCAGAGTGGTGCATCCTTCAAACACACACCTTCACAGTCTGGAGTTAAGGATGTCATTCAGGACAGTGTCAAATGCCTTGCAAAGTCCAGGTGGACGATGTCAGCCAATCCTCCCTTATCCACAAATGCTGTCACTTTGCCATAGAAGGCCAACAAATTACTCAGCCATGATTTGGTCTTTGTGAAGTCATCATAAATTATTTCCATGTGCTTTAGAATAGTTTCCAGCAGGAACTGCTTCATGATCTTGCTCAGCACCAAGGGGAGACTGACTGGCCTGTAGTTCCCAGAGTCTCCCTCATTTCCCCTTTTCAAAAAGGGGGTTGTGCTTCTCCTTTTACACTCAGTGGGAGCTTTACTGGAAGCTGCTTGCTGCAACTTCTCAGCTATGATGGAGAGTGTCTTCACCTCTTCCTCCACCCTCAGGACCCACACATGCATCTCATCAGCTTCCATGGATTAGTGCACCTTCATGTGCCTTGGAGGGTCTCAAATCTGGTCTTTTCCTGCAGCAGGAAGCTCCTCATTCTGCCAGTCCCCACTTTTGCCCCCTGCAACTCAGGTTACTTGTCCTTGGTTAAGGGCACAAGAGAACAGGTGTTGTGTAAACTGCTGGGCTGGAAGTGAGTGTGAAGGGATTGCATGAACTGCAATGGTGTAACAGCCACACATTTCTGACTAGGCTGTCCACCTTCACCAGGACTCCAGAGAATCATTTCTCGTACACCTGGGCACTTTTCAGATGTAATCCTTTGCCAGGAACATCAGTCTCTTCTCTGTTGTCTTCGTTTCAGGTGAAAAGGCCTCCACAGGTGTGCAGACTTAATCCAGAGTTTCCTCAGTGTTCCTGTCAGTGTCTGCTGAGCTGGAATGGTGAGATGCTATGGGATGCAGCCTGGATTCCAGCACAGCCTCAGGCAGGGGTAGACAGGTGAAATACGCTTCTGCAAAGACCACACGTGTGCCAGCAGAGTGTCAGTGGCCACATCTGCCCTTGGACACAAAGACTGCATGGCAGAGCAGTCCTGCAGGCAAACCCTCCTGCTCCCTCCTTGCTTCCTCTCTGCCCACAGGGTGCCTGGCAAGCACCAGGGGGATTCCTGTCCTCTGCAACTCATCCTTTCCTTCCCAATCTCTCTGAGCTTTGTATTTGATGCCATGTGCTTGCTGAGAGGAGCTAAAAAAAGCAACCACTGTTTCCACAGAGAAAACCACTGTTTTTCCAGTTGTGTTGGAGAGTTGCACTGCAAGCCACTGAGAACACAAACATGGGTCTTACAGCATGTCTCTGAATTTGGGAATGGAGGTGACGATTTGGCAACACTTCTAAAATTCCTGACAGGCTCCCCTGTGCCCCTTGACCTGCCAGATGTGCCCCTGTTGTGCTCAGGGACAGACAGAGTTTGATACAAGACCCAAATTCAAGATGGATGTGGAACATGCTGAGCAGATCCCAAGGGCTGTGTGGGAGAGATCAGAAAAGGCAGGCAGAGCCCACATCTCATTCCCACACTCAAAGAATCCAGTGATCAGAAAATACCATTTCAGGGGAGTGCACGAGCATCAGAAGTGATCCTGGGGGTTTACAGTGTTTGACAGAGGGGATGTGTATGGCCAAAAAAAGCTTGTTTGCCTTGCAGAGGGGCAGGGTACACCAGCAGGGCAGGCTGAGGACTGTCAAAGCCTGTTCACCTCCTGCACACTGAGCATTCTGCCAGCAGTGCCAAACATCCCAGCCCCTCCAGGGCTTGCCTCCTGCTCACATTCCTGCAGCTGCAGAGGAGCTGAACCCCTGTCACAGCACTGGCACCATCTGCATCCAGGCATCTACAGCTGCCCAGAGTCCCTGCTGGTGGCATTTCTGGTGACTGTTGGAGGGTAAAGCCTAGAAAGCTCTGCTTCTCTGCAGAATGGGGAAGAGCAGACACTTTCAGTCCCTGCCTGTTTTCATCTCAAGAACATTGCTGACTACAGTCCAACTCGCCTCACATCTCAAATAAGTCCAAGTCTGTCAGGCTGATCAGCACTTGAGGCTCACTGGGAGAAACTAGTCCATGGCTCTTGGGTGCAGTCAAGATGCACAGGCTGGGGGGACACCTCTGTCCTCCCCCTCCTTACACTTCTTTCCAAATCATTCCATAAAAATTGCCATGGGGAAAGGACACCCTGGGGCAAAGGAGCCTGTGCTAACCCAGGGTGCCTTGGTGTGTTGTGGAGATGTCCATGGGAAGCGACCAAGGGACCTCCACTGGAGAGGTGGAACTCCCCACTTGTGCAAAGTAGCTGGAAGTATTTGTGGGGCTGGCACACTGATGCAGAAAGGAGAGTGCTCAGGCAGAAGGGGAAAGAAACACTCAGCTTCCAGCCTTGTAGGGATTAACAGCAGCTGGGAGAGCAATGGAACAGTCTCAGACACTGTTTTTTACCCTGCACAGTGGTGTGCAGAGAGCTGCCCACAGGCTCTCTGCCCCAGCTAGAGGAAGGAGGCTGAGACAAGTGAAGTTTCAGCAAGGAAAATGTGGTGTAGATGTGACCAAATAATCACCTTTTGTAACATGCTCACCGTGAAATGGGAAATAGTGAATGCCTAAGACAGGAATGGTAACAAAAGATTGGTCTATTTGCCTCCTAAGGCAGGTATTTACTCTTTTGCTTCTTTTCCTAGTTGATGCTATTAAATGAACACCCTCCTCACTGATATTGTTTAATACCCATGAATATAGAAAGCCTTTTTCAGAAATATCTGGACTGCCTGTCCCTGCTGCACGAAGTTATGAGCCTGGCAGGCTAAATAAAGCCCCAGCATGGGCCAGAAGGGGAGGGTCAGGAATAAGGAGAAACAGCTTTGCTGATCATTCAGGTCAGGCTCCTGGGTTCAGCCCTTTGCTTAGCAGCAAAAGGTGTCCTTTCTTACACTGTGTTATCTCACACACAAAGAGTAAAGAACAAGGTGAAATGGAAGAAGCAGTAGGTGAAGTGCAACCCTTTTGACGGGGCAGCTCAGCAGCTGAGAGAGGTGACAGCAAAGTGCACTGCAGTCTTGCTGGGTTTGATGCCATGTGCTTGCTGAGAGGAGCTAAGAAAAGCAATCTCTCTTTCCATCAGTGCAAAGTTCTATTGCAAGGCACTGAGAGCACAAACATGGGTCTCAGAGCATCTCTGCACTCCTCAGCAGCAACCCGAGCTGCTGAATGGGTCTTTAGGAGTGATGGGGCAGAGAGAACCTTGGGGATGCTCCACTTGGGAATCATGGCAGGGAAAGGGGGTGCCAAAGCACATCACTGAGCAAGGCATTGTGAGAAGAGCTGGGAAATGGTGGCACTTTAACCTGTACTGGTCCATCAGATGCTAAAGAACATCTGACATCTGTCTAAGAACAGGAAGCAAAATTCCTGTTTCCTGAATCAGTGCTCTGGTGATGGGAAGTAGAAGCATGGTGGAGCACACAGTTCCCCACCCCTAGGGGTCAAGCCCCAGGCACTCCTCTGCAGAACCTCTTAGCACTCCTGATCCCCACAGGATCTACTCTATGCAGGCCTTGTTTGGAATTCAGCTGACACAAAACCTTTCAGATTGGCTATGGCTTAGTGTTAACTCCCACCCCCACAGTTGGTTATTGCAGCTGAGATCCTCCTTAGAACTTCTTGCCAACTGCCACTAGATCACTACTTAGTGTCATGCAAGGCTGATGAAAAAGAGATGAGGGCCAGCTTGGAGTCAAGACCTTTCCTTTGCAAAGAAAACATGCCCTAGGAAGCTTCTTCACATGTCTCCACCTGCACTGGGACTGTAAGAGAAGGCGAGTTTTGTACAGGTATGACATTTCAGGGAGGAAAAACACCCTGTGAGAGCAGCACAGCAAGATAATGAGATGACAATAGACACTGACGCAATTCACCCTGCTGAGTACAGAGCATCCCCGTGACAGGGTGAGCAGAACAACAGGCCTAACCACACGTGCCAACCACATCCTGTGCCTGTGCTGTTCCCTGCACTGTTTTCTGTGACCCTAAGCACGATGGGTTGTACCCTCTATCTGCCAGGGAATATGCTCAGGGATCCCACCCAATTGCTCTCTCTCTGTGTCCAACAACTCTACCCTGCCCCTGCCACTGCCACTGTCACCCCATTCCACCCTCACAGGGATGGCACAGACCCTCCTGCCCCACCTGGGCCATCTTCCTTGCCCTGTGCCTCTGCAGGAGAAGAACCCTGATCCATCAGATTGGACCTCAGCAGAGGTGCCAGCATGGGATGAGCCCACAGGCTGGGGATGCAGGCAGGGCTGCTCACGCTGCTGGGTGCAGCCACCACATGTTTTTGTCTTGGTTCCTGTTTTCACAAGCACCAAGGTGCAAACTCAGCAATATCATTGCTGCCACAGGCAGCTCCAGATTCCTCTAGGGATGGCTGGGTGACTGAGACCTGCAGAGTGTGACAGGAATCTGCAGGCCTACAGATCCCTGTTGCATCCCACTGCACTCCACACAGACAGATCCTGGTCTTGGTAACAACAGGAAAGCCACACAGTGCTTGGACACAGTTTCACATGCTTTCCTGGGAGAGCAGCCTCAGCAGGGATCTGGGCAATGGGAAGGAGAATATCCCTTTGGAGAAGGGACACAAGCAGAATATTCCTTGTAACAGTGGCAGCCCTTGTTTTTTGCATGACAGTATGCTGTGCTCACTCTCTTCAAGCACACAGTCACATTTTCCCTGGAAACAGGCTCCCAGGACACTTCTCCCACAGTACAGACCCTGATGTCACTTCACATCAGCAATTACAGTTTCTGATCCCATTCCCTGTGCTCTGCCAGAGCCACTAGATCAGCTGTTTTCTCGAGCCTGCATCCACTCAGGTGCAGCACTACAGTGGACTAGGATGACATGATTAGATGCTAGTTTAATAATTTTTATCACCTAGCTCCAAGAAAATTAGTTTAGAGAAATACTCCAATTCAGACAGATACAGACCAATGCAAGGTCACAGTTCCTGGACAACTCAATTTCCAGGCAGTGCAGCCTCCTGGGAGGACAGATAACATGTGAGCCTGTAAATTCCCACTGACTCTGCTGGCAACAAAGAGTGCTGCCAGTGTAAGAAGAGCCCAGCAGTACCTTAGGAGTGCCCTGATCCTTCCAGCACCAAGGAAGTCCTAAAGAGCAATCCCAGAATATTATATAACTCCTGTCCCCAGGCTCTCCTGGACACCCAGGGGCTCAGCTCATGGCTCCCTGGTCTTTGCTGGGCACCAAATCCATCTCCTCATGTGGTGAGGACATGGCACCCTGACACTGTGCAAGGACAGATGGACACCTTGTATTTCCAGCTCTGTGGAGGAACTCTACAGACTCTGCAGAGGCTTTCCCAGCACGCCAAGCTTTGCTGCCCTCCATCCCCAAACAGAACTCTGCCTCACCAAAACCCAGCTGCTGGACTTGGGCTCTGGTGTGGGGATCAGACCTCTCTGATACAGCTGCTCTACTCTGCATGCCATGAAGTTGCACAGCAGCTGTGCAAAAGGACAGTGAAACCTTCTCTTGGGGGTAGAGGAGAGAGCACTGCTTACCTCTTTCCAGGGATTTTCCGTAAGTGTTGGGAGAGGGCTCATCATGATTTTGTGCTGCCAGCAGAGGTGTGAGGAGCAGGAGAAACATCCATTGCAGGGCCATGTTTGCCTATGCTCCAGGGCAGGATTGAGGTCTCAGCTACGCCGCTGCCTCACTGCACACCCATCTGATTGTGAGTGGTGCAGGCACAGAAAGGAAACAGGCACACAGAGAAATCACACATGGTGCAAAAGGCTTCCTCATTGGAGAGGGAAACTCCACCAGTGCCTTCTTTCTCTATCAGCTCCACAACCTTTTGCAATCTTGCTGTCTCTAATTTCTTGCCTAAAATCACAGTGTTCAGGTCTTCAGTCATGAGCAGCTATAAGCACAGCTGGGCTGCCTCCTCTCCCAGCACAGATCACAGAAGGGCTTGTGAGGTGTTCTGGCTTGTGGCTCAGCTTTAGCAGGAAGATGTGGCTTCCATACCTACCCATAAAATTAAGCAAGGACAATCCTCACCTTGTTACTGCCTTGAAAAGGATTGTGATAAAATGGACTTCTGCAGGGCACAGATGATTTTAATTACGTGGTAGTGTGTGCCATGGATGGGAAAGCCAAGGTTTTGGCAGGAGTGGTTGGGTGCTCAGGACTGGGCTGAGAGCAGATGCTTGGACAGAGGGGGACAAGAGAGTTGGAGGCCTCAAGCTCAGCTGTTGTGGCACATTGTGCTGTCAAAACTTGGTGTGAGCAGGAATGACCACCAAGGGATGGGATGCCAGCACAGGCAGTGGGGCAGAAAGGGGACTGCTGGTGAGGCTGTCTGTGCAGCTGGAGGCTGATGGCACTGGCCACAGCAGCAGACCCAACCACCAGAGGTGGTCTAGGGCAGGAGCTGATGAATCTGTGTTTCCCCAGTCACCTTGCTGGATGTACCTGGCCTGCATTGCAACTGAAACACACAACTAAGAGAAAAACAAGCCCTCAGATCTTCTCTGAGGCTTCACAGCCAGGCTGCAGTCCCCTGTGATGGCTCTCCTCTGTTGAGCTCCTCAGAAACGCATGGTGCTTACACACCCTGAGTCAGGCTCTGCTCTCTGCTGATTTGCACATTCTTTAACACCTTTATTCAACACCTTTATTGAGCAGATCAGTGCAGGGTGGGCCTCTCCAAATATATTCCTCCCAGTCATCCCCAAAAACTAACCCTGAGCAAATCACAGTCGAATTCTTATTTTCTTCATTTTCTGCCAAGATAGGATCTGGCTGGGGGCAGACACTTCTGCAGTCTTTTACCTCTCAGGGACAGAGCAGGAGATTGCCCAGCCACATTCCCTCCTAGGCTCAGAAAATCAATCTCCCTTGACTATGTTTCACATCTTCCTGCAATAGAGCTGGCAGGGCCATGGGGCTCCACCTCTGTGAACCTGCCCTTTTATTTCCTTTGCTCAAATATGAAACTCACCCATAGAGTGGTCAGTGTACTCAAATATATTTGCCCTGGAAAAGGTGTCCTGGGGCTGCAAGTGCACAGACAGGATCCTGTCATGGCAGCAGGGCAGAGCCTGGGAGGTACTTGGGAGGTAGGTGTGCTCTGTCTCAGGTACCTGGGAGGTTTGGGGAGTGGAGGGAAGCAACTGCTGCTCTGCCTCTAGGAACAGCAGCAACTCAGAGGTCACCTCTCCCTGCCCCTTCATGCATCTAGGTCCTTCACGACAAAAGTTAGAGAGAAAAAAGCAAAGGGTGTCAATAGGAAGAGGTTCTTCGTTTGGAGGATCTTTGAAAAATGGAACAGGAGAATGCCATAAATTTAAAATGTCTAAAAAAAAAAAAAAATCACATCCTGGTGTCCACTCTGCACCAGTCCCAGGAGAGCAATAGCTCACAGCTCCTATGTTACCAAAAACTGGCATCTCTGAAAATCCTTCATGGCCTCATATGAAACCTCAAAACACTTGGACAAAGTGTGGCCCAAGCAGCTGTCAGGAAGCTCTCTAATCTTTACACTTCCCCTTGCTCAACATCACAAAATTTCAGCCTTGAGTGCAACCTGGGCTCTGGCAGGGAGGATGAGTGGTGTTGCAAGACAGTTCTGCTTTCTCCAGAGGGCCCAGTGTCTTCGGGTCGCACCAGGCAAGCAGAAAGCCACACAGACAGCTGCACCCAGCAGGTCTGGCTCAGCTGGAAGGATGGGCAGGCTGGATCTCAGCAGGTGTAGGTAAGGAGATGTCCTGCTGCAGTGCCAGGATCCAGACATACTGCCAGGAGTGTGTCCCATTTCACCACAAACCTCACAGGGCTCTGGCACTGGAGCCACATTTTGCAGCAATCGTGTCACCCAGGGACATCGCTCTGCTGTGACGACACACCCTCCTGTCGACCCTACAGATGTTGGGGCAGATCTCGAGTTCTTGAACTGTTTCCAAAAAGGACTCGTGGCTGCTTCTACAGGCTGTTCTTTGCTCACTTTTTTGTTAGCCTTATCAAGATTTTATGCCTTATCTGTCTGATACCATTTTGGTCCTCTAGACATGACTTCTTCTCTTTGAAGGAGCCTCTCTGTTTTGGATAACCTCTGGTCCTAGTGGTTATTCCTGATGATTTGCCTCTAGCTTTTGATACCAGGAGCTCTGAAGAGCTGCCTTAATGTTTTGAAGGATTGTTGGACACTGTGACCATGATGCTTTGTCAGTTTCCTCATTTCCATGTATTTCCCCTTTTTGATGCTGATTAAGATATCCCTGGACTTTCCAGTCTTTACTGATTATGCAATGTCATGGAAACAAAGCCTGTTGTGGATGTCACCAGCAGGCAGCCCTTTCCTGGGAGCATGCTTGGCCCATATTTCCTGCACAGAGCTCAGGTTTCCATTTTCCTGCCACTGGTGCATGTGGAAAGGCACCCACTGATGCATTGCTTGCCCTGCTTGGTATTGCAAACCAGTCATAGAAGTGCTTGAAGACCAATAGCAGTAGCCCTATGAAGGGGCACCCTGCCCCTTTCATTTGGGATTTCTGTTCCCAAAGGTGTATCCATGGTGCAAAGAGGTCTGCATTCCTCCTCTGAAGCAGGGCCCCATTGCCTTGGAGAATCACAGAACTACAGAATGAGCTGAGCTGGAAAGGACCCACATGGATTATTGAGTCCAAATTTTTGCCATGCACAGGACTTCCCCAAGAGTCACACCACGTGCCTGAGAGCAGTGTCCAAACATCTTGAGATCTGTCAGGCTTGGTGGTGTGTCCACTTCTCTGGGGGGCCTGTTCCAGTGCACAACCAGCCTCTGGGTGAAGAACCTTCTCCTAAAATCCAGCCTAAATGTATCTGGACACAACTTCAGTCCATTCCCCAGGTCCTGTCACTGGTCACTACAGAGAAGAAACCAGTGTCTGAAAGGCTTTCTGCCTGCAGCTGGGAGTCAGTGCTTGCAGCCACACTTGCTCCTCCCTGCATGATGCTCTGCAGGAGGGGCCTCTGGCTTGCCAGTCCTTCCCTGGCATGGAGCACATGCAGCTGCTGCTGCCATGAGCATCCTGGCCAGGGGAAAAGGGCTGTTCTCCTGGTTCAGGGCAAATTTAGGGAGAAAATCTTTGAACAGGGTCTTTTTAGGAAGCAGATTAAATAGTCTGTCCTCTAACTGGTTTAGGGAAATACTTCCTCAGAGAGGAGTGGAAAAAAATTGTTTAATTAACAGGCACTTCCCAGCACAAAAATGAACAATACTAAACAGCATAACCTCTTTCTGCTTTGAAGAGATGACAAATTCAGAAGATTCCATTCTGTGGGTCACAGCCCAGCTCACTCAAGCTGTTCTCATTCCCTTCCATGGTTCCTCAGTCCCTCCAGCCTGGGAATAGCCGTGCCCCAGGTCAGGCCTGCTGGGCTGCAGCTGTGGGCTCCCGGTGCTCCTCTGGGTTTTCAGTCCAGAGCAGGTTCAAACAGTTCCAGAAAAAGGAACTTCTTTGCCTCAGCCAGCCAGAAAAACTAACCAAAAGCAAGGGAGAGCTCTCTCCTGTTGTCCACTGCAGACAACACAGTCTGTGTGAAAGATGTGGGAGAGCAAGAGCCGTCTCTGATAACAAACTCTGCACCTCTTTTCTCCCCCTTTACTCCTGGAACTAGCCTTACAGCTGCAGAACTCAATATTCAACACCAAGAGAACAGACAATTGGGGGATACAAGTACCATAAAGTCACCCAAGACAGCAGTGAAAGCCACTCACAGGCAATGCTGCCCCTGCAGTTCACCCAGAGCAGGCCTGGTGGGTTCCAGTGAGAGCTGGAGGCCCTGAGGCAGAGAGGGAGCCAGCCAAGGGCCCAGGGCACAGAGTCAGGACAGAGCCAGTTTCAGTGCCGAGCCCCAGGATGGTGCCCAGAGCAGCACTGTCCTTCCTCCAGCTGGAGGGGAGCCAGGCTGTGGTGTCAGCCCAGCGCCGGCACTCCTGGAATGCTGGCACAGGTGGGGTCTCACTGAGCAGGGACCTGGCAAGTGGCTGCTGGGACTCCAGGCTGGGACAAGGCACGGCCCAGGCCTGTGCCCAGGCCTATACAGCTGGGCTGGCCCAAAAGCTGATGTTCAGCTGTTTTGGGCTCACACAAGCTCTCAGGGGGTAATATGAGCTTCTACGTAGTTTTATGACCCCAAACTAGTGGCCACAAGTATGCCAGAGTCACCTGCACACCCATCCCCAGCCTGGCAGCCCCTGCCCATCACGGCACAGCTGCTGAATGGAAACCTGTGGCATTTCAAATGCTCAAGGATGCAGCAGAACTGGATGGGCCTTGGAGCGACTTGGTCTGGTCCCTGCCCACAGCAGCAGGGGTGGAACTAGATGATCTTTAATGTTCCTTCTGACCCAAACCATCCCTTGATTCTGTGCATTGTGTGTGTGTCACTGCCCCTGCACACTTCCAGTCTGAGCATGGACCTGGCTGCCAGGAGGGGCATGAAAGGCATTCCTGTCTCTCTTCCAATAACTATCAGACCTTTCTGTTGGACACAGGCATTCCAGAGTTCCTCCAGCACTGACACCCAGGGTCCATGGTCAGCGCCTTTGAGCTGAGGATGAGCCAGGTCCTGACCACCAGGGCAGAGAAGGTCCAAGGGGACCTGCCAGGACCCCCTAGCCCTTGACACCAGCAGGTGCTCTGTCTCAGCTGGCACTTGTCCCTCAGATTGTCATGCTCATCTGGACTCCCAATGCACCCTAAATCTGTCCCAACCCTGCTGTCACCCTATTGCCTTCAGGATCTGGAACAGAGATTACACAGAGTTAAGGGAAATAAAATGGGTATTTATTGAAAGGCCTTCAAAGGCCACACCCTGGCAGTACCAATGCCACAGTGTGGGCCCTGCCCTGCCCAGATGGCTTCAAGATGGAAGTAAAAGAGAGCTTGCTCACATAATCTCACATCTTTATAGACTTTAGTCTATTTGCATACAGGAGTCAACCATCCAATTAATAGTCTCAAATTGTAAGGTTTCATTCTCCTTTCCTGCTTGCTGGTCCACTCTCCTCTTTTCACATTGTTTATGCTTAGGACCTGGAGTTTGAAAAAACTGTCCGTGAGTCACTAGCTGAAATCAGACTATTTTGTCTGCATCACCCTAAGGACAAGCAGAACAGAAAACTCAGAACTTAAGGCATCAATTCCCCCCTTTAGAGGCTCGGCAAGTCCTCTACCTTGTCAAGTCTCTAAATTTTACTAACAGCAAGTACACAATGACCGATAAGTGTCCAATAACAATAAATATCTAACATTAGATAAGTATCTAATAGTAAATACATACTAATAAACATAAACCTAATAACAATAAACATCTAATGAGAATAATATCTTATGCAATCAAAAATTATAGAAAGAAGAATAGTAATTAAATACAAAAGAAAGATCACTTGAAATGTGTTATCATTAACGTCAGTTTTTGTTGTTACAATTGTTCAGGAGCAGAGGCTTTCTCAATTCTGGAATAGTGAATCCAGGGTCCTCTGTCAGCAGTTGGACCACAGTGAAGGTATTCAGCACGACTTTAAATGGTCCTTTCCACTTGGCTTGCAGAGGATCAGTGTCCCAGCACTTCACATAGACCCAGATGGGACTCGAACCCGCAATCCCCGGCGAGGTTAAGGCGCCCGATGCCGACACTCATCAGAGACCAGAAAAGGTGTTGGTTGATCCAGACAGCAGGACAGCGGCCATGGAAGTCAGAATCCACTAAGGAGTGTGTAACAACAGGCCTGCCGAATGAACTAACCCTGCACAGGGACGGGGCCGGAGCGCCGGGCGCAGAGCGGCCGCCGCTGGCAGAGCCACTGGGCGCGGCGAGCAGGAGGGGGAGCCGCGGAGCTGGGGCGTGGGCCCGGCTCGAGTGCCTCACCTGCAGATCTGGGTGGTAGCAGCAAATGTTCAAACGAGAGCTTTGAGGGCCTTTCAATAAATACCCATTTTATTCCCCTTAGCTCTGTGTGATCTCTGTTCCACAACTTTACTCCTGCCAGCACTGGGTCCCACAGTCATGTGGGCCATCCTCCCAGCTTCTGTACCATGCAGAGCAGATTCCTGTGCCATGAAACTGGGCCCACTTTTTTGCTTCCCTCATGATGAATCTCTTCTTCCAGGGTTCACCCAAGAGCTCAGCACTTCTTTGCTAAGACCTGCTTTGAGATCTGAAAGGAAGCCAGGAGCAACTTTGCTGAGCAGCAGCGCAGAGACATCTGCAAGGAGCAGGAGAGGAGGACACTGCTGCTGCTCAGGTGTCATGGGACAGTCAGGACTGACTGCATCTTGGTGCTGGTGCAGAGCTGACCCTGGCCTGGCTCTGCACCCCAAGACATATAAGGAGTCTGGAGCAGCAGCATCCCCAGAGAGCAGGAGCCCCCACAATGAGCATCTGCAGACACCCAGTGTCTCTTCTTCCTGCTTAGCATGATCCTGAGCTCATAGCCCTGTGTCCCCAGCAGGATCCTACAGCTGACCCTCCAGGACCAGGCCACCAGCAGGGCTACTCAGTCACAGCTCCGGTATTGTCCCACACTGTCCCAATGTCCCATACACACTGCTGTGTGCTTCCAGCCTTGCAGGATTCCTGGGCTTTGTGCCCCGTGGCCAGTTCCTTGCTGGCGCAGGCTATCTGATAGCCACCAACATGGATCTGCTTGACCTTAGCCAGAGGACCCCAAAGAAGACCTCAGCAGCTGCAGGTTCCATAGCAGCAATTCCAAATTCAGCCTCTGACATTTAACCACCCCTCTGTGCCTCCCCTGCATCCAAGGCTTCCCCAGCAGTGAGAACCTGGGAGCTGCTCAGTGTCAGTCCCCACAATGTGGGCAGCTGGAAATCCCCTTTCCTGCCCCAGGGCTGACTCAGCACCCTGGGGGGACTGTTTGCCAGCACATGGTCCCCTTCCTCATTTTGGGCCAGCTGGTGCATGCAGGGAGAGCAGCCTGCTCCATGGAACTTGTAAACAGCCCTGACCATTGCCCTCTCTGAGAGCTTAATCAAAGCAGCTCATGCACAGGCCCTGGTTGCTCTGTGCTGCTCCCAGACAGAGCAGGGATTTATGCTGCTGCAGCTGTGGGCTTTTTCAGCAGTTCTGATGCACTGCACATGCGCAGCTCATTTGTCCACGTGGATGCAACAAACTCCATAGCAGTATTCTTGCAATGAAGGTGGGATTCACAAGCAGAGTTCTTCCCTTCTCCCTTTGAGCTGCTGAGAGGGAAAGAGAAGACATGGCTCTTGGGGTTCATAGTGGACTTGGAGGCCAAATGATTGTTTTGAGTCTAAGTTTAGAGCCCCTGGAGTCTTTCCTTGTAAGTGACCCACAGCCACTGAAAGTCATGGCCAGGTTATCCCAGGCTATGTGTCCCAGCCTCCAAGCCCGCAACTTCTCCTTCACCTTCATGTTCCCATGACCCAAGAGGAGCAGATTCCAGGATGAGATTGTGTGATCTTCTGTCTGAAACCTGTCTGGGTCCCTGCAAGCAACGCACAAGGAACCCCCAAGAGCCCTGCCTCCCCAAGACACCATGTGCAGTGCCCACTCCCCCACCCATCAGGCCTGAGCTGACAGCTCTGACTGTGAGGGCAGCCCACGCCCTCCTGCAGGTCTGGTGTACGCTCTGGTGAACGCAGAAGGAACCTGCAGTGCAGTGTCCCAGCACGGGTAACCCACAGAGGCCTCAGAGGGATGCCCTGAAATGACAAGTCTGGGTAGCAGGGAGCTCAATCAGCACCTTTTTTTATTAATATGCATCATAAATAAAGAAATAAATAAAGGCGAGACACCTCATTCTACCAGGGAAATACAAATTAAACACGGTGCAACATCCGCTAAGCGATGTACAAGCAGGAGGTAACCCAGCAAGACCAGGGCCCCTTGCCATGGTGAAGCCAGCCCAGGCACGATGCTGTGAACAGCGTCAAGCCGGCCATGGCACCAATACTGGCATGGCCTTTCATTAACACTGTTCCCCACCTGACAGGCAGGTGAAGATCCCCACTACAGCAGGCGGCATGAACATGGCAAGGAAGGGGTTGACTGGCATTGCCTCTACCAAGGACCCCAGACCTCCAGTATCCCCTTGTGTTTGTGCACAACACTTATCCCCCCCACCCCACGGCACTGCTCAGCAAGACCAGAAACCCTGTGCCAAAGGGAGCTCCACCCCTCCCTCCCTCCCTCCCTCCCTCCCTCCCTCCCTCCCTCCCTCCCTCCCTCCCTCCCTCCCTCCCCAGGCTCCCCAGCTCCCTCTAGGAGCACCCCCAATCTACTTGCTGGGAGCACTGCCCCCAAATCCCTAGCCCAGTCCGGGACCCTTCCCTCCCCTCCAGCGCTCTAAGAGCATCTGATGGTAAGATGTAGCATTAGTTCATGCCAAGTGAGTGTGATGTTTAAGGAAAAATCACAATGGGATGGTAACAAGTGACTACATTCACATTTGTGCAGTAACAGCCTTAGGGTGTATCTTTTCTGGGCAAGCCAGGCCTTTCTGATGACTATGGAAATACCTTAAGCTGTGGTTTTTGTCTTTTTCCTCTGGGGCACAAGCTGCTTATCCTGCTTTGTGTTCACTGCTAACAGAACGGTGAAGCAGAGAACAAAATTAATTGTGTTGCTGTGTGATGGATGAATCTGCCCTTTGCTGTCTGAGGAGCTGCAGTGGTGCAGTCCCTCTGGTGTGGGTGCTGGAGGGAGTACTCTGTGCTGCTGGCCCTCTGAAGTGGTTTTCTCCTCTGCTCCCACCTTGCTGGCAAGCAGCCACTTCACACAAGTTTCCTGGTGGCTTCCATGTCCCTGTTGCCAGCCACGTCTCCCTTTCTGCAGGCAGGCTGTGCTCTGCCAAGAGCAGTGGAGCAGTTTCACTACCTGCTGTGGCCGGACCACGGGGTGCCCAGAAACGCGTCGCAGCTGCTGTGCTTGGTGGAGCTGGTGAACAAGAGGCTGCTGGAAGCGCCTGCTGGACCCGTGCTGGTGCACTGCAGGTGGCAGCCGGGGCTGTTTGGCTGTTTGGGTGCTGGGGCAGAGCCAGCAGGGGCAGCACTGACCCGCAGTTCCGTGTCCTCAGTGCCGGCATCGGGCGCACGGGAACCTTCATCGCCCTGGACTTCCTCCTGAAGATGGGCAAGGCTGAGGGGAAGGTGGATGTGTTTCACTGCGTGCAGAAGCTGCGGGAGCAGCGGGTCAGCATGGTGCAGACCAAGGTGAGGAGAGACAGTCACTCCCTCCACACCTCGGGCTGCAGATCCAATTCCCACCTGTGGGAGTCGACACAGGAAGGTGGCCAGAACACCCACAACACCAGGGCTGGAATGCCAAGAGTAAATTTATTTCATTGCCTTGCTTGCTGGAGGATCCAGCAGGTAACACATAAGGGGGAGCACCAGCACCATCAGGCTCAGTCCATCCTGTGGGACAGTGGGGCTGTTCTTGTCACCCATTTAACAAAGGCCTGTGCACATGTGCACAGTTGGGCTGTGATCTCCTCTGTGTTTTTATGATGCCTGGCCTTTGATCTCCCCCAACACAGGGAGCTAAACCATGTCCATGACAATTCCTCCCAGGTCTCTGAAAATGCCTACATACTCTCTACACAGAGTCTACTCCCCAAAGCAGATAAACAGCAGTAGGCTGTTTGTACAAAATACATAGGATTTCTCACACTGTCATTTTCCAGACCTTGGTACTCCCAGCTGTAAGACCACTTGACAGAATCCACCATGCTCCTTCTGAATGAAAAGCCATTCTTCTGCTTTTAACCCTTTGCTGTCAACCCTTCCCAGGGACATGTGGCATGCAAAGCCACATTAGCCATGCTGTTCATGATCTAGACACAGGGACTAGGGCTACCAGGTGATGGACACTGAAGGATCTATTTCAATGCTATCTCCAAACCTAGTTGGAATCTGTGTTTCCCTGACCCTCTCTGAGGTATCAGCAGCATTTGTATGCCTTGGTCACCCTGATCCAGAAGGGCTGTCTTGTAGGCAAGGGTAATGAATGAGAGTCCACCTGTCCCTGAGGCTTTCAGGATGTCTGCCCTCCTGGCATCTCCTGGGGGCAGCACTGTTCTGGCCTAGGGACTGTGTCCCTGTGATCTGCTTAGTGCTGGGTTCCTTCGGAGGAAACTAGATTGGGCTGGACAAACCAACTGCTTGCATGAGGTCTAATTGGTCTACAGGTTTTCTGGGCAGCCTTCCCCAGAGTAGGAGTCTGTTGTGAGAGGGAGCATTAAACCTCAGGAAGATGATCTTGTCTGGGTTTCTGGAGTTGCTGGCTGTGTCCCAAAGCAGGGCTGCCTGCAGTGAGAAGTGTCTGGGATCCTCAGGGATGCGCAGCAGGAAGGTGAAGGATGAACCTGGCTCACTTCTGTCACAGTTTGATGACAGCTGGTGATCTGGAGTTGCAGGGTTCCTCCTGGACAGGCTCCAGCTGACCCATGTCCTCACACAGGAGCAGTACAGCTTCCTGTACGAGGCGCTTCTCGAAGGCTTGCTCTGCGGCAACACCGGGGTCCCAGTGGAGAGCATCACCACCCTTGTGCACTCCCTCCGAGAAGAGGAGCCCACAGGCCACACCAGAGTCCTGGAGAAGGAGTTCAAGGTACCACCAGGAGACAGGTGCTCTGAGCGCTCATCTGTGCTGCCAACCCTCTCCCTGCTCCCCTCCCCAGCGGGGGGATGGAGATGGGGCATCATTTCTCTGGAGTGGCTCAAGGAGGTGAGGTGCTGACAGATGGGACTGACTGTATTGAATCATGTCTACAGGCTCTGCAGAGATTTTCTGAGTTGTTCCAGCTGTTGCCGTGCAGAGAAGCAGAGAAACCCAGAAACCAACCCAAGAACCGCAAGCCAGGGATCCTGCCAGGTAACGCTGGCAGGGCTGGGCAGCCTCTTGCTCTAAAACCCTGTGCCTGACAGCAGCACGGGGGGAACAATGCTTTCCTGCTGCTTCCCTCCCCAGCACGTGGCACTGAGAGGTTCTGCTCAAAGCCCAGCCATTGCTTCCTGGTTGGTAGATAATAAATACAGATTAGCCTGATTCCTTTGAGCCTATTGGAGATACACGAGGTACACCTGGGATAAGGATATCCCTGGCCTAAACTTTCCCAGAGGAGAAACTGAGATGAGGCACATCAGGGAGCAGTGAGGAGGGTGGATCTGCTGTGCTTCCAACCACGGGGTTTTTGGACATCCCACATCAGGGTGCCCTGAGCTGCCACAGCCATGGACGTGCTGAATGCAGCCCATTCAATCTTCTCCAGCCGGTGCTGCAGGGAGCTATGCTGGCTGTAGCTGTTGCAGGGAGAGATGCCCCATGTTTCTCTGTCTCTGCTCCTTGCCCCCGCAGCGGATTCCTGCCGGCCCATCCTGATGTCCTCGGTGAACGCGGACGGCTCTCCCGCTTACATCAACGCCGTGTTCGCCAGCGTAAGGCTCCGGCCGCCGGAGCGGGAGCGGCTCGGGGCGGCGGGGACGCTGCAGAGCGCCCTGCTCGGGGCCAGGCAGGGTACCCGGCCCGGGCTGAGGTGCCCCAGCCCCCGGGCTCCTGCACAGAGGCTGCTGGCCCTGCTGCCAGGAGATGGCCCCCGCGATCGCCATCGGAGAGCCCTGCCCGTGCCGGCAGCGCAGCAGCGTGTGCCCGACACGGCCCGCGGGGAGCCCAGCCCGGGCTGATGGGCTGCGGGGCGGCGGGGCGCAAACCGAGCTGCTCTGAGCGGGGCTGGGCTGGGCCGTGCCTTCTCCGTCTCAGCGGGGCGGCAGGGAGCCGTGCCCGCCCTGGGAAGGGCTCTCGGGGATCGTGGCACTCTCCCCCCACTTGCGGATCCGTGTGTTTTGCAGACGTACACCGAGGAGGAGAGAATCATCATCACCCAGCTGCCTTTCCCCACCACGCTGGTGGATTTCTGGGCTCTGGTCTGGGATTACAGCTGCACGTCGGTAGTTGTGCTGAATCAACTCCAGGAGCTGGACAAGGTTAGCAGCCCGAGCACAGCTCTCCCTTCTCCTGCTTCTCTGTGGGGCTGTGTGATTTCTGCCTTTGCCCCTGCATGTCTCTTACCAAGAGATCCCTGCTTGCCCCAGACTTACTGCCAGCTTGTGGGGCTCCCCCTGGGAGAGCCCTGAGAACAGTCCCTGGCCTCGGTCTCACTCAAGTGAGCATCCCTCAGGTTTGGTTTGCCCCTAGCCAGGTGTCCTCTCTGATGGAGTGTTATCTTCTGGCTGCAGCACTGGGTTGGTGCCCAGCAAGTGCCTGGCAGGGCCATGTGGACATGGTTTATGGGAGATGGGCTGGTGTGAGCCCACCCGTGTGAGGTGCTGAGCCCTGCCCTGCGTGCAGGTGGGTCCGTGTGTGATCATGCACCTTCCCCTCCCCCAGACATACATGCAGTTCTGGCCCAGCCAGGGTGAAGATGACTACGGCCGTTTCCACGTGCAGCTGATCTCAGAGGAGCCTGGGGCTGGCTTCACAACCTGGACACTTGTCCTCAGCAACAGGCAGCAGGTGGGTCCTTTGCTCAGAGATGGCAAACTCCTTTGAGAAGACCCTTTGCAAGAGCTGGGAGTCAATAGGCTTTAATTTGGGGTCGAAGTCACAGCTAGAGATGGCAGAGGCATCTGTGGCAGGGCACTGGCCAGAGCAGAGTCTTTTGCCTTGGGAGAGAGGCTAATCCCAAGAAAATGAGGCTGCAGGCAGAGGTACAACTCAGAGATGGTTTTTGTGTGCCTTTCTAATTGGAGGAAAACAGCTGTGGATGGAGATTTGTGTGTCTTGGTGGTTCATAGATGGGAACTATTGCAGGCAGCTGGACACAGAACTGGTTGGAGCTGCACCTGGTTCTCAGCTCTTCTCTTATGCTCTGTCCATCTGCTGGTCTCAGAGCACTCAGTGGAGAAGAGCAAAGTCTGGAATGGCATGTCCCATTGGGGAACTGCTCCCTTGATCCAGTGTGCAGGGCTGAGCCAGAACTGGCATGCACTGCCCCTCCCCTTTCCTCCTTGAAGCCAATAGGTCTCTGCTCTGCCCAGCCCACTGTCTGTCTTCCCCACTAGCCCAAGAAATCTGCAGTGGAAATCCAGTTACATCAACTGACAGACTGGCCCATGCAGCAGCGTCTTCCCCCACACCCTGACACCATCATCAGTTTGCTGGGGAAGGTGGAGACACACCATCGGCAGAGCCAAGATGGACATATCCTTGTCACCTGCTGGTGAGTGATGTCACCTGGAGGAGCAGCCATGGCACACAGCTGGACACAGCTCAGGCTGTGTCAGGGAAACTGGTCACAGTTCCATCTTGAGTGGGTGTATGGATATGAATTGAGCCATGATAAGGGAGGAATGCTTCCCTGTGGAGGCTGGTTGAGTGTGGGATCTGTGGCCACGATCATCCTGAGAGTGTGGGGGTCTAGGGGGCTCCTCTGAGGCTCAGGCCTGCCACCTGATCCCAGAGCAAACAAAGCTCCCCTTGGCCTCATCCACAGGGAGGGAGCCAGCCAGAGTGGGATCTTCTGTGCTGCTGGTTTCCTGTGTGAGCAGATCCAAAGTGAGAGCGTGGTGGATGTATCCCAGGCTGTGAGGATGCTGAAGAGATGGCACTAGAATTCCACCTATCCTTCCATACCGAGGATGAAGAGAACAGCTGTCCCATTCAGGTTCCCTTGTGCCCTCAGGTAGCCCCAGGGAAAGCGGGGGAGCTCCAACACCCATATTGTGTATGGTCAGGCAAATCTCAAGCTGCTGTAAGATGCACAGTGCCCAGGAGCACAGGATATCTGTCCTACTTTGGAAGAAGCATGAAGCCTAAAGTCAACAAGAGGCAAGAGTGGGACAACTCATGGTCCTGCAGGCTAAACTGGTCCTTCAAACCCCACACAATCTCTTCCTGGGGCTGCATCTTCCTGGTCCTGTTCTAAGTGCCTCTGCCCTACCAGCTGCACAGAGACTCTCTCAGCAGCCTGTCTGGCTGCACCATGGCAATCCCAGGTTATAGTGGCTCAGTGTGAACATCCTGGATGTGCTTCAAGCAGCACCACAGTGACAGGTTCTGCCTCTGCTGCACAAACACAGGAAACTTCAGAACCAGGAGTGACCCCATGGCTCCCTGTCTTGTGTCTCACCAATAAAGGCCATGGTGGTGGTGACCTCTGATCTTTTCTTCTCCAAGATTTGACTTGGCACAGGGGCCACAAGGGTGCTGAAAGCACAGAGATACCACAGCATGGGCACAGAACACACTCTTCTCCAAAATGTGTGTTGAGGGCCATCACCCTTGATGGATTCCCACCACACATCTGCTCCAAACTCACATGAGAGCGGTCCAGTTCAGCTCAGGAGGTCAGAAAAGCTGTCAGGAACCACTAGGGGAACACAGGGTCACAGCAGCCCTGCTCAGGGCTCCCCTCAGCAAGGCACAGTCAGCTCCTTGCAGGGGAATATGACCCCAGAGGGGCAATGAGGGGACCAGGCAGGAGTTGTGTGGAACAAGCAGCCCCTTCAAACCATAAATGTTTATTTGCTGTCCAGACAGAACAGGCAGAGACACAAAGCAGTCCAGCCAGGCCAAGCAAAGCCCTGGGTTTGGCTGAATATCAACAGAGAGGGCAGAAGGGTTGGGGACCCAGAGGACAGGAGGAGAATGCCATCAACCTGAGTCTGTGTGGCTCTGAGACTGAGAAATCCTACATAGAAATCCTGCTTCCAGGAAAGCAAAAATGAAAGCAAAGCCCAGGAAAAAAAGGATTACAGAAAGTCAAATTCAAAGGCCTTACAAAAGCAATAAGCAGAACCTGAAGGTGAAATGGCTGAGGAATGAAAAAGCTCAGCTCTCCTTGGCCTTGTGTTTTCCTCTTGCCCTGCTGAATTGGATGAATTGCATGGGTCCCCCAGGCTGGTCACAGTCACAGCAGAGCCAGGGCACGTGGCAACCATCAGCACTGAGCCAGGTCATCATTCCCATTTTCCCCACATCCACACTGCTCTGGATGTCTCCATGGTCCTGGCTGGGGCTGAAGTGACTGACCTCCAGCCTAGCCACTTTTACCTGTGGAGAAAAAGGGCACCCAGTGTCAGAGACAGGCTGGAGCCCACGGCAGTGCCTGCCACAGCCCAGCCCTTCCATCCCAGCTGTGCCATACCACAGGGCCCCAGAGGTGCCTGTCAGTGCTGAGGTGAGAGCAGCAACCCCTCAGCCTGACCCTCCTGAGACCCCTCTCTGCAGGTCTCTGGCAGGGATGGCACAGACATGGCTCCCTCAAAGACCTGAGCCTTTGGGATGCTTGTCTGCTCACCCCTGTCCCTGCTCCAGGCAGGGAGCACTGCCTGGAACCAGACTCTGCTGCCATGGGGAGCTCAGTGGGCAGAGCCATCCTGACCATCCCCAGCTAAGGCAAATCAGAAGATGCCTCAGTGCTGCTTCTGCTGAAATTCAGATTATGCTGGGAGATTGCTGCTCTCATCCCTACAGCTGTCCCACAGCCCTATAGTCCCCTCTGTCATAGTTGTCTGCAGAATTGCATTTTCCTACCTTTTTCATGATCCTCCTTACTTTCGTTGGGCAAATACTTCCTTTTCCTGGGAAGGCAAAGGGGAGTCCTGGGTAAGAAACTGGCATCGTGTATGTACCTGCTGAACCTGTCCCCTTCCTACTCACCTGGAGAGCACAAACCACACGATGACTGCAGTCAGAAGGAGGACTGCCAGCAGCACACCCAGTCCAATCACAATCCCATGCCACTGGCCTGCAGTCTGTCCTGCAACTAACACAGAGCCAGGGGTGAGTGCCACAGCCTGGCCTCCTGCTGGCAATGGCCCCAAGAACAGCAAAGGGTGTGTGCAAGGCTGTAGGTCTGTGTCCTGTCCCCTGGATGGGGATTCTTCTGGGAGGGAGGATCACCCCACGTGTGGGGATTTAGCTCTGTTCCACGTGAGACCCAAAAGCGCTTGTGCTGGGCCAGCTGATTTCCAGGGCAGCTGCCAGGCTGGCAAAAGGGAACATGCTGGAGAGAGAGGCTTGTGCACCACGAGCAAGGAGCCACTCACCAAGAGAGAAGCTGTAGCAGACACAGGTGAACTTCTCTGCCTGTTGGAGGAGACAGGAGGGAAAGCTCAGCCCACTCGTGCAGCACCAGCCCCAGCTGGAGGCAAAGGTCCCCAGGCAGGGCCAGCGAGTGAGCCGGCTGTGGCCCAGGAGGCCAGGGGCAGCACCCTGCCCAGGCACGGCAGAGCAGGGTGCCCTGAGAGGCAGCCCAGAGGCAGCAGGGGCAGCCCCGGCCGGCAGCATCCCCGAGAGCAGGAGCAGCAGCCCGGCCGTACCTGCGGCGAGCGGCGGGCGAGGCGCAGCAGGGCCGTGTAGCCGCAGCCCGGGCGCAGCGCAGCGTTGTGCTCGCCCTGCCCGCGGCTGCCGTCGCCCAGCACGAAGTCCGTGGGGGCGCTGAGGTTGAGAACGGCGGCCACGTAGACGCTGGCGTTGAGGAGCTGCGGCTGCCCCGAGCACATGCCCTCGATCACCGAGCCGTTGTGCGTCGGGGCCACGAGCAGCTGGTGCTCCCTGCGGGGCCCAAAGTCAGCGGGACAGGGGACAGGGGGCGGTGGAAGGGAGGCGTGTGCAGGCCAGCGCCGGGCTGGGCAGAGCCGTGCCGGCGCTGCAGAGCCGCGGGGCTGCGCTCACCTGGCTGCCCCGGAGCCGCGGGCGATGGGGCTCAGGGCGAGCACGGCCGTGCCTTGCCATGGGGCGATGTCGCGGGCGCTGCGGCAGCTGATGCCCTGGGGCCGCGGGGTGTCTGCGGGGGAGCAGCCGGGCACTGAGCACGGGCAGCGCTGGGCCAGGAGCAGGGGCAGCCTCGGGCAAGGCAGGCTGCGAGCACGGTTCGGTGTGCCCAGGCTCCCGGGACAGCCGCACAGCAAAGCTTACCGGAGCTGCTGCTGCTGCTGCTGCTGCTGCTGCTGTTGTGGAACTCCTTGGCCAGCGCAGCCCCGGCTCCGGCAGCCGTCAGTCCCTGGATGGTCACGGCGTAGCTGCTGCCAGGGCTGTGCTCCGGCAGCCGCAGCTCAGTGACGGAGCCATTGAGCCGCAGCCGCTCCGTCTCCAGCACGCTGCTGTCCGCTGCGCTCCTGGCTGTGATGCTCAGCTGCGGACAGGAGGCACAGCTGGAATGCAGCAGCTGCTGGGAAGGTGCCCGCGGCTGGAGCGCCCCTGCCCTGTGCCTGCCGTGCCCTGTGCCCGCCCGGCGGGGAGAGGAGAGGAGAGGAGAGGAGAGGAGAGGAGAGGAGAGGAGAGGAGAGGAGAGGAGAGGAGAGGAGAGGAGAGGGGAGGAGAGGAGAGGAGAGGAGAGGAGAGGAGAGGAGAGGAGAGGAGAGGAGAGGAGAGGAGGAGGAGAGGAGAGGAGAGGAGAGGAGAGGAGAGGAGAGGAGAGGAGAGGAGAGGAGAGGAGAGGAGAGGAGAGGAGAGGAGAGGAGAGGAGAGGAGAGGAGGAGGAGAGGAGAGGAGAGGAGAGGAGAGGAGAGGAGAGGAGAGGAGAGGAGAGGAGAGGAGAGGAGAGGAGAGGAGAGGAGAGGAGAGGAGAGGAGAGGAGAGGAGAGGAGAGAGGAGAGGAATTTGTAGGAGGAATTTGGAAGCAACTCTCATGATGTGTGAGCAGCAACCTGTATGAGCAAAGATTGAGCCTCTGAGAAGGGAAGAGGGAGGCTATTTGTTTGGAGAACTGCTCATATGTGTACTGAGCCAGAGGACTTGCCACCCCAGGTGTATTGCAACATCAGAGGCACTGTGGTAACATCCTCGACTGGAGAAATCTAAGCTTCTCTTTCCTCTTGTGTAAAGTTGGACTCTGAAGGCTTTCTCAAAGAGAGAAGGAAAACAACTAAATTTTCCATAAGTAATACAGATGAAGGATCCCTATTTGCCCATGCATCATCTCAATTTGTCATGAGACCACTGGTCATTCTCACTTGACACATTTACAGAAATAAAATCTGGGCTTGTGCAAAAGTGAGGACAACTGAATGTTTTTAAAAAAAGTGTTCTTTTCATGACCACTGGTGTCTGCGAGCAGGTAACCAGCCAAACAGGCTCACAACGTTGTGAGGAGCTTGTCTGACCATTTCTCCAGGAAAGGGCTAAGAAACAACTTGCAAGGTCCCTGTCACTCTGTGGAGACCTCTGTCCTCAGAGAGGACCTGGAGCATCCTGAGAACACTGTCACCAGCACACACACACCCTGCCACTGCTAGACAGCAGGGGTTTGCTGTGGAATGTGTCCCAAATCCCGAGACACAGGAGATGCTTCTAGCCACGCTTTGAGAAAAACTCAACACAATGGTGCAGCTCTCTGGAGAAGGGGCTTTCAGGAGGGACTTTGTGAGGATTACTCAAACTACTGGTTTTTCTGTGGCAAGAACCAGAAACAAGTATGCAAGAGGCACAGGAAACCTTGGGATGACACCCCAGAAGACATATCACTATGTGTTGCACATAAACAAAAGGCTGCCAAACCCAAAGCAGAGCAGACCCAGGAAATAAGCCTAGAGGACGTGAAGCACTCACACCTCTCTGGGCATCTCGATATCACAGGGAATCTAGAGAAAGAAAATGCTTGTGCTCATCAAAACCAGATATTTACTGGCTGGGAACTGTGGCTCATCCCAGCTGTCCCTTTCCCACACTTCCCAGTGTGCCTGCACAGAGCTCCAGGCACGGGCAGAGGGTCTGCCCCGGTCCCTTGGTACCTGGTATCCGATGATCTCCCCATTGCAGGAGGACAGCGAGTTCCACCTGAGAGAGCCCCTGTTGGGATCCAGCCACAGCTTCTCCGGCTTGTCCGGCACTGGAAGCACAGACAATGGGGTCACACACAGGGCCACGAGCAGGACTGAGACCAGAGAAGGGTGCAGGCAGCTCCTGGCCATGGACAGGCTGCACAGGGATCCCTAGGAAGGCTTGGACTCCTGCCAAGGCTGCATGTGCTCAGGCAGTGGGAAGCACAGCAGTGTGCTGTGGAGTGGGACAATGGGAACGGGGCGTGCCCTGCTCGGGGCTCTCCCAGCCCCTTCCCCACAGCTCCACAGGGCCCAAGCAGCTCTGATTCCAGGCACATCACTGCAGGGAGCAAATGATCAGGCCGAGCTGACAGGTGAGGGGAACGTGTATTGACCAGCTGGGACACAGCTGGGACACAGCTCTGCACTGTCTGCACACTCAGCCCCTTGTGTGCGACATTTCTGTGCACGTACCTGTTTGCTCTGTCATGAACAACCATGAGAAAAGGGTTGTGTTGGGGGGAAAGTCGATGGTGACACGGTACTCAGTGAAGGGCTGCAAAGAGGAGCAGGTGAATGTTCCTTCCTGGCCATGTAACATCTGCTCTCCTTTCACCTCCTCAGGCTCACAGGGAGGGGAGGAAGGCGCTGCCAGCCGGCACATGGCCCTCGTGCCCTGGCAGGCATCAGGGAACCTGCAGGTCCACTTGAGTTTGATGCTGGTGCTGGAAATCTCAAAGGTCTTGGGATCAACCTTGAGGATTTCTGTGAAGGAGAGATTGCAAGAAGGTGACTTCATTCCTTCCCCATTTCAGCCATGCATGGATGCTGCATGCAGACAACTTTGCTCACCATCCATACCAGTGGGAGGGAAAGTGAGACTGAAGGTGGTCACTGCAGCTCTCTCAAAGGGGAGCAGGAGCAGTTGGGCAGCAATGAATGTGGGCGATTGAGTGGACTACTACTGTTCAGGCAATTTTCCCCATTGATTCAAAACTGAGTTCTGTGTGTCCCAAAATCTCTACAGACCATCAGGGACAGCTCTTTTCTCCCTTGGTGGGAACATGAATGCCCTAAGCTGTGAGAAGAGGGAGTTAAGCCTGCACCCACAGTGCCAAGAATCAGGAGAGGCCCAGCCCACACGGAGCAAGCCGTGGTACTCACAGCTGCACTGTCTGAGAAGATATGGGCAGCAAAGCCCTCTGATCCTGCTCAAACAGTGATGCCATGTGCTGGCCACAAGCTCAACCACAAACCTGTCTCCCATGCTTTTCTCCTTTGTGCACATGCTCTTGCCAGAAGCCATGAGGGAGACCCTTATCACCAACACCCCAGTGATGGCCTGCAGGCTGGATTTGTCCCCTGCCGTTTCCCTGGGCAGCACGGAGCCCAAAACCTCCTGTGGCTCACACTCTGCTTTCCCTGCTCAGGAAGGGCAGAGCAAGGCAGGCAAGAGAGCTCCTGGGCCCTTCCTTACCACTGCACTCCATGCTGGACCGAATGCGGACCCAGACACCTCTGGAGTTTCTTCCAATCCAGACTTCCTTGTATACAGGTTTCCCAAGAGAGAAGGACTGGACTTCACTCGAACATTTGACATGGGTGAAGGATGACTGGAAACCTTCAGGGCAGCTCAGCATCACTTCTTCATTCTTTGCATAATTCTTCTGGTCTGGTACCAGTTGCAGTCTGGAGTCCCACGGGGGCCTATGGCACCCTTCTGTGAGAGGTGAAAGAGGGTATTACTTGGGCTAGGAGGGGTGGAATAAGATATGGGGGAGTGGTGGGAGGAAATGCCCAGCAGCCCCTCCAGCCTGTGAAGGGAGAGGGAGGGTGACACATCCATCTGCTTGGATGTGAACTCAGGGCAAGGCTTGTGGGGAAGGGGCTTTCCTTATGCATGGAAATTGTGAAGAATCACTCCTCCATGAGCCTGCACCATTCACACTTGTGTCCAGGGACACCCTATTCCCTTCTCCAAAGGCCATAGCAGGGATGTTCCCAGGACAATCACCCCTGCAGCAGGACATGCCCTCCAACCTCTCATTCAGTTCTGTCACCCAGCCCAGTTCAGGTGGCACTTGCTGGGCCATGGCACCACCACTCCTGCTGGCATGCATGTCCCTGCAGCCATGGCTCATCCCTCCCACAGGCATCAGCCACGCCCCTGTGGCACCTCTGGGCTCCCTGGTGTCACTCACTCAGTGCCTTGGCTGCTCTCCTCCTGCCCCACACTGCTGGGCAGCAGGCAGGGGTGAGCAGTGCCTCCTCCACTCACATCTGCTGCCCTGCCAATGCCCCTGCCCCTTTCTCCTGACACAGCCCTTCCTTCTTCTCATCACCTCCTCAGCAGATTCACCATCCTCCAGGCTCAGGAGGCAGTGACTGAGTAGCTGGTCCCAGCAGTTTGTCCAGTGCTGCAGAGGGAGGCTTTGTGGCCATGATTCTTACAGAGAAGGATACTGGCTTCTGGAAGGAGCCCTTGCCTATTCAAACCTCTGCAAGGATCTCTGTGAGGCCTGAAGGGGTTTAAAATGCAATCTTCCTTCTGCCAAAGGGGCACACAAGGAATCTGACAAGGTGCAGACCACCTTGGCCACAAAGGGAAATAAATGCTGGTGACAAGCCACTTGTGCTCAGGCTTGGCTCTCAAACAGCCCTGATGGCAGAGGACCAGTGACACCCAGCTGAGCACCACAACCAGCAGCTTTGTCCCCCTGGCACATGACCATGACCCACCCCACGCTCAGGCACCTAGCCACTGATCCTGCCCCAATGCAGCAATGTGACAAAGCAGCAGAAATCTCCCTCTTGCACTTGTATCAGCAGGCACAGTGTCCCTCAGGTACACCTGGGGACAGGATATGTACAGAAAGTGACACCTCCCTGAAGAGCCTTCCCCAAATTCACAGTGTGTGAATTGATGACCTGTTCATGCCCACTGTCCCCAGGGAATGAGTGGCAGACTGATTTTCAGGAGGGCATGACCCATTACCCATCCAGCCCATTCCTGTCTCTCCCACAGAGCCCCAGTGTACATTGCATTGTAGCTCCTGCCCCTGGGGCAGACAGAGGCCCTGCAGCCCAGGGCTGCAGGCAGTGAGCATGAATATCCAGTGTACAGGAGGAAAGGCAGCAGAAGCTTCCAAGAGGAAGAACCACTTCTTACCTGCTCCCTGGGGCACTATTTGGATGTTGAAGTTTTCTTCCTGGCCGTGTGCTGACAGTAGAGATGCAAAGGCCAGGAGAAGCTCCAGAGGCAGTGACTGCAGGGCCATCGTAGAGTGAAGTCCCCAGTCAGGACTGAAATCTCAGCCCCACTCGCTGCCTCTGAGCCCAGGCATCCGTATCTGACTGCAAGGCTTGCAGCCACAGGAAGGAAACAGACACATCTCCTCATGAGAGGTTCCTCTTTTGGCAGGGAACCTCCCATCACTGTCAGCACTTCTGCCTTTTGATATCTTTTTCCCCCAAGAGCATCCAGGTTCTGGGACTCATCAGAAGGAACCTTGTCACCAAGATCCCAGAATTTCCTCCCAAAACCCTTCTAGTTACCAGGGCATTCAAGAAGTGTTACTCCTGTTTCTGAGGTAATATCCAAGCCCTTCCTGACACTGTGTGGGTTTTAGAGTGGTGATGAGTCACTTCCCCTCAATGATCACAGGAGATGGGGGACCTTTGAGAAACCACATAAAGACCTGGACAGAAGCATGGATAGGAATGGGGACATGAACTGCAAGGAGGACTTCAATGCCTGAAACAGTCTGTGGCCCTTGTGAAAGAAACACTCAACCCACAGCCACTCTCATCCTTCCCCGCTTCTGTATCCTCAGCTGCCTCCTCCTGCTGCTCCCTCTCAGCCTGGCAGCACTCTCCTCTGTCCCCAAGTGTGCAGACCATGCTGCCCTACAGTGCCAGCTGTGTGCTTGAGGAAACTCTCACTGTACTCACAGTACATGCCCCTTGCTCATCAGCAGCCACTGCTTTTCTCTTCCTCCAGACCCTGCCTTCTGCTTTGGATGTCCTGGATTCCAGAAGGCTGGGTGATGAGACATGGGGGCTGCAGAGGCACACAGACCATACTTGTCCCCCAGCTTTGCCTGTGGCACATGCACAGGACACACTCCTGCCCAGGGCAAAGGCTGCCCTGCTCATGGCTCCCCTCAAGAAGGTGCAGTCAGCACACACAGGGATCAGCACCTCACAGGGGGTGAGGTGTCTGGGCAGGAGCTGGGGGCAGCAGGTAGCCCTGTCCAAAGCACAAGCCTTTACTGTCTGCACAGAGCAGCTGGAGTCATGAGGCTGACAGCCAGGGTATGACTGGGTGTGGGAGGATGGAGTGGGAAGCAGGGTAGCCAAGGAGGTGGCAACTCTTCTCCCCTATCCCAAGCCTGCTCATTCCCCTTTCTCAACCAGAGGCAGCCACACAGCCTTGAGTTTCTCTTCTCCTCTCTGTCCAATACCCACAAAGAGCTGCTCCATCAGGCACACATATCACACCATCAACAGTCACAGGAAGGAGATCTTTTGGTCCCAGGGGCCAGTTACAGATACTGAGCTGATGGGCAGACAGCTCATATGAGGAACTGTCAAAACATGTCTTTACCAGTACATGCAAGTCATGCCAGGCTAAAAAAAAGCTGGAGAAGAGAGAGGTCATTTGCTCTATGTTCTGGCAGTGTAGACCTCAACAGGAGAGCCTCCAGGCTGCCCCTCAGCCTCCAGGCTGCCCTGGGTATTGGCAGGTTTGACAGGGGAGAGAGATAACACCAAGCAATAAAATATGACAGCTCTGTGTTCAGGGCTGTAAAAAGCACAACCAGAACCAGCTTGTCACACCTGAGTCCAGGGAACTCAGCAGAGCCAGAAGGAGATGGAAACATCACAGGCAGCTCACAGACCTAGAGACCAGAGAGGCTGATTGCTCCATTGGCCAGCAGTGCACCCCTCACCAAGGAGAGCTTTGGGACTGTGCCTCAGCATCCAGGCTGCACTGGGCACTGGAATCCCACAGGCTGGGAGACAGTGGAGTTGGAGGTGATGGGACAGCAACAGCAGCCAAGAACCAGCAAATCCCAAAGGCTGCAGGACACAGGTGTCCCAAAGGCTGCAGGACACAGATGATCCAAGAGGGCCAACTGCACTTTACAAAATGGGAGATGTGCCACAAACCAACACAGAGGTCCAGCTGTGCATAGTGGAGATGGTGTCACCTATAGGATGAGAAGAAGGGAAAGAGCCACTCAAAGCATTGCACTGGGAGCATGCAGCACCTCGGGTGTGCATCCTTGCAGCTGCCAGGGGCTGGAAAAGCCTCCTTCAAGCTCCTCCATGAAGATTCATGAGGTCAAGGCTTTCACACACAAAACAAGGAGGACTCATGACAAGGTGGGAGCTTTTGTGGGCCAGGCAGCCCCTGCAAACCAAAACAATTTATTGGTTGTTTCAGACACAGCAGCACTGTGGCCAGGGCAGCACAGCTAGGCTAAACTCAAGCAGAGGACATGGTCTAGATGGATACAAGGACACAGGGTGAAAAGAGGAGCTGTGAGCTCCTTCATTCTCAGAGAGCATTTGCAGGCACCAAGATGCAGGTGAGATGGCTGTACCAGAGCACTGGAGAACTACCAGGACATATCCTTGCTGGTGCAAGCAGGTCATCCCGTGCCTTGAGCTGCTCCTGTGCTGTGGCAGAGGATTCTGGAGTCTGATGAAGGAGAACATTTGGGGGGAAGCAATAATTCATGAGATGATTCACTGCTTCTGGTGGTGGAAGACCAAGCCTCAGAAGGGAAATGCCATCACTACTGAGCCTCAGATGTCTACTCCAGCTGCTCTTCTTCCTCACTGCTCTGGCTCTCCTAGGATTCCGGAACAGGCAGGGGCTTGGGAAATGGCTCTCCAGCCTGGTCACATTTACCTCCTCTCCTCATTTAGAGAGAACAAAGAACCCAGGGCAGAGGCTGCTGCTTGCCCTCAGCAGCGTGAGGAGCTCAGACACAGCATCAGAGCTGGCAGTGCCCACTCTCTCTGTGCCATGTGGGGTTCACAGGCAGGGCAGCCCATTTCCTACCTGCATCTTTCTCAAGAAAAGTCTTGATCACGCAGTAATTATCCCCATTCTCATATGGCTGGAGCTCTGGGGGGACAAGAGGACAGAAACAGCCTGAGGGACCTGGGGGCTGTGGGAGAAGGAGCTGGGCAGCATCACCAAGGGCTGCAGATCATCCTGGGCTGCTCACCATCAGGACAGCAGGGCTGGGAAGAGCTGCTGCCTACCCCAGAGAGTGAGAAGGAGCAGCAGTTCCCAACCCCCACTGGCACCTCAGGGAGACCCCAGCCAGGAGCTGCTGGAAGAGGCTCCTGAGCAGGGTCTCAGCTGGGAATAGATATGGGACACGTTGGTCTGGCAGGTCAGCCAAAGCCAGCTGGGCTGCCTGGAGCTACCTCAGAGTCCACCAGGCCCTCCTGAAACACACCTGCTGCCCTCCCAGCTCCAGCCCTACAGTCCCCTCTGCTGGGATCCTACCTGTGTAGTGATCCTCCTCGGCTGTGCTGGGCAAGGCTTTCTTTTTTCTGGGAAGGCAAAGGGCAGTCCTGAGTCAGGGAGAGGCAGACCTGGGCCAGACCCTGCAGAAGCCAGCAGCAGTGGCCTGGAGGGTTCTGCACACCCTCCCCCTGCCCTGGGAGCCATTGCCCATCCCAGGGGACAGCAGCGGTGGCTGCAACAGCCGCAAGGGGTGAGGGTCTCTCAGCACACATGGCCCTGCCCCTGAGGAAGACACTTGGAGCCCCAGCCAGGAGACCAGAGCCAATGTGTGCTAGGAGCAGCCAGCTGCACCCTCTGCACCCAGAGAAGGGTGGGAGCAGCTGGGGAACCCTCTCCATCCCCATCCAAATCACAGCACAGCACGGCCTGAGACAGAGCCGAGGCTCCAATTCTCCTTCCACTCACCTGCAGAACACGAACCAGAGGGTCCCAGCAGACAAAGGGATCAACAGCACCACCACCAGCACCACTACAATGACTGCTGACTCAGGCCAAGGGCCCGGAGGCTGCCCTGCAACTGGCACATGGACAGGAGTGGGTGTCACAGCCTGGGCTGTGCACCAGCAGTGGCCCCAGCCTTGCTGCTGGGTGTCTGCACCTGTGTAAAAATGCCTGTCCAGAGCCTGCTGCCCTGGCTGCTGCAGGGACAGGCAGCAAGACAGTCCTCCCCTGCCTGCAGATGTTATTGGGCAGAGCAGAGTCAGGCTCTGGAGCACAGAGCCTTGCCCCATGGCCCGGGTTGGAGGACCTGGCAGCCTCCTCAGCCATCATGCACGCAGCAGGGGCACACAGACCCAGGCTCAGCCCTAGGGCTCTCTGACCTTGAGCCATCAGTGCACCCAAATGCAGGGATGGGTATCACCTTCTTCAGTGGAAGAGTAGAGAGGCCCTGTCTGATACCAAAGGCACAAACAGCGACTGAAGGAGAGCAGCTCCTCTGCAGACCTGCCAATGAAAGCCCTCAAGGAAGGACTCACCCATCTTCACGCACTCTGCTGAGCCAGGTGCCCACACTGCCTGCCCCTGTCTGAGCTGGGACAGCGTGGCTGCACACACAGCTCTGGGAGCTGCTCCGTACTCAGTACTCACCCCCTGAGAGGCCACCCCAACCAGACATAGGGCAGAGCAACCATTACCCTGGACGTAGGCTTGGAATTCCAGATGTGATGCAGCCCCAGCCCCAGCTGCCGTCAGGCCCTGCACTGTCACCAGGTATTTGCTGCCAGCTGTCTGATGAGGTGGCACATACTCAAAGACAGACTGGTTCACCAACACCTGACTGAATTCGAGGAAGCTGCCGTCTGCTGCTCTCATGGTGGTGATGTTCAGCTGGAAGAAGGACAGGGAGCTGCTAGGCAGTAGCAGCAACACCCTGCTTCTGCACTGGGCAGCTCTGTGGAGAGGGGCTGCTACTGCTGGCTGGGCAAAAGAGGGGATCTGGCCCTACCAGGAACACCAGCAGTGTACAGCCTGTGGGCCCTGGCCAAGGAGGGCTCACACCTTGACTCAGGCTGCCTGCACAGAGCTCCAGGCAAGGTGAGGGGGACCACTCCATGGGCTCCTGGTACCTGGTATCCAATGATCTCCCCTTTGCAGGAGGGCAGTGCCTTCCACCTGAGGGACCCCGTGCTGACATCCATCCACAGCTTCTCCAGTTTGTCTGGCACTGGAAGCACAGGAGAACAGCATCATGCACAGACAGGAATTTGTCCTCCACAAGGGCTGCTTGTGCCTCTGCAGCAGCAATGGTGTGGTGAGGAGGGGAAATACCCTGCTGTAGGGCCCTTCACAGCCTCCCCAGATCCCCACAGGTTGCAAGCAGTTCTGATCCTAGAAACATCACAGCAGGGCACAGATGCTCTGGCTGAGCTTCAGGGTGAAGGGCATCCTGACATTTAATGTAAACACACCCATTTCCTTTGTGCTGAGCAGCCGTGTGTACAAGATTGTGCTAGGCAGCAGGGAGATGGTGACACTGTAGACAGTGAAGGGCTGCAGTGAGGAGCAGATGAAAGTTCCCTCCTGGCCTTGTAGTATCTCCTCTCCCTTCACCTCCTCAACCTCACAGTTTGAGGAGGAACGCCGCTCCAGCCGGCACCTGGCCCGAATATGCTGGCACATGTTAGGGAGCATGCAGGTCCAGTTCAGTTTGATGCTGGTGCTTGAAATTTTCAGGGTCTCAGGGACAACGTGGAGGACCTCTGTGAAGGGAACACTCCAAGAGGATCAGTCCCTCCCTTCCCCTCCAAGCCTTGACATCAAACACCGTGAACCCAACAATTCCCTCACTTGCCTGTCTCCAGCACAGAGTGGACAAGGACATTCTGCCTTCTCCCAGACTAACATGCCAGAATTGCCAACAGCACAGATATAAACTTGGGATGCATCCAGAATTTCCTCTGGATTTCTCTGCCATGCCCTGACCACCCCGAACGCAGGGCACTGATACTGTGCCACACATGCAGAACTGCTCTCCATGCCTGGGGATGACAGTCTGAGAGCACTGGGAGAATGTCTGGCTTTCTCACTTACCCACACATGTCAAGTTCTTTTCCATACGGTGCCAGGTGTCTGTGGCATTCCTCACTATCCAGCTACTATAAGGAATCACAGAACTTTCTCTTGTCTTTGATGCCACACATTTGATCTCCATGGGTGGAGGCCAGGACCCCTCAGGGCACCTCATCTTCACCACTTCATTTAGGTTGTAGGTCTCCTGGTTTGGGTCAAAGATTAGCTTGGGGTCCCACTGGGGTTTCCGGCATTTCCCTGCACCAACAAGATGGGAAGATATTAGCTGGAAAGTGTGGCTCTGCAGGGCAAGCCATGGATTGGAGCAGAGCATCCCCGTCCCTAGCCCATCAGGGCAAGAGATGAGCTTCAGGATGCTGCACAGAGCAGCCCTGCCACAGCAATTCTTGGCAAGGGGATGAGGACAAAGAAGGACTCCAAACTTCTTCCCCCAGGGCTCCTGGGAAGGGCCAGAAGGAGTTGGAGTGAGGGGTTTGTACTGTGCACAGAGCCTGCCCAGAGACTCTGGTGCCCTCTTTGTCCCTCAGACAGGATGACATCCTGATTCCTTGTGAGAAGGCATGAAGTCTGAGCCCCAAAGCTGGCTCAGCAGTGACAGCATGCAGCAGGGCAGGGAGGAGGGACCAGCACACGAGGAGAGGGCCACAACTTTACCCTTGTCACCTGTGCCACAAACACCTGTCGGACCTACACATGTGTCCCCGACTTTTCAGCACATGTTCTTGCCAGAAGCCCTTAGGGACATCTCAGGGGGATGCACCACCCAGCCCTGTGTGTGGGAACGAAGCCTGAAGCACTTCATGGTCCCTGACCTCCCGTGCCATGGGCAGTGCTGGTTAGTGCCAAAATGGCTACTTTGCTATCAAGGTAGGGACCTTTGTACCAAAACTCCTGCTTGCCAGGACCCTCAGGGACCAAAGCTGGTATCAGCCTTCTCCACCAGGGCACCCCTTCAACCCCAGGGCTGGCACAGGGCAGACTCAGGAGTTGCCTCAGCACTGCCTTCAGCAGCACCTGCCATTTCCACAAGCACACAGAGCCAGAAGCTTCCTGTGTCCCCACAGGCTGCATTTCCTGCTCAGGAAGGGCAGAGCAGGGCAGTCAGAAATGCTCCTGATGCTCCTTACCAAAGCACTGTACCCTGCCTGGGTTGGGCTGAATGTTGATCCAACTGCCTCTGCTGTCCTTCCCATTCCAAGCTTCTCTGTGTACAGGTTTTCCATTGATAACAGACAAAACTTTTCCTGTACATTTGACATGGGTGAAGGGTGGCTGGAAATCCTTGGGACAGCTCAGCATCACTTCTTCATTCTTCTTGTAACTCTCCTGGTTTGGTGCCAGCTGGAGTCTGGAGTCCCAGTGGGGCTTTTGGCATGTTTCTGGCAGAGGTGAAAGTGGGTGTTAGTTGGGCTGGGAGGTTTCAAGGAGGATCAGGGTATCTGCTGGGGCCTCAGCAATCCCCAGCAAACCCTCTAGCCCCTGAAAGGAAAGGGAAGGTGACATATCCATCTGCTACTATGGGACACCTGGGCAAGGCTGGCTGGGAGGAGGCATTTCTTGTGGGTGAGTGTCAGCTGGAGCTGAGGCCTGGCCAGGTAGTGGACAAGGATGTGCCAGAATTCAGTAGGGGATTGATATCAGGTATCAAATGCCTGAGATCCAAGCAGCGCCGACATGGAACCAGACTTACATCCCTGGCCACAATGATGGAGATGGATGAACGGGGCAGAAATTGACCACAGAGCTTGGTAGGAGCACTTCCTGACACCCTGCTTACCAATGCACACTATGTTCCCCTGAACACGAGTCCACACACCACTGCTCTTTTTCCCCAGCCACACGTCTTCCTTTAGAGATCCGGAATGATCCAATGGCTGAGCCGTGTTTGCACATTTGACGTGGGTGAAGAATGGCTGGAAACCTTTGTTGCAGGTCAGAGTCACTTCTTCATTCTCTGTGTAACTGTCACGGGCTGGTGCCAGCTGGAGTCTGGGGTCCCACCAAGCAGGCTTTTGGCATGTTTCTGTCAGAGGTATAATTGGGTGGGAAGTACTTTCGGGTGGTTATAAGAGAAGACTGAGGACACGTCTCTCATGATTCTGACTATTCATCCCTACACATACAAGTGTCATGAGCCCAGGCACTCTCCAAGCACACAGGGCTCCTCATCACCCCATTTCCAGGACTGGCAAGCCTCCCTTGAATTCTACCCCCTCCACGGGGTGCTTGAGCTGCCATTTTATTGTCTCCCTCATGGAGAGGTGAGCCATGCTGCAATAACAGCCTCCCATACTAAAGACAACCAAAACCCTAGAGAAGCTTTCCAGGCAAACAAGCAGAACCCCTGCAGCTATTCCTACTCCATGGTGAGGCAGGAGATGTTAACTGGGAAGGATTCTTCTCCCCAGGAGCACAGATCCCATCAGGTGCCTACAGCAAGTTGCTGAGACAAAAGGAGCATTGTCACTGCCAGGACGTGGGGGAAACCAGGGCATCCAGGTGTCCCATTGCTGCACTGTCATGTGCATGACCAGGTCACAGAGGGTCTGTCTCCAGCTCAGCACCCTGGGTCAGGGTGGTGCAGGGCTGTGCTTACCTTTGCAGGTGGCAATCTCATTCCACATGGCCTGTGCCCCTCTGGAAATGCACTGAATCTGTGGTACAGATGGCAAAAACTTCCCAGCACAGCTGAGCTGCACCACTTCATTCAGGTCATAGCTGCTCCTATTCAGGTTAAACCGCAGTCTGGAGTCCCAGTCAGAGGGAGCTTTACATTTTCCTGTGTGCAAAGGCCAGGAGGCAGAGCCTGAGGGTCACTGGGCTCCAGCAGCATCCTCAGGGGTGAGGGTGTGCCATCCAGAGGAGTGCCAGTCACCCTCTCTTCAGAGAGGTGGCAGAGAGGGCACCTCCCAGGATGAGCCCCATCCTCCAGATGCTTTATGCCTCCTCACACCCCCAGGGACAGTGCAGGAGGGTTATCCACAGTCCACCTGCTGCTGCAGAGACAGCCCAGCCTGGGGCATGCTGCTCTCTCCCACAAATACAGGGGCTGTGGGGTGCACCAGACGCAGGGAGTCTCTGCAGCCATTTGTGACTCCACAGGTTGGTCCCATGAACTGACTACCAGCAGCAATGGTGAATACCAGGAGTAAAGTTGCAGGTAACAAGTGAAAGAACAAAGCAATTCTGCAGGGGAAGCAATAACTACCGGAATGAGGCAGACAGAAGATGAATAGTCTAAGTCCTTGAAAGGGGAAAAACAAAAAAAGCACCCCTTCTCATTCATGATATTTACCTGTGAGCTAGAAAACACCCCGTTTTGACGAGTTTTGTTACGTTATTCATCACTCCAGTGATGAATCCTTGCCCTTAATTGTCGTATAAAACCCACGTTTTCAGTTCATTTGCCTCCTTCTCTCAAAAAGACCACCACTCTCCTAGCATGTAGCATGATTTCTTGGAACACTCTGCTTTTACAGTGAAGAAGGGAAAAGATGAGTCATAGTAACGCAGGCAAGCAGTGACTTCAGTAAGATATACTAAGAGCCAAAGACTGTCTGTGTCAGTATACCTGCTTTTGCCTGCCTCGGTGTGCTGGCCGTGTGGATTTGCCATCTAGCACACCTTTCTGTGCAGAACTGCAAATAAATCAAATACCTTGACTCTTTGTGTTAATCAGCTTTTTCCACACTGGGTGAAAGAAGCTTTCATCTAGAGACTGCCCTCAGACCACCTGTGTTCACACCAGTGGCCACAAAGCTCACACCCTGCCCAATGTGCTCAGCCTAGCCTCTGCACTTCACCCAGAATGAGTCTGCCTTGTCCTGCCCTGGCAGACGTGTTATCTAGACTTGCCCACTCCATGCAAAACAAGTCCATGAGGAGGCAGTGGGTATGGAGGTGGCCTTTCCTGAAGGAGGATGAAACACCTCTCTTCAGCTGCAGCTGCCCACTTCCTGCCAGCCAGCACTCACCACTTCCCTTTTCTGGCAGCAGGTTTCCACGCCATCATCACAACCCTCTTCCCAGCTCTCCACCCCAAAGGACAGTGATCACCAGCCCCATCTTTTCAGATCACATGGTGCAGGCACGAAAGTTCTTCTCCCTCAACAGTGTCCTTCTCAGTGCCCTCAGAGCGCACACCTCACTGACAGAAAACTACCTGAGAGACATGAAACCCCTGACCTGGTCCCAGCCTCATCAGGCATTCCCCCTCACACACCATCCACCCTCCTGCCATTAAAAACACTGAAGTAACACACACCCTGCTCAAGGGTGACAACCAGGATCCTTTTGGGTCAGTCTCAGATATGAGCACAGACTAGGAGAGGAGAGATTCCATCCTGCCCTGGGTAGCTGAGCTGCCCACTGCTGGAAGAGCAGCATCCCTCGAGCCACTGGTGATGGACGTGACTCATGACCCATCTGATCATTTGGTTAGGCACTTCTGCTCCCATTTCCCTACAGAGAGAATCCTCACAGCTCAGGTTCTCTATCCATGCTGTGGCACATGGGGACCTCGACAGGTACCAGCAAGCCCAGGCCACACACACAATCACCACAGGAAAGCCCACATTGTAGGAAAAGCCTAGAAGAGATCCAGGGGCTGCCCCTAATCCTCCAGCATGGAGGAAGAACAGAACAAGCCTCTTGATGTGAACAGTCCCACCAAACTACAGTTCCCTAGCCCCAGGGACTGTGGGAGAGAGCAGCTAACAGAGCTCACAACTCCCCACATCTTTGATGAACACCATCATCACCCATGACAGGGGTGCTGCCTGAACTGCCCAGAAAGGCCATCACTGCTCTGATTGCTCTGGATTCATCTGTCTGCTGCATAACAAGACCTGGTCACCTCCTGCTCCCAGCAACACTCCCCACTTCCTAGAGGGACGCTGCAAGTCCTACACTCATGGAAGTTTCCCAGTTCACAGAGACTTGCCACCCTCCACCCCAAATAGAGCTTTGTCCCACCACAGCCTGAAGGACGCGTGAGGTGTCTCAGGTATATGCAGATACCCTCAGCTTCAGCCCTCCCCTCCCAGCTCACTTATGGGCTGAGCAGGGTAAGACCAGGTAGCAAATACGCAGGTAGAGGAGCAGCAAAACCATTTTTGCAAGAGATAAGCACAATCCACTCTTACCTGCTTCCCATGGAGTCACAGGACCATGGTGCATCTGTCCCCGTGCAAGCAGCAGAGGAGCAAGAGTCAGGAGGAATGTCAGAGCTGGTGCTGGCAGGGCCATGCTGGCATGAAGTTCTGGGCAGGACTCAGTGTGAGCTGCTCAGGAAAGGTGTCTGCACAGCCCTGCACAGCAGTGAGACAGCCCCACAGGGAAATAACATGTGGCACAAGAAGCTTCCTCTTTGGAAAGAGAGCGTCCCACCAGCCTCAGTGTGGTTCTCACACATCTTCCCACAGACAGTAGGTACAAGCTCCATGAGTGTCACAGGTGTCTTAGTCCAGCCCTTTCCTTGGCTACCTCAGCACCTGCTCCCACAAGCACCTCCAAAACCTTCTCACATCTCTCACTCTCCACTCTCTTTCCAGATCCAGTGGAGGATGTTCAGGAACACACCCCTGATTAATGTGCCCAAGGCCACCCTAGGCTGCTCTCATCATGCATCACTTTCTCTTTCAAATCATGGAATAATGTATGTTGGAAAACACTTACATAATGACCAAGTCTAACCACTAAGCCAGTACAATAAGCCCACCACTAAATTATGTTCCTAATTACCACATTTATATATCTTTTAAATATTTCCAAAAATCTCTCCTCTTATTACCTTGAACAAATCAAGCTGCAACATTCTTGCTGTTGAATCCACCAGCAGAATTTCCAGACCAGACAAGCTCCTGAACTTGGAAGTTCTCTTCTCCTTTCTTCTCCAAACCTTTCCTGTTCTGAGCTGCCCTTTGTCAATGTCTTTTAGGACAGGAAGTAGTTGACAAGAACAGTGTGGACAGTATGAGGATAAGAGGGTCTTCCTGGAGATGGATAGAGATGTCTTGTTCCCATTACTGTTGAGGTCAGGTAAGGTCTTTGGGTATGGGAGAGAATTCCCTAAGTGCTCTCATTTGGGGCATGCTCACACTCCCCCAATCTCCTGTCCCTGATGTCACCACCAAGCCCTTCTCTGAGTCCCTTTTCAGCTCACAAACTCTTGCACAACTTCAAGCTTCCATGAGTCCTGATTCCCTGTGCTGCTGCAGACCTCCTGGGCCATTCCTTTTTCAACTCTGTGCTTTACAGGGTCTTTCTGTCTGTGTTTTCCTGGATAGACAAGCACAATGCCTTGTGGTGCAATACTATCAGTGGGTATGGATTCTGTCACCCATGGTGTTTTTCACCACTCAGCTGGAACTTGTTGGCCCAGAGCTCCCTGACAGATCCTTTTGCAGGAGCCACAGTCCTTAGGACAGTGCTTGGTGTATCTGTATTATCCCAGTAAACCAGCAACACTGAGTTTCTGTAAACGAGATGTCTCCTAAGGTTCATTTGGGAACATCATTACATCAAGTCCAGCTGTGTCACATGCAGCTGTTGTGAGGTCAATGGATGAAGTCTTCTAGAAAGCTTTCAGCAAGAAGAACAGCAGCACCAAGTCATGTCCTTTTTGTTTGCTTGCTGGATCTCTGTTCTTTGGGAACCAGGTTTTTCTTGTTCCTGTGCAGTCAACAAAGGTGCAAGCACTCAGAAGAATGGCCACAGCCAGCACTCACTGGGTCATGTCCTGATAAAATCCCAAATTTAGGCACAGACACTCTCACTGACTCTCCTTGGTATGTGAAAGAAGTGAAACCAATGGAATTAAACAGCCAAGCTTCAAAAATTCACAAGTGGTACAACAGGTTTCCTATTGTCCTGATGAGATTATTTCTTTACCCCTGTCCTGAGGCCTGGAAATCTGTGTTTGGCCTCTTCCTTCTTAGAAATTTATCATTGTTTTGAGATTTGTTGCTTTCTTGGTATATAGCATCCACTAGAAAAATGCTGAAGAAATACTGAAAGGCAGCATACTCAGCCATATGCGTTGAATTCAGTACCATTGCAATCGTGCTTGATTGTTTCCTGAAGATCCATTCAGTCATCAAGAAGCTACCAAGACTCAGACTTTCAGACTGAAGAAAGAAAAGTCGAAATCACCTGAAATTTACAATCAGATTTACTTCTGATAGAGAAGAACACTGGGAGCTCAAAACCATCCACAAAACCACAAGGAAAAGGAGAAGTAGCTGTGGCTTTTGAGAATCAAAAGCTTTTGAGACTTCCACTGCTAACACAGCCACCATTTTCCCCTATAGTAAAGTCTATTACTGTGTCAGAACTCAAAAACAACAGTAGTATATTATGGGTCTTATCCTCCTCCCTACCTGACACCTGGCCCAAGGGAGCCCAGTGTGGGTTGTACCTATAGATGGTGGTGTTGGTCAGTGACTATAGATATACCTATGCTTGGTTGTACCTACAGATGTTGTTCAGGTGATGGGGGTAGGCTGCAGCCAGGCTGGGAACATCAACCCAAAGCTTCTGAGTCAGGTTCAGGGCTAAGGAGGGTAGCCCAGTCAGATCCATCCCTGGGAAAGCCAGGAAGGGGTCTGTTCTCTGCAAAGCACTAGCACATGGCCCTGTGTGATCTGGTGGTCTGGGTCCCCACATGGTGCTGGTCCCTCTCCAGGATGCAGAGTCTCACTCAGGGCTACAGCCTGTGCTACTAGAACCTAGAGCATACTTTGGCAAAGATAACTGGAAAATGCCTACTGGATCCAGCCACAATCCAGTCTTGAACTCTGCTGTGGGCTCTTCCTCACTTCTCCAGGCACTTTCCCAGCCCCACCAGGCCCAAACCTCCTTCCACAGGAGGGATCTTTCAGTGCCATCCAACAAGACAATGGCCCACACTGCATGCCACCCTGAAATTAGGAATCCTCTAGCCCTGTTCCCAAAATGAGGATAGAACACAGACATCTTAATCCCCTACAGCTCATCTACACAGGTGGGGGAAAACCCCAGACCTATGGGCAGGAGGAGGGTAAGAGGAGCCCCAGTAGTGCTGGAGTGCAGAGGGATCAGCCCTGATCATGGCAGGTGACAGCCTGGTCATGATCAGCTATCATGGTCTCTCTTGGACCCAGTAAAATATCTGGGAGGTCTGCAGGGAGCTTTGCTGGCCTGATAGAGGGGTGGCACCAGGGCACTTTTGCTGTCACCCAGTTGGTGGCAGTGGCAGGGACTTCCTCTTGTGCAATAGGTCACCCAAGGCTACAAAGCCTAGGACCAGGCTACAAAACCTAGCACAAGGCTACAAAACCTAGCACAAGGCCACCATCCCTGCTCCTATGGTGGCTTGATGAGCTCCAGGTCTGATCCAAGTCAGGTGTGCTGAGAGCAGAGCTGTGACAGGGGAGAGCCCAGCATGTTGTAGGGCTCCCAGGAGCACATTCCTGGGTGCTGGGCAGAGCAGGGGTAGGCCCTGAGGGCTAGATAATCCCTTTGCTATGACTGCTCAGCATCTCTTCCCAGGGGAGGGAGCAGGACCTGCTGATTGCTCTCCACAGGGAGCATCTTCCCACCTTTCTGAGTCCACTCACACATTCCTTCTCCCCAGAAGCAAACACCCAAGCTAGGCAAGAATCTGCCCTGCAACTGCCACTGTGATGCAGGTCCCTCTGGAAATCTCTAGCCCTCTGCCCACTGCTCAGGCCATCCAGGTCCTCCTGGCCTGGTACTGCAGCCCACACTAACCCTAAATCCATCCCAAATCCCCTTCATGCTCAGACTGTCAATGTCCTCTGTTTGGCTGCACATTTGCTGACTGCCCAGAAAGGTATTTTTAGCACATAAAATTGGACATAAGCAGTTCACAGCTGGGAGCAGGGTGGAGTAAGGCTGAGGGGAGGAATGAAGTGGGGGTGGGGTGCTGCATTTTGGTTTGAGGAAGATGTGCTCAGAAATGGGGGTTTCCAGCTCTGGCATCCAAGTAGTTCCACATCTGGTTCAGTCATTCCTGTTTCCACCCCCAGAACTATCTTCAGCACATCCCACCCTGGTTCTTGAACAGGGAAGGTGGCTAAGCCCAGGAGGTGAAATTTTAAGATTTGGGGCAGTATCTCAGGTCAGTCTAGCTTCCCCCCAAACCCTATTGCAAAAGACTATCTGCACCAAGATCAGAGCTCCTGATCTGCTCTTTCTGCCCTTGTGCTCTATACTCCCTTCCCACCATCTGCTCTCCAACTGGCATATTGTGACAGTAGACCCTCCAGCTGCCCAAGCAGCTCTCTATCTCCTTGACATACCTTCCACCCTGTACCTCCTTCACTGCTCAAGCCTCTCTGCATTGCTGCCTTTCCAGTGCTACACAGCACCCCAGGTACTGACCTCAGCCACCACAGTTTCCTTTCATAGAGAGCTGATGGAGTGTTTGGTGGAGCCTGGAGTCTCTCCTTCTATCCCATTAAACAAAGGGCTTGGACTTCCTCTTTGCAGTTCTCAGCCTGTACAGCTTCCAAAGAAAAGCAAATCCTGAGAAATCACATATGCCAATCAAGTACCTGGGAAGAGAGAAGTGCTCAAAATATACTGACCTCAAAAGGAACCATATGAAAAGTCAAACAGTGATTTCTCCACTGAAATGAAGCCATGGGCCTGGCAGAGGGGATAAGGTGGCCCAGCTGGTGGTGCTATCTGGTGTTCTGTGGTTTTCACAGCCCCATCATCCTGTCTTGTGGTGCATTGGAGGAGACATCACTGATGCCAGTGGCACCCTGAGCTGGCACAGCTCCTACCTGACCTATCCTGGGATGCCTATCCATGTCCTGGCTTTGCAGGTGCCATCAGTAGATTGCTATGCCTTTCCAGAGCAGCTTCCTTCACACATGGAATACTGGAAAGCCAAGGTCTTGGCAAGCCCCTGCCCACCCCTTTCTTCAGTGCATGGCCCTGCAGAAGCCCCAGAAACCTGCTGTCTTCCCCAGCACACAGCCCCTGAACCAAAACTTGTCGTAGTGATGCTTTGGGTTTTCCTTTTTTATTTTTCAGAATCTCTGCTGCTTGGTGTGTAACTCTGAATTTCATATGAAATGTTAGTAAGTTTTCTTCACAGGGTAGTTAGACAAAACAATCCCTTCCCAGCTAGAGAATCAAGGACAAACAGTACCCAAAAAACATAAACAACAGTGAGGGAAGGCCATAAGCAAGGGAGTTGAGACTTCATAACCTGGGGCTGTGGCTGGACAATTGACCCCAATATGTAGATGAACCAAAACTTGTAAAAGTGTCAAAACTCATGACTAGGAGCTTTCTTGGATTCAACCGGGGTGCAGCCCCAGCCAGGCTCTTGTGCTGCTCAAGGTGTGTCCTTTCAAGGCCTCTCAATAAATACCTATTTTATTCCTTTTAACTCTGCCTAGTCTCCATTCCAGATCAGCCTTTCTAATCATCAGTTCATTCATCCTCCACAGAGGCTGGGCAGGTGGGAGGAGTGCAGAGGGCACAGTGTCCTGAAAAGTCAGTGAGAGTGGTGTGGATGGCACAGTGCCCAGAGCTTAGAGAGCAGCAGTCCTTTGTAGTATAAATACATGCATAAAACCACGTGTGTTCCAGCCCAAGATCAGTCCAAGGTCAAGATATTGAGCAGGACCTACAGCAGCATCACAGCAGACCTGGGGGAAAAGGGAAGGTCCTGTCAAATGCCACAACCTCCTGTGAGGAGCCTTATCTCCTTTCAGCCAGCAAAACATGCATAATGCCTCTTACAATCTCTTTGTGTGAGAGTCCAGGCCACAGGGCATCCACAGAGATGCTCCTGAGTGACCCATAAGGAAGGGTCTGCCAAGCATCGTGGCATGACTTACATCTCAGGTACTGGGCTTGTGGTGACACTCTTGGCTCACCCACAGACTGCAGCACTGGGTGTCTCTTGTAATTATCCCCAGACCAGTCAGTCCAGGGCTGGTGCAACCAGCCTCTGCAGAACAAGGGCTCTGCAGGGTGAGGTGAGCAGCCACCCATGACACAGGTGGACAGAAATGAGGTCACAGTAATCAAAGGCATTAGTGGAACCAGGCTCCAGTATGCAGTTCACAGCAGGATCAAAGCCCTGCGCCATTTGTCTCAGCTCTGCCTTGTGCTGGAGCCAGCACATATCCCACCTGCCACCTTTTGTCCTGGCTCAAGTGTCCTCTGCTGCTCACCTGGGATCATCAGCCTCACATTTGACACTAAGAGAGCCAAGCAGAGCCCACCATCTTTCCTCATTTTAAACCCAACGTGAAGTACAAGGCTGCTGTCTATGGCCAGTCCTGTGCTCTTGCTGTCATGCTGTCGAGATGTCCCCACTAAGAACAACACACACCCCCTTCCCTTGCCTTTGTCTTCATGGAAAATCCCAGGATACCTAGTCCATCCCAGATCCATCTATGCATGTTGGGGTGCAGGTTTTTCATCCTGAGGCTCATGGAGTGTACTGATGCACTTCCTCAGCAGATGGAGTGCCTGGACTCATGGAAGAAGACAGGACACAAGGAAGGCTGGCAGGGCTGCTCATGGAGCTCACTAAACATAATGAGATTTTCAACAGCTGGGGGAAGCAATAAAGAGCTGTGATTGAATTGGCTGCAAGTGGCAGATTCCACAACAAGCACAGCACAGCTGCCTCCCCTCCCCACACTGGGAGGCCACGCTCCAGCCTGTGCTGCCTCAGACTGCCCTGCCTGGAAAGGGCACAAGGACATGGGAAAGGGCTAGGAAATCACAGGGAGCTCCCAGTCTTCTAGTGCACAGGGAACTGACCCTTTGCTTTCTAGCTCCTCCAACACCTGGACACACGTGGCTGGGGCAATGGTGACCTCCAGCTGGAGGGCTCCCATGGGCATCTAGAGTACAACACAGTCACCCTGCTCCCTGTGCCCGGTACAGAGAGGGGAAGCCAAAGGGGAAGACAACAGACAGCAGAGCACAGGCACACAGACAAATTCTCTGCCTGGAGATGGATGTGTCCATGTTTTCTCTTCTGAATAATCTATGAGAATGACCTCCCTTTAACCTGCCCTATTTAGTCCAAGTCATAGCTGTGTCAGGAAACAAAACTGTATGGTATGGATGATTACAGGACCTAGGATGAGCAGGCCAAGGAGTTACTTACAGAGGTTTAGCCTGAGTGACCACTGGCCCAAGAGTGGGGAGCTCCTTGCAGCACCCACCTCTTGCTCTCTCACCCACTCTGATAGAGCTGGGGTGGGATGCACCCTTCTCAAACAGAAGCTCAGTTCTCAAAGGGGAATGGTTCTCCAGCATTGCTTTCTCCAAGAAGGTTTTATTTTTGTCAGTTCTGAGATGGGTAAGGAAGCCAGGGGAAGCTGGAGGATGTTGGTTTGTTAATATCAGGATCTCTGGGGTGAATTATGTATGTGGTTGTGTTCTGTAGGGTCTCTGGCAGGCACTGTGGTGAGCTATACATGTCCTCACCATACTTTCCTTACACCTTGCTGTGCTGCTTCTGAGTTCCTCCTTACAGTAATACCAAGCCATACAGATCAAAGGGCACTGATGAACCACGGTGAAGGCTTTAACTGCCCTGGTGTCACAGCTTAACCACAGCCAGCAATTTAGGAACACACACATACTCACTCACTCTGCCTCTGCCACAGTGGAGAGGAAATTCAGGGGGAAAAAACATTGTGGGTAGAGATAAGAGCAGTTTAGTAATTTAAACAATATTGTTGCTGTTGCTGTTGTTATTGTTATTAATAATAATAAAAATTAAAAATAATAATTGCAATTATAAGGAGAAGGATAAAACCAGAGTGAATTGAGGCATAACACATTTGCTCACCACCCACTTATTGGTACCCAGCAGCTATCAGCAACTCTTGGCCATGATGTTCTATGATATGGAATATCCCTTTGAGCAGTTTGGGTCAGCTCTCCTGGCCATGCTCCCTCCTGGCTTCTTGTACACCTGCTCACTGGCAGAGCATGGGAAACTGAAGACCTTGAGTTAGGGTAAGCACTGCTGAGCAGCAACAGAAACATCAGTGTGTTATTAACATTATTCTCATACTGAATCCAAATCACTGCACTGAAACAGCTACGTGGGAGAAAATAAACTCCATTCCAGCTGAATGGAGAACACTTTCTCTCCTGCAGCTGGGTCACAGCCATCACCTAGTCCGAGGCCAGTGCACTCTAGTATGGCCCCATTTGTCCCAACACTGCAGCCAGACCAGGTTCTTGGCATCTGTGCTCCTGGCTCACATCTGGCAGAACCACAAGCCTTTCAAGTGTGCTGCAAAGTCTGTGGGTGTCACTATACGCGGGGAGCAGCGTATAATAACGACAAACAACTTCTTAGACAAGAGAAGCAAAAGAAGCATTTTATTGAAAAACAGAACCATATTTATAGAGTAGTTCAAAAGCCTCAAATGGGACAGCAATTCACTGGACAATAGGAGAAAATATCTCCTGTCACATTCATCACGAAACTGTCTCTCAGTCAACACCAGGTGCTAATCTCTGTTTATTAATTCCCTTCTGTTTACAAGAAAACTATCATCCTGGGAAAGGCTCAGGCCAGAGGTGAGAAACTATATCAGCCTGGGAAAAAACCTCCCAGCCTGAGAAAGAGAAAGTAAACTCAGAACCTGAGAAAAGGCCTGGCTAAAATCTGCCTAGGCCTTCAGCAGTGTCCACACCTGGGGAGTGTTACTAATTGCTTGGCAGGATGCAGGAGATGGAGAAAGGCTGACACAGCCTCCTGGGATGAGCACGGAGCTGCTGAGAGCCACATTTGCCAGGTCCAGGTCAAGAGGACAAGGAAAAGCCCTTTCATCTGCTGGGCAGTGTTAAAGGATGGGAGCATGGCCGGGTATTGTGAGATAAAGTGTTCAGGCCGGTTCAGGAGCAGGGTGGGTAATGCTGGAGATATTTGTCCCTACCTGGCATGAATCACCAGCCCCTGGTGATCTGTGAAAGTCCCAGTAGTGCTTAATCACAGTAATAATGGGAATCTGGAGCTGTTGCAGCAAGTCAAGACAAAGGCTTTGGAGCGGATAAGGGGACTAGAGCATCTCCCCTATGAAGACAGGCTGAGAAAGCTGGGGATGTTCAACATTCAAGAGAATGTTGTGTGAACACTTCATAGCAACTTTCTAGTATCTTTAAGGGGGCCTACAGGGAAACTAGAGAGGGACTTCACCAGGAACTGTGAAGTGATAGGACAAGCAGGACTGGTTTCAAGCTCAAAAAGAGTAAGTTTAGATACTAGGAATTCTCTTTTCCCCTGTGAGGGTGGTGAGGTATTGGAACAGGTTGCCTAGGGTTATAGATGTTCCAACCCTGGTTTTGAGCAACCTGGTTTAGTGCAAGGTGCTCCTGCCTATGACAGAGGGATTGGAACAAGATGATCTTTAAAGTCTTTTCCAATGCAAGCCATTCTATGATTCTGTGCAGTTGTGCTCACATGGCTGTGTCACATCACCCCGAGTTACATGTGGTGCAGGCACAGCCAGAGCTGCTGTCCCTCCTTTTCAGAGGGGATGGTTGGCTTTCTTTTATCAGTGTTCTCAATGCTTTCAATTTCACTACCCACATGGGGTTGCCAGCAGGCATGCACTCAGCTGGGCTCAGGCATCAGTGCCCCCCAGACACAGGCACTGGTGTTTGCTTGAGGAGAAGCAAAGCTGGGAGCTGAAATCACTGTCCAGAACTAAGAGACAGGGATTGATGTGGATTCTGTCTCCATGGATGTCACAGCACCGGTGCCCAGGCATGAGAAGCATCAACAAGAGATAACAGGAGGCAGCAAGCAAATGCTGCCAGGTGCTGTGCTGACTATGCTGGAAGAATATTAATGACACAACAAATACTTGCAGCCCTCGTGCTGCACACAACCCCTCAATGGCTTTGCAGCTGGAGTGACAGGGAGGCAATGGGGGCACAGCAATGTGCCTGCACAGCAGGGACCTTGCCAGTCCCTGCTGGCAGGTGGATGAGGGCTGCTGCAGCCTGCAGGCATGGTGCTGGGTGTGGAACATGCATGGCCCTGTCAGGCTCAGCAGCACACAGTGCACTGGGAAATGTAGTCTGGGTGCATCACCTGGACTGGGTGCTGCTGGACATCACCAGGCTGGAGGTGAGACCTTTTCCCACATACCCTGGGCTCCTCGAACTGATCAGGCCTCCTATCACCATGTAATGGCCCCTGCAAGGCTCTCATCTCCTATTTCTTACAGGGCAGAAGCATGAGATGCTTTTCAGGAAACAGTTATCTCATAAGTAGGGAGCTGGGGAACATACAGGACATGGGATGAAGTGTGGAGATGTGCAGGGTGATGTGTGATGGTGTGGGACAAGAGCAGAGATCTTCTGACACAGAAGGAAAGAGGATACTTGGGACCAAGAGGCTGCACCCACATTCTGGAAACAAGCAGCAAAGGAAGTAATTTGAGTCAGCCAGTGCTCTTTGTCCTGCTCACCCCTGTGTCTGCACAGCCCCTCCAGGCTGGAAAACCCTCATGCACTTTAGCCTTGTGTCTGCTTTGGCAGCACACCCCTGGCAGCAGCAGCTGCTGTTTTCCAGAGCATTTGCAGAGAAGGAACCTCAGGTATGGGTGGGCTCTTGCACATGGGTGCAGAGGAAGGGACTGCTCAAGTTCTGGCTCTGGGGCTCTGAGCAGGGCAAGGCTTTATTCAGGGTCAGGGTGGATTACTGTTGGCTCATCCCAATCAGAGTTGTCCTGCAAGGACCCCAGTGCCACAGGTGCTGTTGTGGAATAGAGGTGGGAGTGCAGCAAGGACCAGGTGTGGAGCCCTTGTGTCCCTCACTGCCCTGCACAGAGCCTGTAGTGTGCCCTGATCCTGCCTGCATTTCCAGAGCTCCAGCCTCCCTGGGTTGTTGGAAAGCTCCCACCCTGCTCTATCTGGGTGATGCACAATTCCCAGCAGGCAGGGTGAAGATGTTTACTAACGTCTGAGCCTTTTCCCTATGGAAGAGGAAGGGTATAAAGCACAGAAAGATAAGGGCAAAGAGGACAAAGCCTCCCCCTCCTCTCTCCCCTGCAGATCCACGTGAGCAGAGTACAGCCAGGAAGACCTCCTTCCTGCTTTTCTCACCAGGGATTGAGGAGCTTAATTCAGGGTTTGCTGCAGGCTCAGCCCAGCCTGACTTTGCACCCAGCTGCTCAGTGTACTTGCCTGCACCATGGGAGGGATTTGGGGCACTGGAGACTTTTAGCCATGTCTCAGCTCAGCCCTGCTGTGCCAGGCAGGAGCAGAGCGTGATGGAAATAGCACAGTAGAGTTACCAGTGCTGATGAGAGAAGGGACTGCAAATCCTGCAGCAGCAATTTCCACAGTCAGAGCTATCCCCAGGGCTTTAATTTATCCATTACAACTTAATTGGATGTAAACCCAGTCACTTGTGAGCAGCAGGAGCTTTGATCAAGCCATGGTCCTGAGTTTCTGTCTTCAAGATGCCTCACCAGGGCCTCCCCATCTCTATTGCGGTGCCTTGGCCATCAGGAATCTGCTGCACTCAAGTGGAAGGGAGAGGCTCTGCCTGTTGCCCCAGCTGAGCTGGCTGTGCTCCTCTGAGCTGTGTCCCACACCCCTGAGGAGCTGGGGGTGCATCAGCATGCTCACATTTCAGGTGCCAGTGCTGAGCCCAGGTAGGCACCCACTGTCACCCATCTGAGCAGCTGCAGCTGGACACCAGCGTGGGAGGGCACAGACCACAGCCTCCAGTCCCCACAGGCAGATGCTGTTCTCTCCTCTCATCCACAGAGCTGCTCCTGTCATTTTGTCAGGCTGTTGTCAACAGGACAGACATGTGAGGCTGAGGAAACCTAAGAATGTGGCCTGTTGTACAGCACTCTACCCCATAGCTGCAAAAGCTTCCCTGGCACATGCTACCCAGCACTCTGCCTCCCTACATGCAGGAAACTTGCCCTGCACAAACCCACTCCCTCTGCAGGCCTGGAAGAGCAGGAATACCATGAATTCCTAGGGGGAGGGCAGGGCACTGTTCCCATTATAAATAAATCAGAGGCTCAGTTCCCTGTAGGCTCTAGCCTACAGGGTTATTCTTCCTCCTTGAGACAAGGAGAAAAAAAAGCAGCTCATGGTCCAAGGTGTTTATGCTGTGGCTGGCGGCACCTGGAACAGAGCACTGGCCAAAAAATACCACACCAGGAGATACTTTTTGTGGCTACTCTTCCCAACAGGAAAAGCAGCTAGAGTAGTGCAGGGCTTGTGCAGCCAGTCCTACCACACAGGGAAACAGCTGGAGCAAAGCTGTTTGAGGGGAGCTGCAGAGTCAGGGCTCTGGCAGTACCCAGAGAGGTGGCTGGGGCAGGGCTGGGCCAGCACAGGTAGGTGGATGCCAAGTAGGGTGTCAGCGAAATGTGTGGGACTGAGCAAAGGCAGATCCAGCTGCAGAAAGTCCCTGGGCAGGAAGGACAGGACAGATCAGCCTCACACCAGGCAAAAGGCCTGAAGTGGGGCAACAGGAAGCAGAAGAAAATCAGGGAGAAATGGAAGAGTTCAGGAAAACAAGGAGAGCGAAAGGGTGCAACAGGCAGCGGGCATGCTGTTGCTGAGAGGCTGCACTTTCCTGCTCCTCCACAGGACAGATCCCACTGCTCCTGGGACTCCATCCAGGCTGGGGACAACCAGAGCCCCTGTGCAGAGATCTATACCAATGGGGTTCAAACAGCCAACAGCTACTTGGGGGAAACTGGTCCCACAACACTGTATAGACTGGGGCTGGATATATGGGGAGATCAGATCAGACCTCCACGCCTTTTGTCCATCCATCAGGGACTGGGTGCTAGGAAGACAAAGACAATCCCGTAGCTAAAAGGAGAATCCCGGGGGGGGCCCAGGGGAGAAAGCAAGTCCTGCACCTATAGTGTGTATCCAGGTGCGACCCAAGGGAGGAAGACTCCCACCCTGTAAGGCACATCCAAGGATTGGGGACAGTCAAAGCCCTGTGTCCGCGGGGTGTGCCCGAGCGGCGCCCCGTGATCTCAGGGCCTCGCAGCACACCCCGGCGAGCAGGGAGACGCCCTCTCGGAACCCACCGGAGGCCGGTGCCGGTGACCGCGGACACCGGGGCGGGGCGGTGGGGGGGTCCCCCGCTGGGCTCGGCGGCGGCGGCGGCGGCGGGTTCCAAGGAGTTAAGGGCTGTCCCCGCCCCGGCCCCGCCCCGCCGGTGCCAGCGCTTGAGGTGGCGGAGGCGCAGCGCCGGGCCGCGGCAGGGCGCCGGGCCATGAGCGCGGAGCGCCCCGGAGCGCCGCCCGCCCCGCGCCGCCGCCGCCGCCGTCGCCGCCGCCGCCGCCGCCGCTAGCATCGCCCCGGGGGCCCGAGAGCGGCGGCGCCCCGGCCCCGCGGCTGCCCCGGCGGGGATGTGAATGGCGCTGGGGGTGCTCGGCGGGACCGACATGGAGTGGGAGAAGCTGCCGCGACGGCCCAGCGAGGGCGAGGGGGAGGCGGCGGGGCCGTGGCCGGGCTGCGGGCGGCTGCGGCCCTCCTCGTACCGGGCGCTGCGCAGCGCCGTCTCCACCCTGGCGCGCATCGACGACTTCTACTGCGAGAAGATCGGGGCCGGCTTCTTCTCCGAGGTCTTCAAGGTGTGCGGGGCGGGAGCGGGGGTGGCGGTCCGCGGGGCATCCCGCCGGCATCGGGCGTCCCCCGGGGACCGCGACAGCAGCGCAGCCCCGGCCGCGCCCTGGGCTGGGGACTGCGATCCCCCCCTCAGCCCCGGCACCGGGCGAGGCTGGGGCTGTTCGAGGCGGTGCCGTGCGGAGGGGACGCGGGGCCGGCGCCGCTCGCCCCGTCCCGGCCGGGCGTTGTGGCTCCATCGCCCCGAGCAGGGGGAGGGGAGCGCCGCTGTGTTTACAGCCGGGGAGCTGAGCGCTCCGAGCGCTGCGCCGTGATTGCGCGGAGGGTCGGGTGGCGGGCAGCCGAGCCCCGGGGACCCCTGTCAGGAGGCTGGGCATCCCAGCCCGCCCAGGGTGTGCCTGTGGCGGGGAATCCCGGTAGCGTTCCTAGCCTCTCCAAGCTGATGTCCGGCGTTGCCGGGCCTGCTGAGCGGATGATGTGCAGGATTCCCCACGGGACCCCCACGAAGGTGTTTGGCTGTGGCACAGGGGTGTGATGCTGTAGAACGGCACAGGGCTGAATCCCGGCTGAGCCCCCAGAGCTGTCTTTGTCCTCCATCCTTTCTGGGACTGTCAGGGTGGGGATTCCTGTGTGTGGCCCCTGTCCAGGATATGGGGGTGTGAGTGCTGGTGGGGAGCTCGGGGTCTCCAGCAGTGAGGCAGAGGTGCATGGTGGCAATATGCTGCCAGCCCAGTGCACTGCTGCTGGGCATGAAGGGCTGTGCCTCGATGCCACCACCACCTCTCCGGCAGAGGGGAGGTGTGTGCCTGTGTTGTTTTGAGCCTCAGCATCACTTAAAGTACCATAAGCCACTGGGCTAGGACTGCCCTTAAGTGGTGATCTAGTGGCTTCATATCCCTCAAAGAGCAGCTTAGAGCTGGATACAACTCCCACTGCTTGCCACCACAGTCACTGGGGTCACAGGCAACACAACTGGGCATTCACATCCTGGCAGTACCCTGGGGTCTTTCTCCAGCCCTGACACCATTCCCCACTCAGCAGGGAGACCCCAAGACCTCTCTCCTCCTCAGCCACAGGAGTGGTGTCCTGTGAGGGGCTATGGGGAGTGTGCAGAGGTCCCTCTCCTCCGTGCTCTCTCCTGGAGCTCCCAGTGGACCCATGACCTCCCTGCTGGCTGGGTTCCTGCTATTGATCTCTGGCTTGGAGTACACAACAGCACCTTGGAGCAGAGGGAGGCATTTAATAATATCAGGCGTGGATATGGCTCTTTAATAATGGATGCTCCCATGTCTCAGCGAGGCCACGGTCTCTTCTTGCGTTGCTGTTTTCCCAGACTCTGCTGGAGCCACAAAATGCTCCTTCCCCCGAACATTGTTTAGGTTCTTGTGGGGCCACTGGCACGTAGGATTTGGGGATTGGCAAAGGTTGAGGGGTGGGAAGGGGATCAGGATCAGTAGTCGACGTGTGCATGGTGGCAAGGAAGCAGGGATGGGAGGGGGCCAGATGGGACTTTGTCCTCGTGCAGTGGGTTGAGTCCAAGAGCTCAGCAGGGTGGTGGGGTAAGCCTGGGATCTGAGTTGGGGTTTGGCTGCCAGAGCTTGCTAGGAGTACAGAGCTTGGCAGGGCAACCTAGGACCCATTTTCCTCCCACCTCCCTTGTTCATTCTGCAGCTTTCCAAGGCTGTGGGCACTTGAATCGGCCTCCTCTGTGTGGCTGTTGAGTCCTATGTCATTCCAACCTTGGTGGGTGAGGGGGACAGGGAGGGGACCTGGACATCTCTGCCTCTGCACAGGTAGCTCAATCCTGGTGTGCAGCTGTGCCAGGGCCAGGCAGCGTGCTGAAAGCATCTGACTGTCTCCTCAGCATTAAAGTCAAAGAGCTCAATGTGTCCAAGCCCACCTCAGTGTGTCCAAGCCCTAGTGTCCCAAGCTAGCCCCTCCAGTCAAGCACCTCTCTCAGAAATGCTGTCCAGAGGAAACAGGAGACACTAGTGACAAGAAGCTGCTCTTTTTCATGGCGCTTGTTCATAGCTGATCCCCCACTGTGCTGCAGAGCAAGGCAGTTTTCCCTCTGGAGCAGCTGGTTCTCATTGCCTTTCCCTGTGCAATTTCAGAGGCACTAGGCCCCCCCATTTCCTCAGATACACAAACATTTCAGGAAGCCACCTCTATTTCCAATTGACTGAGCAGATTGAGCCGGGTCTGTTTGTGCCAGGCATTCTCTCCAGCCCTTAAACCTCTGTTGCATCTTTTTCCCCAAATCCCTCTCTTACTTTCCCATATGCTGTCTGCAGCATACAGGGCTGTGGGCAGCATCCTTGGGGCTATATCCAGGGGCTTTCACTCATATGTGTCTCAGCCTCATGTCCTGATGTCACACATCCTCTTGGAAATGCCATCTCCCAGGGTGCAGCTGTATAATGTGCTCTGCCCAGCACCCCATTTCCATGGCATTTTGTGTTTGGGTGTTCGTGTGGATTAGTAGCTCCCAGCCTGGGCAGAGCTCAGGAGAGGGTTTTGGCATTACTATCACTTGCCCATCTCTGCTTGCTTCCCCAACAACCTTTGGGATTTTCTGTTTGCTTCCAATTTTCTGGTCCAACTAATGGAGCAAGTCTCTCCCTCTTATCTGCTGCCCTTCGTCAGGGTCCTTGCCTTATTTTACAGAGCAGGATGAAGCAGCATGACACTGATGGAGAAACTAAGGCAAGCGGGGAGGAAGTGAATTAGCCAAGGTCAGCCAGCCATGGCAAGGCTGGAGCAGCCCTGGCCCCACAGTTGCCTCTCGGGAGTCCTGGGCGCAGGAAACGTGTTGTGCTGACCAGCTGGAGACCTGCCAGCCCCTCTCCTGCTCTATCACAGGACATGGTCCAGGCTTGCTAGTCAGGGCAGGCAGTGATGTGCCACCACGGTGCATCCCCGGCTCCTGGTGTGCCCGCAGTGCCGCTCCTGGGAGACCAGGAGGTGAGGGTGGCTGATGCTCAAACACTCTCCAGCAGCAGGTGCTTTGTCTCTTCCTCAGAGAAAGTCTGTCTTGGCTGATTCTGCCTTTCCCATTTGATGAGCACGTTTTGCAGTCCCACCCAGCTATGTTATTGGGATTCCTGTGAGCTCCGATGCAGCTGTTGTGGGTGGCTGTGGGGTTACCAGTGGCATTGCTAGCTCCCCTTCTGTCTTGCCCACAGAACTCTCTGGGGTGATGGGTGCAGGGTGGTGTCCCTGTGTGACTGTGCCTGTGCCTGTGTGGGGCAGGAACGAGGGAATATGCAGAGAGTGGGGCTGTGTGCCAGGCCATCCCCAGTGCAGGGTGCAGTGGGGCTGGCTGCTGAGACCTCCGGGCTGGGAGATGTCAGGGAGCTTTGCCCCTTGTCTAGACGGGAGTGCCGGCTGTGAGGAGGGAGCAGGCCGTCTGCTCACTCTGATTAGCATGCTCTTTAAATAAGACTCTAATTTCCGCTGTTAGAAGAGGTCAGATCCCTTGTGCCCGGGCTGGGGCTGCCGCCAGCCTGTCCCATCCCCCAGCCCTGCGTGCTGGTGGCAGATGGGATGGGGACCAACATGCCACGGCAGCCTGGCTCAGCCCGGTACCCCCGTGAGGTGCCCAGTGGACCAGCCATGTGGGATGCCAGGGAGCATCCCTGAGGGGTGAGGGCTCGCCTGTTTCCTGGGTGGGGGACAAGTGGCTTGCGCTCCCCCTGCAGCCCCATACGGCTGCCTGGCTGAGCTCAGCTCCAGGGAATGCGCTGGGATTCCTGGGCACCATGCCAGAGTGCATGAGAGAGGCGAGAGGGGACACCTTCCTGCCCGAGGAGGTTGTGCTGCCTGCTGCCTTCCCTGTGTGTCAGTGAGAGAGGAAACTCCCTTAGTAGGAGAGTTTCAATCCCCCTGCAGTCATGGCTGGTGCCCTTTGCTGCTGTGTCTGCATCAGAGGGTGGCCAGGGCACTGGGCTGGTGCTAGCACCTGGACAGACTGGGTAAACTGAGCAGTGCCTGTGGAAGCCATGGAAAGGGAGCATAACTCCTTCCCTGCTGTGCCAGGTGTGGGCTAGCCTCGAGCCAGAGAACTTGAGGGGGAGATGGCAGAACGGGGCCTCGCACGTGCACTCGGGACATCAGACAGCCTCAAGGACATCATGCCCCACGGGGATGGAGTCACAGAAAAAGACATTGGGGCAGGGCTGTACTGGCCAGGAGCTTCTGGAATCTCTGAGATAACTCCTGGAGAAGCAGCTTTCACCAGACCTTCCCTCCCCCAGGCTGCCTCTTCTCCAGTCTTAAGGTGTCCAACACCATGTGACTGCGCTCAGACCTCACTCAGCCTGTTCCAACGGCAGGTGGCTTTTTAATGAGGAATTAAGCCATGGGCACCTCCCAACCGTGTAGAGCTGAGCTGGTGCCCACCAGATGCTGCTCCCTGATGCCGGGCCACTGCTGCTGGCAGGGAGCTGGCCAGCCCTGTGGCACACGGCCGCCAAGTGCCAGGCTGTGCGTGCCACGCAGCATTCCTGACGTGGGCGCGTGGCGCCGGAGCCCGGCCGCCTCCAGCCATCCCGGCGGGGATGAGCCTGCCCGCGCCGCTGAGCCGGGTCCTGCTGTCTGGCAGCTGCTGGTGCCAGCCAAACTGGCCGAGCCAGTCCTGCCAGCCCCACACGGCGTGGGAAGGGAAGGGAAGGAAGCACTGCCACCAGGAGAGCTGGATCAGGAGTGATGGGTTTTGCTGGGCAGCACCCAGTGCCAGAGGCTTGGCAAGGCTGTGGGTCATGCTGGCCTTGTCCAGGCTCTGCTTTCCTCAACCCCTGGCTCTTTGGGGAGCTGGAGGGACCAAGTGAGACTGTGCCCAGCCTGCTTCAGTCACACAGGCCCCCTCCTTAAAGCCTGCACAGAAGCCTGGCTGAGAGCCCAGTTTCTGTTTCTGGTGTTGCCCTCAGCTGCCCCACCGACATGGAGGGGGTGGAGGGAAGACAGCGATGGTTGAGATGGGTAGGGTTGCCCCTTGCCCTTGGTCCAGGTATGGCCAAGGGGTCCTAGGGCATCAGGATGGTGTTGGCAGCAGTTCCAGGCGCTGTTAGGCACTGGTGTGATGAGCAGGGTAGTGAGCACAGGGAGGACTTGGACCACCATTATATGGGTCGTTCTGGTGCTCCCCACAGCAGTCACTGCAGTGTAACTCTGGGACAGGCTCTCCCTGAGCCCAGGAGTTCAGTATGTGCAGTGCTCAGCAAGGAGGAGGCGTGGGGAAATCCACCCTCCCTTCTCCCTGCAGCATAGTGGGGTGCCAGGATAGGGGCCTGTGGTGGCAGGTGTCTGGAGTGTCCCCTTCCCACTCGCCCAGGGTCTGTTCAGAGCTGTGCTGTCAGGTGGCCTCTGCTGGTGGGTCAGGAGTGCCAGCTGGCTGTCTGGGGCTGGCTGCAGGTGAAGCAGGTGTAACTGGAGCGGGGTGTCCACAGGCAGGTGTCTCCTGAATTATTCAAAGCCTCTCCATGAGCTCAGTGGGTTGATGGTGGCATGGCACAGTTATTCCTTCTCACTTCCACTCGGACTGGGACTGGTTTTGTGTCAGTGCACACAGACATATAGAAGGATCTTCACAGAGCCCTCATTTCCCCAAGGCCCTTTTGAAGGGGTGTGCTGCTGCCCCATCCCCTGGGTATTTTCTGCTGGATAGATCCCCATCATGGCATGCACCCCAGGAGCAATGCCAACCAGGGGGTGAGAGGAGAGCCGTGGAGGGCCCAGCATGCCAGCCTCCCTCTGTTGTGGTGGAGACAAGGGCCAAGCTGTGAGCAGAATGAGGGTACTGGAGATCCTACCTCTGGCCAGCCCCCTGTGTTTTTCCTGGGAAGGCAATCCCTGAGGTGAGGGGTGTTGTGGGAGTGTTGTGGGGCTGGCCAGGGGCTGGCACCGGCTCAGCAGCCTCAACCAGCATCGACTAAAAAGGAGAAGAGCAGGGAGCTGACGGCAGCGCTGAGGAATGCCTGCGCCTCCGTGCACAGTGCACAGCTCTGTGTGTGCTGGGGGCAGCTGGGATCCACTGGGTTGTCCCCCCAGCAGCTGCTACTCCAAGGCGAGGGGGGGTGACATCCCACCCCCAGCACCTGCTCAGGAGGGGACCCTCAGCGCTGGCTTGGCCCCCCCTCATAACAGTGCTAGGTCAGGGCATCCCATGCTCTTCCCTTCCCCTGCACATGCCAGGGAGCTGCAGATGGACGGGGTGTCCGTGCTTGGCCACGGTCCAGCTGCTGTTCTTGGCGGGGTACCAGGCCCCCAGATCGCATGACAGTTTTGGGCTGAGTCTGGCTAAATATACAGCTCATCCAGGCTCCATGCCCTGCCAGGCTGGGGTCAAGCACTACAGCAGTTGGCCACACCTAGAGCTGGTTCCGAGGGGCAGTGTGCCCCCTCTTTTCTCCACCCCATGCTGGTAGGGTCTGGCTGGGTGGTGCTGACCAAAAAACATCCTCCCTGATACTCTCCAATCCTGTACTGTCCTGTTCTTACAGTAGAGTTGGGCTCACAGCTTATGGGAGCTGTTGTTACCCCTTTGGAGTTCAGGGCACTTTAGCATGGTGGAGGGAACATAAGAAGCAGAGTGCCCCAGGAAGGATGGGGCTGTATGTCATCAGTACTGGGAGTGCTTGGAGATGTAGGGAAAGTGTCCCCTGGGGTGCTATGGGATGCTTAACTCCCCTCTCTGGGGCTGGGGTGGGAGCTGGGTGAAGCCTGGTGTTCGTGGGGCTCAGCCTTGCCTGTGTCCCCCTCCAGGTGCAGCACCGCCAGTCGGGGCAGATCATGGTGCTGAAGATGAACAAGCTGACCAGCAACCGGGGCAACATGCTGCGGGAGGTGCAGCTGATGAATCGCCTCTCGCACCCCAACATCCTCAGGTAGGACCTGCTTCCCCACTGCCAGCCCCACTGCCCCCCTTTTCCTTAGCCTGGGGGTTTGGAGCTACTGGTGATGCTGGATAAGCTCTTGGGGGCTGGTTCCTGCCACAGCCACCCTCAGGTCCCCTCCGTCTGTCTCTCAGGTTCATGGGGGTGTGTGTGCACCAGGGACAGCTGCATGCACTGACAGAGGTAAGAGTGTAGCAGCAGCCGTGAGTCTCAGGGTTCCTGCAAGCCAGTGATACCTGTAGGGACATGTTCTTGGCCTGTGACACATGCAGGCAAGGCCTGCTGGGAGGCTGTGGTGTGGGATGGTTGGAATACGCATTCAGGTGAGAGATGGGAATCCAGTGTTTTGTGGGGGGAGGGATGCTGTGATGCGATGGTCCAGCTCTTTCCATCAGTATATCAATGGTGGGAACCTGGAGCAGCTGCTGGACAGCCCTGTGCCCCTCTCCTGGTCCATGCGTGTCAAGCTGGCCCTCGACATCGCCCATGGCCTACACTACCTACACTCCAAGGGCATTTTCCACCGTGACCTCACCTCTAAGGTACAGGATGTTCCAAGGCACTGCATTGCCCTCATCGTCCCATACCCGTGCTGCTGCCTTGCTGCCCCAGGCATGGCAGGCTGATGAGCAGGAGGCTATGCTGTGCTGGGGCATCCTGAAACTGGTAGCCAGGGAGGCAGGGCTGGTGCAGTTGGTGTGACAGGTCCTCCTGTGCCCACAGAACTGCCTGGTGCGCTGCGAGGCCAGTGGCTACACAGCTGTAGTGGGTGACTTTGGCTTGGCGGAAAAGATCCCCACCTACAGGTACATGGGCAGCATCCATCTGTCCATCCCCACCCCTGGAACCCAGTCAGAGGAGAAGCTGGGGAGGGGTGGATGTTGGGGATGCAGCTAAAAGGGTAGGAATGGGGGTAGTGAGGTGGTCCTTGGCCGGAGGGACTCCAGGAACAGTTTGGGAATGGCTGGGAGGGGATGAAGAAGGGGGTAGTGTGACTGGGGAGGGATGAGTAGAGTGCGTGGAGTTAGGCCAGGGAGGGAGGTGGAGATGGTCACCTGGCATGCTGCAGCAGGAGGATGGGAGGTTGGACATCTGGGGGACTGGACAGCCTCTGATATTCCACCATGTCTCCCAGCGAGGGCAGCGAGAAGGAGCCGCTTGCTGTGGTGGGCTCCCCGTACTGGATGGCACCCGAGGTGCTGCGTGGGGAGATCTACAACGAGAAGGTGAGACTGCCCTGTGTGGGGCTTTACTCAGGCTTGTGCTGCCAGTGGTTTGCAGTCCTGGGTGCACCTAGAGGGAAGGAATTTGGCATCCCTCTGGTGATGAGGTGCCAGAGCCCCAGTGTGGCTCTGCAGGGAGGAAAAGGGCTGTGGCCTTGCGGAATGGTTGGTACATCACCTGAGGGCTGCAGGGCCCCTCCGTGACTCCCCACTCTCTGCAGGCCGATGTGTTTGCATATGGCATCATCCTGTGCGAGACCATCGCTCGTGTCCCAGCCGACCCCGACTACCTGCCCCGCACGGAGGTGACTCTGGGATGGGAACAGGGGGAGCTGTGGGTTACAGCACTGGGGCTGGGACCACTTCATCAAACAAGGGGGATGTCATTCTGTGTTGGGCAGACACCCATGTGCAGGACTGGTCCCACATCTCAGGGCTGGGGTGCTGTGTCCCACCTGCTGCCCAGGGAGGGATTGTTTCTGCCAGTAACCTCAGAACCCACAGTGAGCCTGAAAAGGAGAACAGGGCAGTTGGATTCAGGCAGAGAGCAGAGCAATATCTGTTCTAGCATGCCCCAATCTTAGTGCATTTTGGGGTGACAGAGTCCTCCCTGCTGTTTCTCAGTTGGGGTGCTTCCAGGTCCACAGCGCTGTGTCTTAGTGCAGTGAGAAGGGGGCCAGGCCATGTTGGGTTCCCTGGGCCTTCTGGTACTCCAGGAGACCCAACCTTACTCTTCTTCCTTTCCCTGGTGCAGGATTTTGGTCTGGACGTCACCACTTTCCGCACCATGGTGGGAATTGACTGCCCAGCGGCCTTTCTCCAGCTGGCTTTTCACTGCTGCAGTGTGAGACTCCCACCTCCACTGGCTGCCCTTCCCTGCCCTGCCAGGACAGGACAGGGCAGGCAGGACAGGCTGCCTTGCCTGCTTACAGGGAGAGCAGGGAGCTGCCTTTGCTCCCTGCGGGGCTCCCTGATGTGCTTGAGGAGACACAGACCTGACAGGGAATCCCTCCTGCCCACAGATGGAGCCCACCTCCCGCCCCTCATTCCTGGAAATCACGCAGTGCCTGGAGAGCATCTTGCAGCACCAGCTGGGCGCTGAAGGTGCCAGGGCCACCCTGTTCGGCATTGGGGAGAGTCTGCCTGAATCTGGAACCTCAGCCACGCTCAGTGGTACGTGGGCACCTTGGGGACAGGCCATAGCAGGTGTAAAGATGGGGGAGTGTGGGGTTTCCCATCCTGCCCCATCAGCTGTAGGGCAAGGAGACAGGGCTGTGTGAGGATAGAGCTGATCCCTGTTCCACCTTGGGGTGCACCGCTAAGTTGCTGTAGCACCCCACTCGGGCAGCTGCTGGCTGCTGGTGACACTCTCCTATGCCCATACCCAGGAGTTGCCAGGAGGTCATCCAGCCATACCGAACAGTCACCCCTGCATGAGCTGGGGACACGGCACCTGCAGCCAGACCAGCACCTGTCTTGCAGCCAGTCTGACGTGTTTCCTTCCAAGTCACCTACCCTGCTGTGGCCTCTGGAGTCTTACAGCGGGGCCAGGCCCGTGGAGACGTCCCCCCGTGTCAACCCCTTCTCCCAGCGTGAGGACCTGAAGGGGGGGAAGATCAAGCTCTTTGATACGCCCAGCAAGTCAGTCATCTCGCTCACCTTAGACCTGCCGCCCCCCTCCCCACTGCAGCTCAGCAACCCTGTGACACCTGAGCCCACCGTGGAGATGGAGTGTGACTTCTCAGCACCCACCACCAGCCCCCGCAAGTGCCACTCTCTGCCCTCCTCTCCGGAGCTGCCCCACCGGGGGGGCCTGGAGCTGGGTGTGGGGTCCTCTCATCCCACTGATGACTCCCAGCCCCCCACCATCCTTCCTCCCCCAGCATGGGGAGGAGCCTCCACCCCCAGCTCCCTGGCAGAGGAGCAGATGGACTGCACCTCAGACAGCTCTGAGCCGCCGCAGCCCAACCCGCTGTCCCTCAACAGCAACTTCATCCGCACCGCACCCTTGGGTGCGCAGCCCTGGCAGCCCGATGTGCGAGCCCCCAACGGGCTCCTCATCAACAACAACCACATGATGGTCAGCAAACCTCTGGCCTGGGGCAGTGGGCTGGAGCACGGTGTCTCTGAGCTCAGCATCTCCTGTGCAGCAGCGCTGGAGCGGACGGAGCACTCGGCCATGCTGCCCGGGCACAGCTCTGGTGCCATGCTGGAGCAGGACGAGGTGCTGCCCTGCCCTGGCTGCTGCCTGAGTCCCTTCAGCTTCAGCTTTGCCTCCATCTGCCACCGGCCAGCACCCAGTCCACCCCACTACCAGAACCTCAACTGTGAGGCCAAAAGCCTCATCTGCCATGATCGGGGCCAGCACCAGAAATCCCCGGGGCCAGTGCTGGCTGAGCCCAGCCTGAAGCTGCCGGAGGCACAGTCCTAGTGATGGGGACCCTGGGGAGTGGGGCTGAATCCAGCTGCCCCTTGCACCCCTCTGCAGCCACAGCACTGGGCAGTGCAGTAGCCTGGCACATCCCCACGGTCCGTCATCACTCGGCACATGGTGGCCACCAGTGGCCGTGGTGCCAAGTGCTGTGGCTGCCGCAGCGCTGCCCAGGCACTCGGGCACCCACCCCACCAGGATCAGCCTTGGGGATCTGCAGGGAACCCTGGAGGTGGGCTGGGTCTCTGCTGGGGACCAAAGTGCAATAACACCGCTGCCCTGAGCACTGCCCCGAGCGCCAGGGCTGGTCCCCCGCGGGGGCCAGGGGGCTCAAGCCCTGGATGCAGGATCCCCTTTCCCCAAGGCCTCGCCTCTCTGCAGGCTCTCGTAGAGGGGTATACAATGAGCCTGCTGCCTTGGGAGAACTGGGAGTTCCCTATACCCAGGCGGGTGAGAGGTGCTGGGCTGGGGTAGAGAGGTCAGCGTGTGTATGTGTGTTTTTGGGGATCCTGGGGGGCTGGTGGGTGAGCCCATGTGTGTCCACAAGCGTGGGGAGCACAACCAGTCCCTGACATGGGGAAAAGAGGGCATGGGACCGTAGAGGGGCAATGCCCATGGGCAGTGCACGGGGAGGATTGCCAGCACTGGGGTTGTCCCTGCCTGGCTGATGCCGAGGGTTGGGTGCTGAGTCAGCCCAGCGCCTCACATCCCTCTGGCACGCAGGTTTGGGAGCAGCATGCTGGCAGAGGGGCCAGGATGCCATCCTGGCATCATGGGGATGGGGCCAGTGGGCAGCACAGTTAGGCTGCCTGGCCCCCGGCAAGGGTGGGAGCCGGCTTTCCTCCCTCCTGCACAATGCACTGGTGAATGCAGAACTCTTTGTGTTTTTTATTATTATTAATAATAATTGCTAGTAATATATACCCAGCTTATTTAAAGTGTTCATTAAAGATTGAATGTCCTATCAAGTCAGACTGCTCGTTCTGTCTCTTGGATGCACATCAGATGTGGACCCAGAAGGTTGCATGGTCTTGCCTGGGCATTCTGGGAAACTTCTCCAAGACTACAAACCAGCCTGGCTCAGCTCAAAATCTCAACTTCCCTAAAGTGCCCATCTCGATTGAGATGGCTTCAGACAAATTCCCTTTCATTATTTAGGTTCTTCGGGTTCATGCCTTTGAGTTTTGTTTGCTGTAGTATACAAGAAAACAAAGAGCAGACGAACTGTGTCTCTTTATTGCTGTAAAGTGGGTTTAACCAGATAAGACAGAGGAGTGGCACATGCCCCCTCCAGAAAGCTTGCCTTCAACAGCCTTTTGCTCTTCATGCAAGCTCACTCACATAGCATTTCATCAACTATATATGGCACACACAACCTCATCATAAACCGAGAGCATTTTCGCCTGGTTGAACATAACTTCCTCTCTCACTTGGCCGCAGCGTTACATCAGGGCTACTTTGCTTCATCTTCACATGTGCACATGTGTAGCAGCTATTTAAAGTCCTGATGAGTTGTCTTGCAAAGCGTCATCCTGCTACAAGTACATGAGTTAACTTTTGCTTTTGAAAGGCACAATCACACCATGGGACCCTAAAGGTCTTTGCTCTACTTCCTAATTAGCGCAAAAATAATCCCCAAACGTCAGCACAGGCACCAGCCAGTTCAGACTCAGCTTCCCTCCTTAGGGGCTGAGGCTTTGCTGAAGCTGGTGAGTGCTGGGTTGTCTGAAAGCTGTGGCCAAGCTGCTCCTGCGATAGGGTCAGGCAGAAAATCCCTGCTGTGGGGAGGGGACTGTCTGAGGGTAGGGCTGTTCTGTCCCCAGCTCCTGCTCCTGGCATGCCAGCACAGCAGCTCTCTGTGCTGGGGATGTGGATGGCTCCAGTGCCGAGTATCAGTGCTTGATCCATTCTGCAGTTGGTTCTGAGCTCCCTGTTGCCCACGAGCCCTTGTGTTCAGGAAGACCCAGAGTGTCCCATGCAGTTGTGGGGTTGGCTGTGGAGCCTCTACCACTCAGCCAAAGCACATCAGCTGGAGGCAGAGGGCCACTGGACACCAGTGGGAAGGACCTGGGTGGGCCAGGGGCAGTGGGCTGTGAGAGGGAAGTGGTTGGCTGGAATGGATGGGACACCCTGGGCAGGGACACGGCAGGGTGAAGGGTGAAGCAGAGCGGTGTGCAGGGTGCAGGTGCTGCAAGGGAAAGCAAAGGAGGGTGAGGGTGAAGGTGAAGGAGAGATGCTGCTCACCCTCCACCACATGCAACAAGGCTGGGAAAGCACCTCACCAAGGGTTTTCCCCATCTTACCCCTTTGCTGAGCCACAGCTTCAGGGGAAGCGTTCAGACCCAGAACGCCCATGACAGCGAAGGGATGGAGGCAGGCTCCATCCAGCACAGGGAGGTGACTGCATTCCTCTCCCTTTCCAAGGGAGGGGGTCAACATGCCCCAGACAGAGCTGCAGGCTCTCTCCTTTCCCCCAGGCACACCCCACAGAGCCCATGTGTCCCTGACTCAGCAGGACTCACCGCAGCAGTGCTGGGGCCAGCAGCCATCCTCACTTGAAAGGGAGGCTTGGCCCTGCTGCCTTCTCACAGATCCAGAAGTGCAGGTCACTGGGACCAGTGCACTGGGCAGGTTTGATGCTCCCACGGCTTATTATGGCACAGGTTCCATTCGATTTTGACTGCCAGGGCCTGAATGGGGAGACAACCTATCAGGCACTGACATGTTCTTTCTACAAACCCTGTTGAGGCAGCTGCAGCTGCTGACAACTGCCTTTTCTACACTGGCAGAGGAGGGGTTGGATGCTGCAGTCAGAGGGGGATCCCCCGGTCCTCCCCTACTGATTTCACTGGCTGAAGGCTCAGCTGATGCATCCCTGCGCTTCCTCGGGCAGGCTGAGAAACACTGTAAAAGGTTTGCAGTGCTTGTGACACCCTTTTAGCCTCCCCCCTCTCAGCCCTGCTGCTGGGGGTTATTCTATGGCTGCAGTGGGGAGAGCCAGGTCCTTTCTGGAGGCACATGGATGACCAGAGGAGCTGTGCTGAGCCCTGGGTCTGCTTTGGGTGCAGCTGGGAGGGCTGAGGATGGAGGGACAGGTACTCAGAACCTGGCCAGACAGGTTTGTTCCTCCCCAGTGCCCTCAGACACTGCAAGAGGAAGCAGCAGCGAGGTGAGGAGGTGGTGCACGTGGCATGGAGGAGCCCAGGACTCTCCACAGACAGCAGGGCTCATCTCCCTTTGGAGAGGGATCAAGGGGGCATGGGGGGGATAGAGGTGGTGCTCAAACACCTTGCCAAGGGCCCAGATAAAATTTGGGGTTTCTTCTGTCTACTCTTGCTGCCTCCTGCTTCACATGCCCTGCCTTTTACCCACCCCCCTGAGTCTTGGCTTTCCATTTACGTGTCTTCTGAGCATCTTATCACACCACTGCACCCACCTTCCCTCAGTCCCTGCTGCTCCGATGCTCTTTGTTTCCCAGGGCCTGTGCCTGTAACCCGGTACTCATGGGATTTAAAATGCTTCCTAGAGCCATGCCAGAGGATGGGAGCTCTGGCAAGAGGCTGCCACATACCTTTCATAAAGGGAGCCATCCACCCAGAACCAGGCCTCCGAGCCCCCCTCACCATCTGGGTCCTCTTCCTCCAGCCAGCCATAGTCATACCAGGGGAAACTGCCCTTCTGCAGTCCAATCCAGTATGGGACATCTGCGTTCTTCAGGAAGGTCTGGGGAAGAAAAAATGTGTTTTTCCATGTTTTGTTCCATGGCACCTATGTAGTGCAGTACTGTGTACTTCACAGCAGAGTGATCATCTCCCCAAGGAGCCTCTGGAGTTTCTTGAGGCAGGACAACTCAGCAGCCCTGGTGCCCAGCTCCAGCCTGGGAAACATCCAGGGGTGCCAGAGCCTTTCTATCCCATGTCAACCTCCAGACATGTGCTCCAGAGAACAGCCTTGCACCCTCCAATGTTTTGGCAGGACAGGGGGCCCCAGAACTGTGCTAGCCCATCTGGGGATCCGTGGATACACCATCTCCTGCCCTCAGCCCCCCAGTACCCTACCGGCACAGTCCAACGACTCCAGGATTTGGTGACCAGTAGCTGAGAATACGTCCTCTCACACTCATCTCTGCTGTCTTCCCATGTCTTCTTCTCCGAGGAGATGAAGAGGCACTTGCCCCTGTACAGCAGCCAGCCCGAAGGGCAGCAATCTGTGTGTAGAGGTCCATGCTCAGGGTCTCATCAGCCCCAGATGCCCTAGGGGGTTAACAAGGAACAGCCCCACATCTTCCCAGCAGACATCACAGGCTCAGTGCCTGCTTCAGGCATAGCTTCAGCCTTTAGACCACCATATGGTCAAAGAAGCCAGTACCTGCCCCTTGGCACCTGCTGAGGCGTGCCAGTCACCTGGAGCAGCCTTCCCTCTCCACCATCACCCTACCTATAGCTGTGCAGGAGCGCAGGAGGGCCACGGTGCTCTCGCTGTTGTTGAGCCTCCCCTGCACCTCCTGCATCTCCCTCTCTGTCTTGCCCAGGACCCCCGTGACACGGTGCAGCTCCACGCTCAGTCTGTCCAGCTCCAGCTGGCTGATGTTGCCCTCCTGCCACGCTCGCTGCAGCTCCTCTCTGGCCCATGCCAGCTCCAGCTGTGTCTGCTCCAGGCTCTGCTCCCGTGCCCTCAGCTCCTGTGACAGGCGGCCCTGCTCGGACGCGTGCTCGAGGGAGGTGTCCCGCAGGCTGCGGGTGACCTGCCAGTCTGGGGACAGAGTGGGCGAGCTGAGACACGGGCATGGGGCAGTTCAGATGTGGGACTGACCCTGCTTAAGGCAGGTGGGGTGGGCAGGGCAAGGCAGGGAATTATCCATGAATGGGAAAGAATGGGAGGGAAGAATGCAGCAGGAATTGTATGGTTAAGGGTTGGGCAGGATCTGGCAGGGGGAGAGCAGGGCAAGGCAGGATGGGATGTAGGAATGGACAAAGCAGATTAAGGGCAGGGAGGGTGCAGTGATACGAGTCTGGGCAATGCCAGGATGGGAAAGAAAAGGAGGAGAAACAGACATAAAGATGGATGATGGGAGGGAAAGGAGGTACAAGGGATGTGCGAGGGATATAGACCAGCTTGTGGCAGACAGGGAAGAGGAACTCAGCAGTGAGTGTCTGTGAGCATGCTTCTATTCACCCACAGTGCCCACTCCAGCCTCCCTGACCCAACCACTCCCTGCCCCAGATGTTCACAGTACCCCAACTCACAGCAAGCCCCCAGGGCCAGAGTGGCCACCAGCAGCAGGAAAGTTGCCAGCAGACCCACAGGAATGCACCACCGACGGGACCAGCACCCTGCACGACACAACAGACAACAGACATCATCTGCAGAGCTGCAAAACCCCTGACAGCCTCCAGACCTCCTTCCTTGGTACAGGCAGGAGAGTGGTGGCATGACAGCACAGGTAGCATGGTGTGAGTGATGGGAGTGGGAGGACCTCAAAACACCACCCACGACCCACTCCATGATCACCCTGGGTCTGCTGGAATCCAGCTGGATACTCACCTTGTCCGGGCTCAGCTCCACCCTCATCCTGTTCTGCCAGCGCTGGCTGCGAGTTCTCATAGGGGCTCTCTGCCTCATCCATGCCGAAGGCTGTTGGAGGAAGGCAGGGGAGAGCAGCTGTGGCCGTGGGGTTGGGCATGACAGGGACAGCGTGGCAGGGCCAGCGGGCTCTCACCTGCCTCCAGTGCCTGGCTGGCCGTGCTCTGGCCCCCCATCACCTTGGCAAACCTCAGGTCGGCATAAAGCTGGGCCATGTGGGTGAATGCTGGGCAAGCCCGGAGCCCTGCTGGCTCCCCTCTGCCCTTGGGATGCCTTTCTGAGATGTCCCTGTTCCCAGTGGTTGCGCCGTCTCTCGGAGGTGCAGCCAGCATCTGCAGAAGCAGAAGTTTGCTCTGCACCTTAGCAGATGGGACTAGTGAGGCACAACTGCAAGGACCAGCACCCTCTCATTGGTCCCAGAAACACTGGCCTGTCCCCTCCCACGCACTAACAGCGCTCGTGGTCCCCCTAGGCACAGGGCAGGCTGAGGTCAGCTCAGCCAGATGTCACAGCAGTGGCAGCGCAAAAGATAGACCCAAATCCATGGGCTTACTGGAGAGCTGGGGCAGAGCAGGGAAATCCTGAATATAGGAGCAAATTGCTCTGTGGACTGCTCCTTGGAGTTCCTCACAGAGAGAGATTTCCCTCCCAGCCTCTGAGAATGGGAATTTCCCCATGATGTATTTTGTTACGCTATCCCCTCCCTGGTCCCTTCCAAAGAAGACCCCAGCTTTGGCATTGCTCCAAAACAGCCCCAGTGAGTTACAAAAATCAGTGGCATCCTCTTTGCCTTCCCTTCCCAAGACCACAATCCCAGTATTCACAAAACCTTCTTCTTGGTCCTTCCAGGTCCTCAGCATCTCAGAAGTCTCTACTGAAGTGAATCCAGAGAAGGGCAGGTTTCAGAAGGGCTGCCCCCAGACCCTCTCACTGATTCCCATTGCCTGCTACTGCCTCCCACTCTGTTCCACTGCCTTGCCACTGCCTCCCACCATCTTCCAGATGGCAAGATGGGCACATCTGAACACTGGAGGTGCACAGCAGTGCTAGTGGAGCACGGTGTTACAAAGCCACTGTCCATCAGCTCTGCAAGAGCAAGGGAAATTCTTCACCAGTGGAGAAAGGAAAATCAAAGCCAGCTTCAAAAGGGACAGGAAGGAGATTTGGAAAGCTAAATGTTGAGCAGCATGTACTCAACCTCCTGGAAAAGAATGGAGCATGTTTGCCCAGACATGCAGGGGCCCAGACTCAAGGAGGACACGCAGGGGGAAAGCCAGTGGGATTTACTGGGTGACTTCCCAATGTACCTCCTTGGTACTGCTTGGAAGCACTAGCCTGGGGAAGAAGGGAGAGCAATGGGGTAATTTATCATGACCCTTCTGTGTCTGGGATGTAGTTTTCCGTAGTGTACTTGCTGGCAGAGTAGAGAGATGTGGCCATGACGAGAGGAGAAATGAAAGGTCATGCTGCAATGTGTCAGTCTCTTTTAGGTGTTAGGACAGTGATGCTCAGACCCTGGAGCAGACCACCAAGAAGAGGGAACCTCCATCTTGGACGGAGTCAGCAGCAGAACTACCTGTTCCCAGCTGGAATCCAGACCTGCTCTCCCCTGCCCTAGGGAATTTGATGAGTTCTCTGTAGGCTGAGCCCTACAGCTCTGCCCCATGCTCCAGCCCCGAGCTGCACCGCCCCAATGCCACCCCAGGGGACACTGAGCAGTTTCGGTGTGTGGAGGGGAAAAAGATGGTGGTGCCTGGCCAATGGCAGGGCGCCGGTGCTGTGGCCGTACTTTCCCCTCCGCTGCACCCCAGCACACTTCTGCTTCTGCAGAAACCAGCTGCATTTTCCCTTTGAAGCGGGGCAGAGCTGCCAGGGCCATCGGGGACATGGCCCAGAGCGTGATCTATGCCGACCTCAAGTTCGCCGCGGGCCCCCCACCCACCGTCCCCGACGACGATGACAGTCCCTACGAGAACGTGCCGCTGGGGCCGGTGACAGCGGCGCCCAGCCCAGGTGGGAGCGGGGATGCTCCGGCGCGGGGTGGCGGCAGGGGACCACGGGGCGATGCCTGCGGCTGCTCCTCTCTTGCAGGGCGCTGGACCCGGCGATGGCGCGACCCCACCGCGCTGCTGGCAGCCAGCCTGCTCCTGCTGCTGCTGCTGCTGGTGGCCGTCGTGGCCCTGGGCGCTTGCTGTGAGTCGGGGTGGGGGCAGCGGGAGGGCGGCACCGGGAGCGGGCATCGGGCTGGGGTCCGGGGCTCTTGCGTGGCCACCGCGAGATGCCTCCCATTGCGTAATACAGCCCCCCAAATCCTCCGACTGCCTTACCCCCCAAATCTTTTCCACTGCCGTCTCGCTGCCTTTCACTGTTTCCCAACCTCTCCCATTGTCTCCCACTCTCTATCACTGCCTCCCATTTCTACTCCCTTCCAATGCCTCCTAATCCCTCTGACTGCCTCCCCATCACTACCTCCCATTCCCTCCCACTTATTTCCCACTGTCTTACATTGCCTCCTCATTTTATTCCCACCATCTCCCGCTGCCCTCCCACTGCCTCCTATTTTCTTCCCACTGTCAACCATTGCCTCCCACTGCCCCCCAAACCCTCCAACTGCTTCCCATTGCTTCCCACTGCTTCCCATTGCCTCCCACTGCCCCCTAAACCTTCCCACTGCTTCCCACTACCTCCCACTCTCCACCAAACCTCCCACTGCTTCCCAATGCCTCCCACTGCCCATAAACCCTCCCACTGTTTCCCAGTGCCCACCAGACCCTCCCACTGTTTCCCAATGCCCCCCAAACACTCACATTGCTTCCCATTGCCTCCCATCGCCTTCCACTGCCTTCTCATTGCCTCCCACTGCCCACCAATCTCTCCCACTGCCTACCCATTGCCTCTCACTGCCTTCCACCACCTTTGTCATTGACTCTCCACAGTCTCCCACTGCCTTCCAATGTCTTTCCTCCACTTGGCACCACTGGGGCTTCCATTCCCTTCCCACTGGCACCCCCACGACAAACTCCACCCACAGCCAGATACTCTTACCCTACTCTCCCTTGCAAGAGCTGTGCCCCAGGCAGGGCCCCATGCTCCAGTCTCAGCTGCCCTGCCCTGTCCCCAGACTGGCAGGTTTCCCGCAGCCTGCAGGACACCTCCCGTGAGCACAGGACCGAGCAGGGCCGCCTGTCACAGGCACTGAGGGCACGGGAGCAGAGCCTGGAGCAGACACAGCTGGAACTGGCATGGGCCAGAGAGGAGCTGCAGCGAGTGTGGCATGAGTACAACATCACCCAGCTGGAGCTGGAAAGAAGGAATGCTGAGCTGGGGCATACCCAGCAGGAGCTGGCTATGTTGCAGGAGGAGTTGCAGGTGGTGCAGGGGAGACTCAACACCAGCGAGAGCACCGTGAGCAGCCTGCGTGCCTGCGTGAACACAGGTAGAGCCTGATGGGGTTGGGACACAGGTGATGCTGCTGCTGCAAAGATGCAGGGGCTGAACTCAGCCAGGCTGAGCTTCCCAAGCATCCATAGAAGGATGAACACCTGAGCTGTGCCCTTGCCCCCAGATTGCTGCCCCAAGGGCTGGGTACTCTACAAGAGCAGATGTCTCTACATCTCAGTGGCAAACAAGACCTGGAAGCAGAGCAAGGAAGACTGCAGAGATCAATCTGCTGAACTGCTGGTCCAAGACAAGTGGCCACAATTGATGGTGCCGGTACAGAGCAGGGGGGCTGTGGTACCCCAGGAGGGTGGGGATGGGCAGAACCAGCTGCAGCAGTGTCTGTGGAGGTGCCAGGGGAGCACCATGGGGCCCAGGTCCCCATCCTGGCAGTCCCGGGGAGATGCACAGCCAGCCCTGGGGCTCCTGGGCACCTGGCAAATGCTGGTCATGAAGCAGGTGGCTGACAGCTTCTCTCTGCCCTAGCATTTTGTGCACGAGTCTAAGGCAACGTACTGGATTGGACCAAGATTTTTTCACGGGACCAGGAGATCTTTTGGAAGGACAGACAACAAATACCACTTGTAAGTGTGAGAGTCCTTGACACAAGCACCCACCCCTTTGCCATACTAGAAAGGTGCTGTTTTGCCCCTGTGACACCCCACAATAAAAAAGTTGATGGTCCCATGAGCAGAGCCCCAAGAGAGAGGGGTGAGGATAGAGCCAAGCTTTGGGATGCAGTGCCACATATCCAAGTGGCAGAGAAGAGCTGGAGGAGGAATCTGACACTTCCTCAGGCTGATCTCTGTGCCAGGTGCCTTGCCTGCCTCAGCAGCACTGGGATCTATGGGAAGTGGTGTTCACAGTAAGGAAGTTGTCATTGCTGCCCTGAGATATGCCCTCTTTCCTAGGAGACCCCAGAATTCAGAGTGCTGGTCAGTAGTTAATTGGGAAATGTGGAATTTTCCTTGTGACCAGACCTTCCAGTGGATCTGCGAGAAATCCCCAGAGCTGAGCAGTGCATCTGAGACCAAACCTCGTTTTCTGGCAGAGGACTGACTGCTGCCACACCCCTCCATCACTGGACTCAGGAGCAGGACCTGTCCTGAGACATGAGATACTGTCACCTGAGCACACTTTGTGTCAATTGCATTGCAAAACTGCTGGGGAAAAGTGTCTCTGTTTTAAAGCAAGGATTTTGGAAAATAGCCCTTATTCCCCTCTCCCACACTCATGCATACACATATTATACTGCTTTGTACTGTGCCACTGCCTGTCCCTGTGTGCCCTGGCCAGTGCAGCTCTGACCCAGGTCTCCAGTGCAGAGCCCAGCTCCCACCTTCTTTGTTACCCCAAGGCTGCCAGGGCTGCAGGATCTGTCATCTGCATCGTTTTAAAGCTGGAGAAATGACACACTGATGTCCTCAACCTGCCCATTTTTGGGGACTTTCGGATTTACAGCCTGTGCCTTCTCTTAGCATTCACAGCTCTTGTCCTGCCCTTTCTTCTGCCTTCATCACCTGCCCAGGGCTTTGGGCTGGGTCCTGCCTGAAAAGGGTGCTGACAGTGGTGCCATCAGCATGAGAAAATGCTGGGAAGCCCTGAGACCATATCAGAAGTGGGGGAGTGCTGGGGAGCTTTGAGAACATGGTGGACGGATGAGGAAACTCTGAAACCATGGGAGGAAAACAAGGGCAATGAAGAGCCCTAAGACCATGGGAGGTGAATGTGGGAATACTGAGACCATGGAAAGAAAGAAGGTGCAATGGAACTACAAATGAGGGTGGTCCTGAAAAAAATGAAGGTGCACTGATAAGACAGTGGGAGAGAACAAGGAGCACTGGGGAGACTTGGGAACATGGGGAAAAGGGGAGACCCCTGCCAGCAAGGGGGAAACATCCCTAAGAATGTAGTAGGACCTTATCTGCCAAAGGAGGGTGATGAGAGACCCCTGACCAGGACCCAGATGGGGTGGGGTGGGGAGTTCAGAAGCAGTGCTGACCCCTCCCTGTCTCACTCAGTGTTTCTGCAGAGGGGGGAATGTGTTTGGAACCATTTTGCTAAGCTGGACTTGACAGCCAGCACAGCTTCACCACAAGTCCTGCCCAACCTACCCAGTGGCCTACAATGCGGCAATTGTATCACAGAACAAGGGAAGGGCTACGTCTTCTATCTGGATTTCTGTAAAGCCTTCAAGAATCCTCCTCTAAATTTGAGAGCAATTGATTCAATGGGTGAACTGCTCCAGACGATAGCGGTCAATGGCTCAGCATCCTGATGTGGACACTGGTGACAATGTTGACCCTCAGAGATTCACCTTGGGACCAATGTTATTTAGTACTTTTGTCAACAAACTGAGTGGTGGGATCAACTGCACACGCAGCAAGTTTGCAGATGACACCAAGCTGAGGTGGTTTGACACACCTGAAGGACAGTATGCCATCCAGAGGGACCTGGAAAAGCTGGAGGAATGGGCCCATGGGAATCTCATGAGGTATAACAGGATCAAGTGCTGGTGCTGCCCCTGGGTAAGATCAACTCCAGTATCAGCACAGGCTGGGCATGAACAGATGGAGCAGCCCTGCCCAGAAGGGCTTGGGGGTGCTGTGGGTGAGAGGCTGGACATGCCCCAGCCATGGCACTGACAGCCCAGAGAGCCAAACGTGTCCTGGGCTGCATCCAGAGCCCCGTGGGCAGCAGGGCAGGGAGGGGATTCTGCCCCTCTGCTCTGCTCTGCTGAGACCACCTGGAGCACTGCACCAGAGCTGGGGTCCCTGCACAATAAGGACAGGAACCTTGCAGCCCAGACGAGGCACCAAGATGACCAGAAGGATGGAGGATTTCTGCTATTAAAAGTGGGATTGTACAGTCTGGAAAGGAGAAGGCTTCAGGGAAAACTTACTGTGGCCTTCCAATACCAAAAGGGGCTGCAAGAAATCTGGAGAGAGACTTTACAGAATGGCTTGTAGCAAAAGAACCAGGGGAAATGGCTTCAGATTGAGAGGGCAGCTCCTGGAAGACCTTCCCTAAAAAGAGGTTGGTGGAGCCAGCCCAATGGCACAGCAAGGCTGGGACAGGATTGCAGGTTTCCTACAGTCTCAGCTGTCACATAAAACAGACTTGCTGTGTCTGGCTTGTCCTGGAGAGTCCAGACATCCTCCATGCTCCTAAAGCCCTGAGCTCCAGCCTCCACTGCCCACTGTGTTGTAGTTTCCACTACAAGGACACGCTGCAGACCCCATCCAGCTTCTGGTTCATGGTTTCTCCAGGCTGGTTCAGCATAGCTTGCTTGCCCATCTTGATGTGTGGCTTCTCCTTTCTTCACAGCTGCAGGATTTTCACTTTTACCCACTCTAGTATCAGCAGACTCCCATCAAACCATTTCTCCAGGCCTCTCTGTACCCCTGTCCTGCCCTCCAGTATGCACACAAGTGGTTTGGTCCAGATACATGGACACACAGACACAGCAAGAGTAGGAAATGCTGACCTTTTGGATAAGGAAAGAGAGCGGTGATGAAAGCAAGGTGGATGGGCACAGAGATGGGGCAGGAAAAGAGAAATGAGGAGGAGGAGCAAGGCTTGAGCACAAGCAGACAAGGGGATAAAAGCCCAAGGGTTTGTTTGTTGGGCATCCCTCCTCAGAGGAACCATCTCGAGCTATTTCTGTGTTACTGTGCTGTGAATAAATGGCTTTGTGAAATGAGACATCTGAAACTCTTCCATGGGAAACCTGCAACAAGATGAGTGCCCATGGGGCTCACCCCATGGTCCCACTGCCATCACCCACTGCTCACCCTGTGCTGGGTTCTCACCCAGGCTGGCCACTGCCAGCACCAGCCTCAGCAGCAGGTTCTTGTGTGAATGTTTTCCTCATTGGGGTCTGCAGGGCACGTGGGGGCAGCGAGCAGAGGCCTCAGCAAACTGCAGGTCAATGTGGCCACACTCTGGGCCACGCAGGCAGCTGGCCAGCAGCACCCCAGGAACCCAGTCCTGTTCTTCTCCATTGTGGTCAGGTGGTAAAGTGTGGCTAAGAACATACTGCATGGACACACGTCTTCATATGCAGAAAAGCAGAAGTAGTTGCTTTATTTGCAAAAAGTGGTTTTTTTCCTGTGTGTGCTCTCACTTTAGGGGCTGGGGAGTAAACAAGCTCCCTCCTGATCAACATCCTCTGTGTTCAGGTCCCCAGGCTGTGCAGAGCCCAAGCCCATGCATACAAGCCACAGCAGGGCTACACTTCCCCCTCCTAGTCCTGCTCAGGCTGACAAGCTGCACTGGCTGTGGAGGCTTGGTCCTTTTGGCATGTGCTGGGAGGGAAACCCAGCCAGATCTGTGCCAGAGCTGCAGGCTGCTGGAACAACTCAGTGCTCTATATTGAAACCATAACAGCTTCTGGGACCAAACAACTCCAAATCAAGACCCAGCTGGCCTTTTAGGCTCTCACACATCACCCAGCCCCAAAACAAAGTGAGGGAGTTTGCTGGAACCTCCTCAGACTGGGCAGGCACCACCAAACAAGCTGCAGCCCAGCCCAAGTCCTCCATGGGACTGCAGAGGCCAAGGGTCATCTCTCAGCAGCATGTCCCAGGAAGCAAAAGCCCAGGCAAACACCTGATCAGAAATCCCAGAGCTTACACAGGACCTGTGCCAGCCTGCACAGAAGCTGCTTCATGCTGCTGTTGGACCATGTTCCCATGGATTGTTTCCTTGGATTGCTGTTGGCTCCCAGCCACAGAGTAGCAGATGTAATTTCCCACTTGTCAGTGATGGAACTGAGTCTGAGGGCTGGAAGATGCACCTCCATCCTACCACCCCCATACCCCGAAGCCAGCTGCAGTCATTGGCAGAATTTATTGGCAAAGTGCAGAGTTCTGGAGGGTAAAGAGGTCTGGGCCAGGAGGCAGTGGAGCCTGGAAATGCCCAGGCACTGAGGTCAGGCAGGGAACAGGGTGGTGGCACAGGCTGGGGGTCACCACAGCCATCAGGGCCTCACACAGCTGTAGGTGGTGTTTCCCCAGAGGAAGGCAGGAGGTGAGGACTGGAGCCACTGCAGGGTGGCTGCTCTCTGCTTGCAGACCCATCTGAGGGCTTCCGTGCATGCACCACCTAAAAGTCCCAAGCCTGACACCCTGCCACAGGCCTGGAAGGACCTGGTGTAGCGCTGGAGCGGGAAGATCCTGCAAGGGAGAGAGTGGGCTGAGATGGAATGGACAGGAAGAACTGAGGCTATCCCATCAGCACCTTCTGAAGCCAGGGACCAGACACTGCACAGGGAAGGGGTGGGGGAAAGCAAACTCTCCCCGTGGAGCAGAGCCACATGCCCTGATGCCCCCAGCCCCATCACTCACAAAGCACCCCCAGGTCAATCCTAGCAGGGCTCAGCATCAACCAGACTGGGACCCTGCTTTTGTGAGATCCCCTGCAGTCCCTCACCCAGGCAGAGTGTGGGCAGGGCACCAGGGTCAGGCCCCTGCTAAAAACGCCCCTTCCCTAAAATGCCCCAGTGCAGTCCTGGGAAGAAAAGAGGTGGCCAAAATATGGATCACATCCCTGCATGCCTGTCCCTGCCACCACCTCGACCCCTGATACTGGACCCTCAGGATGCCTGGCTGGGAACAAGCTGATAGCCTCACCCTTCCAGTGTGGTGCCATCCAGCCACTTCCAGTCAGACCTGATGCCATCCTGCTTCAGCCCCACGTGAAAGGCATCCAAGTTAGCTGTGCGCACCAGGAAAGCCTAACACAGGAGAGGACCCACATGAGCCCCCTGGGGTACATCCAGCCCAGCCACACCATCAGTGAGCGGGGCTGTGCTGTATGGGCACAGCATTGCCAGCTCCCTGCCTGGAGGCTTTGCTAGGCTTTAGGCACATGGGCCAGGAAGCTGAGACAATACTGAGTGGGGGTGACTGCTGAGGGACTGTGGGGTGGTCACCAGGACTGCCCAATGGTCACAGGGAGCTGGACAGGCCAGGCTGGGTGTACTCACCAGGGTGGTGTTGGCTTGGATGGTGACCAGCTGTGCCCCTCTGGAGCAGCAGTCCTCTCTGCTCTGCTCCCAGCTCTTTTTGGCAGATGAGAAGTAGTAGCACTGCCCTGCATCCCAGAGCCAGCCAACTGGGCAAAACTGGCATGAGCCTGCACACCAGAAACACAGCAAGTGGGATGGGGCAGCAGGCAGGGGCTGCCACCAGCCCCCAGCCCAAGGGACCAGGAGAGTGACAGTGGGCAGTCATGCACCAGCCAATCCATCATATTTGTACATCTGCCTCACAGAGACCACTCTGCACCTGCCCTCACTAGGGAGCCCAGCTCCAACCTTCCAGTCCCAGAGCCCCAGGAAGAGTGGATGGTTACAGGAAGGTACAGGCAATGAGCAGAGCAGGGAGCTGCAGGTTTGGGGAGGCAATACAAACACAATTTCCAGAGAACTCAGTTTTTTTCCAGGGAACTCAGTTAAGGTTTCAGCTGCACCAGAAGCTGGTGGCATCCACGATCCTGGTACTGGTGGCGTGCCCAGGTAACACTGAGCCATCTGGGGTCATCTCTTCTAATGGGGTTCTAGCAGTTCAGCCTGTTCAGCAGTGCTGGGGCAGCTCTCCATGCCACAAGCCAGGGGACAGGCAGTAAAGGTGAAGGAATACATAGGGATAGAGCTCAGGGAAGCAAGTATGGACAGATCCTACCACTTGAAAGAAGCAGTAAGGCCCTCTCCAAACCTTATTCAGGAGCCCATCAGGCTGTCTTACCTTCCAGTGTGTGTTTCCCATAGCTGGGGCTCTCCTCTATACTCCAGGGACCATGTGTGCAGCTTGTTTGTTGTTGCACTAAATCTACAACAGAAGAGCAGAGGTGTGTCCCAGCAACTCTGGGCTCCTGCTCCCAGCAGCACCCAGTGTCCTCTCCCACAGGACAGCCTCATGCAGATGAGGTGTCCCTTGCTTTAGGTACCCCAACCCTGCCCAGGTCCTTGAAGATTTTGCTTGGGAGCCTTCCATGCAACAGGCTTCCAGACAAAGTGCTGCTGTCTTTCAGTTTCAGTGTCAGCGCTGTGCCTCCTGCCCTTCTTTCACTGCCATGTGACAGAGTGGCTTTCCCCAAGCCCACGCTGTCTCCCCAGCTTCCTTTTCCAGCCACGTAGGTGGTGTCTTGTCTCATCAGTTTTCCTTCTTGCCCCAGGACCCTCAATGCCCTCACCCCAAGCAGAAGGACCCAGCTCCATGGGAAACTGCAGCTCAGTCTGTTACAACACAAGTGCTATGGTGCCAGTCCTGACCCCAGGACCCCCTCTGCAGAAATCTGGGCACTGGATGGCTGATACTTACAGTGGAAACTCAGGCTGACAAGGATGATTTGTGCCAGCAGGAGCATCAGGGAGAGGAGACCCAGGCTGAGGGCTGCCCAGGACCAGGGCAGGCGCATTCGCTGCTGAGGAGCTGAGAAAAGGAGTTAACATAGACTGGGGAGTGGGGGAGGGAGCAGTGGGGAACCTGGAGTCAGGAAATGTCTGTGAATCCCAGGTGGAATGTCAGGAGGCAGAGGGGGAGCCTGGGAAAAAGTGGGCGAGAGCCCATTTGCAGCAGCTTTGTCATCCTAGAAATTATCTCCCTGCACGCAAAGCTTGGGTGACGGAGCAGAGAAGGGAAACATCTGTGCTGTGGCAAGGGGGTGCAGTGGGGATTCCCTGCCCTTGAGCCCCTCCTGCCCCTCACCCCAAGAGCAGACAGTTTTCAACAGGGCTGGAGAGGAGCTCTTTCAGAGAGGACACCCAAAAAGAGGGAGTGGGGGGAGCAGGTCTGGGAGGACATTTCTGGGGAAGGCAAGGGGCTGCAGGAGGGCAGGGAACCCACCGGGAGAGTTGGGGGGCCATTACCTGGAGTCGGGGGAAAGCGCAGGTCAGCATACATGACACCCTCTTCCATCCCTTCCCAAGTCTCCTGCTCTGCAGCCCACGGGGGCAGTGGCAACCCTTTCCCAGCCCACCTTCTCAGACGAGTGTGATGCAAAATGGAAAGTGTCACTTCCTGGTGGGGTCCCCAGAGGCACCACCTGCTACAAAAAGCCAGTGGGGTTGTGGAACTACCAGACATTTGGGGCAAGGGGCAACCCTGTTGAGGCCAGCATCTGAGCAGGAGGGACCTGCACAGTCCTGGTTTTGGGGCAGCAAGCAGTGGGAATGGCTGCTGGCTCAAACATGCAGCCATGGCTGGGCTGGAGCTGTAAAGACCTTAAAGGTCATCTCATTCCAAGGCCCCTGCCAAGAACAGGGACATCTTCCACTAGACCAGGTGGTTCAGACCCCCATCCAATCTGGCTTTGAACACTGCCAGGGATGGGGCATCGACAGCTTTCCTGGGCAACTTGTGTCAGTGCCTCACCACCATTGCAATAATTTCTTCCTAAAACAGGAAAAGCCATATGGGAAGCAGCTGAAGTAATTTTGTTTGCTCGAGCCTGGAGGAGACTGAGGAGAGACCTCATCACAGTTTGCAACAGGAAGTTGAGGGGCAGACACTGATCTCTTCTCTCTGATCATCAGTGACAGGACCTGAGGGAACTGTGCCAGGAAATGTTGAGGTTGAATATTAGGGAAAGGTTTTTCACCCAGAGGGTGGTTGGGCACTGGAACAGCTCCCTATGGAAGTGATCACAGCACCAAGACTGGCAGAGCTCAGGAAGTATTTGGATAATGTTCTCAGGCACATGGTGGTTTGTTGGGAGTGTCCTGTGCAAGCCCAGGAGGTGGACTCTGACAATCCCAGAGGGTCCCTTCCAGCTGAGGATATTCTGAAATTCTATGATGAATATTTAACCTAAACCTGCCCTCTGACAGTCTGAAGCCATTCCTCCTCCTACTATCACTACACACTCCTGTAAAAAGTCCTGTTCCAGCTCTCCTATAGTCCATCTGGTACTGGAAAGCTGCTTAAGGTCTCCCCAGAACATTCTCTTCTCCAGGTTCAACAAGCGTGGCTCTCTCGGTCTGATCTGACCTAGGGAAGATTGGGTATCCTTGGGGCACAGGACACATTGCCACGTCCCTCTCTCCAAGGAGCAATGCCACCGGGTGTTTGCTTACAAGCCACTTGTTTTGCATGGGGCTGCAGCTGCATCTCAGCCCTGGAAAATGGGGGGGCTGGGTGCTCCTTCCCCCGCCCCAGCCTCCCGGGCTGCCGTGCCGGCCAGCCCTGCCGTGCCCGTATGGGGGAGCGGCAGAGCTCCCCGAGCCCCGGGCGCCTGCGGGCCGACTGCCGCGGCTGTCGCTGCGGGAGGATATCTCTTCCCGGACTACGTTTCCCAGCGGCTCCTCCCGGGGCTGCACATGCTCGATGCGACTCCCGGCAGCTCCCGGCGCGGCTCCCGCTGCGGCGCAGGGGCGCTCGGTGCGGTGCCGGTGCGGTGTCGGTGCGGCTCCCGCTGCGGCTCCCGGTGCCCCCCCGGCGGGGCATCCCCCCGGGATCCTCGCTGAGGAGCGCAGGGCCGGGCCCGGGCGGTCGCGGGTCGGCCCGGCCCGGCCCGCAGCATGCCCCGCGCGCGGGCCTGGACGGAGGCGGAGGTGGACAGCCTGCTGTCGCTGGTGGAGGGCTCGGGGCAGGCCGCGCTGCTCATGGCCTCCACGTCGCGGCCCAACGAGGCGCTCTGGCGGCAGATCTCCCGCGGCCTGACGGAGAGCGGCTACGGGCGCAGCGTGTCCCAGTGCCGCTCCAAGTGGAAGGCGCTCAAGCAGGCGTTCCACTCGGAGCGGGAGACGCGCCTCAGCGCGGGACACCACTCGGCCCGGCTGCCGCCGCACTACCGAGCCATGAAGAGCATCTGGAAGGCGGCGGGGCGGCCCGTCTTTGGCGAGCGGAGGATGCCAGGTGGGGACCGGGATGGGCGTGTGGGTTTGCGGGGTGGCTGGACTTGGGGGCTGGTGGAGCGCTGGTGCTGCTTGTACACCCAGGGTCTGTTGATTGTCTTCTCGTCCCCTAGACGTGGTGAAGCTGCCCTCCAGAAAGCGCAGGTCAGCCCTTGCCACACGCTCTCCATCCTCACCAGAGCCACCAGGTATCCGTGGGCACATGCAGCCAGAGTAGGGCTTGTCCTGGCTGCGAGGTGGCAGACACCCCTCTTCCCCCAGTTACTGAAGCTGTTTTCTGCACCCCTTCACCTCCTTCTGCAGAGCACGACGTTGGCGGGGACACCCCCGGCACGCTGCTGTCAATGGTGCTGCAGTGTGCAAAGGATGAGCCAGAGAGTCGTAAGTACTGAGCTGCCCTGCTGCACTGAGCTGCGTGGCCACGGCTCCAGCCCAAACCCATGCCAGCATGATGGGAATGCCAGGCTAAGAGGATCAGGGCATCCATCACACGTTCCTCAGCGAGGGTGGTCAGTGATGGGTGTGTTTGGACTTCTGTCTCCGCAGGCTTTGGATCCAAACTAGCCCCAGAGCATGTGGGGATGGGGCTGGCTGGGATAGGGCAAGAGGGGGTCTCAGCCTGAGGGCATGGCAAGGCTGCTGGCTGCCCTGTGGCAGATCATGAGACGAGAGGTCCAGAAGGGGCAGTGGCTCAACACAGGGATCTCGTGGCTGGTGGAATTGCAGGGCGTGTGACTCCCTTTCCTTCAGCAGTTCATGGCTCCTCATTTGCCCAGTAATACCATAAAGCTTCAGATGAGTTTAGGCTGTGTGTGAGAGCCAGAGCTGCCTGCAGCTCCCCCGCCCTCCAGCCAACTCGTGTACATCCTGCAAACCCCTCCCTGTTCACGCTCCCAGGGATTTGGCACTGAGGTGATGCAGGACACATCCCTGAGTCTGCTTTGTGTGGACACCCCGGCCATCTTCCCACACTGGGTAACTACCTTCTGTCTCCACAAATTCCCCCTGCAGTTTCAAGTGGATGTGGGATTCTCCTTGTCTTCCAGTCCTAGTCTGTTGTGTAGCGTTGCTGCATGCTGCTCCGCCGCTGCTGCCTTCCAGCCCAGAGGTGGCTGCATTGCAGTGGTGGGTGAGTGACTCCTGCTTTTGTACCTAGCTCTGAAAAACTTTGGGGCCCTGCAGGGCGCTCTGGAGCTGTGGCTAGGGCACGTCAGGCTGAGGGGCTGGCTGGGGCAAGCTGGGCAGACCCCAGGCTGGTGGACCAGCAGGTCCCTTCAGAAGGTGTATCTCTCCTCTCTGCTTTCTCCCAGCAGCTGGTGGGGACTACATTACTGGACTACCACCCACAGCTCCTGCCATGCCATGTAAGGCTTTCCTTGCCCTGCTCAGCCCAGTAAACCCCCTCAGCCCCACAAGCAGGGTCTGATATGGTTCTTGTTGCAGACACCGGTGGCTGCTTCCCTCCCCTCTCCCTCCTGGGTGAGTACCAAGCCCTGGCTACCATGCTTGTGTGCCCTGGGGCAGGAGGTGGCTGCAGCTCACAGGCTGTGTCTGGTCTCCTTCCAGGCTGTCACGCTGATCTGAAGCAAGAAGGAACTGAGGGAAAGGCCGGTAAGTGTCTGCAGCTTTGAGCAAGTCCTCGTGCTCCAGGGCACAGCTCCATCCTGTCCTTTCAGTGAGAAGGGCATGGGTTCCCAGAGGCAGTGCCCTCACAAGGCTCTGTGTCATAGTCAGGCTAAATTTGGGGCTTGGGTATCTCCATCACTATTGTTTCCTCCATGCCAAGCTTTCGTGACAGGTTTTCCTGGTGAGACATCCCTGGGGGTGGGAAGAGGAAACCAAAGGCTGCCACTGGCTGCTGCAGCCACAGGCTCCCATGGGACAGCAGCCATGAGTGAGCAGCCAGCAGCAGGTGAAGATGCATCAGACACAGGCCTGCATGGTGGGTATTTCCTGCATCTTTCTGACAACCTCACAGAGAGCTCTTGGAGCCATAGTGAGGTGCCACTGACCCCTGTCTCATTGCAGGGTCTGGCGTGGCAGGCTTGCTCCAGAACATCCAGCAGCTCCTGGTGCAGATCCTGCAGACATCACGGCAGCAGCAAGCACTACTGGAGAGCCTGGCCAGCGACACAGTCTCTCACCTCCATGTCCTCTCCCACAGCCTCGTGCAGGTGGGCGAGACCCTGCACCAACTCTTGCTGCGGCCACAGACCTATCCTGGCCCCATTGGCCACTACATCCCCTATGTGCCCCTTTTTGAGGGTGGCTCTGGAGTGCTCTGCTCCCCTGGTGCTCCCCACCCTTCTCCAGATCACAAAGAGGAACCTCAGCTGTCCCCTGATGCCAGGTGCATCACCCCCCCATGAGTGCCACCATCACTGGCCCCAGGAGCAACAGCCTTGCTACAGAGCCATGGCACAGATCTTTATATCAGAGGTTCCAGATATTTTGGAAGTTTATACTAGAGAGACAATTTAATAAAATTAAAAACAGCATTTCTACCAGTGATGGCAACTGACCAATTCTTTTGCCCTCTCTGGGGAATGTTCCCCTTCTCACTTTCGAGTTGAGCATGAGGGAAACTCAGCTATTTACAGACTCTGAGACACTCCCAACCCACACAGCACAGGACAGATGTAATTTTTCTACCCTTTACAGCAGTGCCTGGGGTGAGCATCACCATCCAGGAAGCTCAGGCTGCATCCTTCTCCAAGGAAAGAGGGTGATGCTGTGCTGAGCATGCAGCTGTGCAGCAGCCATAGTGTCCAGGTCCTTAGCAGGCTTCTTCCAGGGGACAATCTCAGACTTTAACAGTCAGTGCTGTGGGCTTGCCACACGCTCTGGTGAGGCCCTGCTGCTCCAGGAGGAGTCTTCGTGCTTAAATTCATGGATCATCATCAGGTAACGGGTGCAGACATGCCATGGCATATTGTGCCTAGAAAAGGGCCTCTGGCTCTTGCCTGGACCTCACCACCTTCACCAGTTTGTGCACATCCTGCATGAGGATGGGGCAATACACTGTCTGCCTCCGAAATCTCTTTTCCACATCCACAGAGATGAAGTGTACAGCATGTAGACATCATGAAAATGGTCCTGTCATGTCAGATGCCACTTTCTGGAGAGCTGGCACATGGCCTGCCACTTCTGGAAAGAGAAGGGAGACCATGTAGTGACCAGTCCATGCCAGATTAAGCCCAGCCACCAGGAAGGTGGACAAGCAGTCCATGTTGAAGCAGTTGTCATCCCATCTTGAAGATATATGGGTGATGGATCCACTGCCTGGGTGCCATGCATGACCTTCAGGGTGAGGTTGCAGTACATGTCCCAGCTAGATGTCCCTGAACTCCCATCTGGCCCATTGCCTGCCCCACCATCTTCCAGGAGTTTGCAGGGCACCCCAGGTCTTCCAGGGGCACACACCAGCTGTCTGGAGCATCCCACATGTGGCCAATCCCATGTGGAGAGGGACCAGGGGCACAGTCACAGGGCCCAACAGCAAGGTAGCAGGTGACATGTGTCACAGCAGCAGTGAGCAACAACATCACAGCCCAGACATCATCTAGCAGGGGAGAAACATGGGTGGGTAGTGCTGGGAAAACCCATGACCCCCCTGGCACTGTCTCTCATCCCATTCCAGCTCTGCACCCCGGGCCAGAGAGAAAGGCATGCCACAGAGGCACGCTGGCCTCGTGATGCAGTGGGCAGGGAGCTGGGGTCTGCGGGGGTGCTGGTAGCAGGGCCAGCCCTGGTGGGCATGATGCTCCCACCACTGCATACAAAACATGCTCTGTGCTCCCAAGCAGAAGCAGAAACTGCCTGGCTGCTGGCCAGCAGCTCTGGCCTCAAGCCTCACAGTGATGGAGCACTGCCTGCAAACATCTCTGCCCCAGATTTCTCTCCCTGGGACGTATCAGGGTGAGCAAAGAGAAGAAAAAGCTGGGATCTCCCTTCCTGAACCCTGCTGCTTGCACTGGTGAAGTTGGAATGGTTGGGCTGTGGTTGCCCATGCTCCACACTTGCTGTGTTCCCCATCATTCCATTGATTGCCCTGTAGTGCTCCCAGTCAGCCTGCTATGATCCCTGTCATCCCACCACACTCCCCAACACCCTGGCTTGCTCCTTGCCATTCTGACATGATCTTCACTTGAGTTTACACCTACTCCTTCCAGCCCTGGGGCACCATAGCACCATTCCTGGGGTGCTGGGGCAGTGAGGTGGGCTGTCACTCTCCGTGCAGGTCCCTGGCAGGATGAAGGGCAGTGAGGGATGTTCTGAGAGGGAGATGCAGCACCGAGCTGGCTGCTGAGGACGGCGGTGTTGCAGCAGGGACTGGGGGGTCGGGGGGTTTCCTGGGGCTGCAGATCAGGGCTGCATGGGATGGCACCAGAGATACAAGTGGGACATAGCAAAGTGACGTACTGGGAACCGGGAGTTTCAACGGAGTGTGCAATGGGTGAGAGGTGCAGGGGGTGCAGTGAGGGGGTGCAGGGGGTGCAGTGACGGGTGCCTGGGTACAGTGAGTGGTGCAGGGGGTGCAGTGAGGGGTGCAGGAGGTGCAGTGAGAGGTGCAGGGGGTGCAGTGAGGGGTGCAGGAGGTGCAGTGAGAGGTGCAGGGGGTACAGTGAGAGGTTCAGGAGGTGCAGTGAGGGGTGCAGGGGTTGCAGTGAGGGGTGCAGGGGGTGCAGTGACGGGTGCCTGGGTACAGTGAGGGGTGCAGGGGGTGCAGTGACGGGTGCCTGGGTACAGTGAGGGGTGCAGGGGGTGCAGTGAGGGGTGCAGGGGTTGCAGTGAGGGGTGCAGGGGGTGCAGTGAGGGCTGCCGGGGTGCAGCAGGGTGGCGGTGGGGCTGCAGAGCGGTACAAAGTGGATGCACATGGGCACGCACCGCACTCTCCGGGCCGCAGCTCCCTGCCCGTCCGCGCGTGGCGGGGTCTGGTCGGAGTGACAGCTCGTTAGCCAATAGAAACTCAGAAAGGAGAGACTGGCGGGTCTGGCCGGGCCCTCTATCCAATCGCAGGGGCCGTGATGGAAAGGGGCGGGGCTCCAGACGTCACGGGCGGGGCAGTCCCGGGGCTCCTGCGGGCGGGTTCGGTGCCTGGTCTGGACGGGTCCGGTCCGGCCCGGCCCGCAGATGTTGGGGCATCGTTGACCCGGCACGGTGTCTGCCGTGCCAAGGGGCTGGCGCAGCGCTGCTCCCCTGGGGGCTCTGTTCACCCGGCGGCTGGGCAGGCGTGCGGTGTCCTGCCAGGGCCAGGCTGTGCCCGAAAGCATCCCTTACCCCAGGCTGCTCTGCTCCCCTCCAGCGTGGGCTCCGGGCGGGGCCAGGAGTAGGGCTGGACCCCAGCCTCTTCCCAGCCAGCCCCGATTCCTGGGATGCAGTGCAGGCCGGTTCCAGCGAGCGTAACGCGCTGGCGCAAGGGATGCAGGTGTGGAAGGCTCTGAGACAGACACAGCCGTCGCCTTTCCTGGCATGTCCATCACAAGCCCTGCCTGATGAGACCCTCCCCCTCCGGACACATGCAAAGTGCACTTGCAGGGCTGGAGTGACAGCCAGGAGAGCACAGAAATAAAGGATGGGCTTCTTCTGGGGTACGCAAGATTTTCTCCAGGCTGGGAATATAAGTGAAAGCACCAGCATGTCTCAGTAGGATTTCAGCTGTCTGGCGGCCCAGGGACCTACTCTGGGCAGCCTGGGCATACAACTCCTTCTGCCTCCATCACACACAACATTTTGCAAAGAGCAGCTGAAACCCAATAACCAGCTGCAGGGGCAGCTAGAATGGATCCCTGGAATAGTGGAGGCTTGAGGGGAGGATTTTTCCCTGTTTTTGACCCGATCCAGAACAAGTCAAAGCCATACCCCTTTCCTGATCCTCTCCCTCCTGCCTGTCCTGCCCCAGTCCACAGTCTATGTTTAATATCCAGAAGAATTAAGTAATGAAGTTGTTACTTGCCAGTGGCAGCAAGCTCTTTGCCCTGTGCCATGCTGTGACCTGGAGATGTTGCTCTGTGCCCACTTGAGCCCAGTCCCATCTCACAAACCTGGGGTACAGGTAATGTGACCCGAATGACTGCCCCAAGAAAGCTTTGGGCTGTCTGTAGTTGGCTGTTAATAGCTGAATGCTCAGTCCTGTGGCTTCCCCTCTGCATCAGCCACTCCATTTCTCTTTCCTGTCCCAAGGAGTGCCCCAAGGCCTGGGGTGACCTGGTGAAGGGTACACAGGGCCCCTGGCCACAGCTCACCCTGCAGCTGAGCTTTGGCAGCCACTCTGATATAGCCCCTGGCCACAGAAAACACGAGCTATTAGGAACAGGACATGGCTCTTGAGCATTATGAAATCCTTTTCATAATCTCCAAATACTGAAGGAGAGGTTTCCCATGGTGTGACTCCCACCCTGTGCACACACTGCCCCTGCACCCTCACAGCTCTCCCTGTGTCAGTGGTCAGTGTAAACACCTCAGTTCTGTCTCCCAGGCTACTGGGTGCTGCTGCCAGGGATGGGCTGCAGCCCTCGGGCAGGGTGTCCAGAGGGATGGAGAGCCACTGGGCTCTCTCAACCCAGCTCACCTTCGGCATCTTCTCTATTGCACTTTCTTTCAAAAACATGATTTTTTTCAGTGGAAATAGAATCACTTTTACCAGCAGCTCTTAGTCCTTCATATGTGGAATAGAAGGCAATGACAGAGTGTTTAGGCTCATGGACATGACCTGAAGGTTTCACACACCACAAAAGAGCACTCAGAATCTATCCCACCAAACAACTGTCCACATGGGGTGCAGCACAGCATGGATTAGGCAGAGCTATAATTCCAAAATCCAGAATTTAAGTGAAACAGCAGAGGGTGTCTAAGGAAAAGGAGAGGAAAATGCTTTGATGTGTATCAGGATGTTTATCTTGATATCAAAAGCCCCAGTTCTCTTTTTTGGTGAAGTGGCTCCTCCCTTTGAAGTGTATCCTCCTGTGCTGCGCATGGCTGCAGCTCAGGGAGATCCTGCAGAGACTTCACCCTCCTCAAACATTATTTTTTCTCTTGTGATTTGCCTGAAAATTATGAGACCAAAGTGAAAACTCAGGGATGAGAGCAGCCAAGCTGCCTTTGGACCTGCCAGACAGAGGACGGGGTCAGACAGATTTTTGAAGGCAGGGTGCAGGGAGATGCTGTGTCTGGAGCACTTGGCACCTCCCTGCAGCAAGTACAACCTCGGAGTGCACAAACATTTATGAGGTCCCTTGAGAGGAGGTGGGTGTTGCTCCAGGTCCTCCCCCACAGCAGGGAGAAAGCCTCCAGCTCAGATTATCCATCTTCCCAACAGGAGACGACTTCATTAGTTAATTAGAACAACAATCCTCATGGGCTCATCTGGGATTTGTAGTTGTGCTGGCAGGAGATTTGCTGACTGCAGGCAAGCCCCGGGGCAAAGCTTCTCAGGAGGACTTGGCACACAGAGCCCTCAGGGACTTACCTCCCTTCCTGCTGAGCCAGGAGCCTCTGGATTGCACTTGTTCCAAGCCCATTTAATTTTAGCCAAAAACATTCCTTTTCAAAATGCAGAGCCTTGTGTTTTAGCTGTGGAGGTGATGAAGCATACTTATGTAAAGTAAGAGTAATCTGTAATATTCCTCTCATTGCAGGCACATCTCGCAGTGGAACAGGAAGCTTCAATGTGATTTCTTTAATGCAGTCTCCATTGAGAGCTCTGTTCATACATAACAACATATTGTTTAGCATTTGGGACTCAAGGGAAATTTTAGTGGTAGCATTTGAGTGGGGGGAAATGATTTTTAAGGGAAAACTTTAATCTGCAAGCCATAAAGGGAACAGTGGCTTTGCATCCTATGGACAATGTTCTCTGCCTCTGCTAACATGATTTTATCTTCCTCTGCAGGCTTGCTTCTTAAGATAAATTTATCCATGATTGCATTTGGTGTAACAGCTTGATTTCTGTTGGTGCAAGGCTGATTTCTCACAAGAGCAACTGCCTTAATTTCCTACCAGTTGACAGCAAGTGCAGCTGCATTTTGTACTTGTAGACTTTGTCCTTGCAATTGCAGCTCTTCCTCTGCTCACCAGCCAGGATGTGCCAAGGCTGCTCCTTCAGCATCACCCCTCTGTGGGCTGTAGATGTCTGTTCTGGGGATAGAAACACTTGACTTCCTTGTCTTAACAGAAAGAGCTTGCAGAACTCACAGATCCTACCCCCAGATTCATCCAGAGGGGTAGATCTGAGCTGCAGCACCCTGATGCACCCCTGGACATCCCCAAACTCTCATTGCTATGGCAACAATTTAGCAAATTTAGATCTGCAAAATTATTTGCAATTTTAAGCTGTTGCCAAGATCTTCTTCAAGGGCTGTTTGGGGGTTGTTTTGCTCTGGTTTTTCATGTAACCTTCCCCCGCTTTCATGTGCCCTTAATTTTGGCACAGCTCCCTTCCTTGAGGAATGACCTTTCCCACCCATTCACTCACTCTGCTCCTTGGCCATGCTGGCCTTGCAAATCTTGTTAAAGGACGTGTTCATTTACTGGAAGTCTCCAGCATGTGGATCTGAGCAGTTCTCATGCTGTCTGCAGGCAGTCTGCCCCCCTGGCTGCTCTATTAATTTCTCTTAGCAAGCTCCCTGATTTCTATGCAGTTCCCTTGATGAAGTTAAGCACGACTCAAGTGGTTTTTCCGCTCGACAGAGCAGGTCTTCAACAGCTCTCTTCTAAATTGCCAGGGATAAAGTCCTGAGTCCAGCTCCCCCACACATTTCCCCACCAACGTCTCCAAGAAACTCAATTAACAGGAGCTGAAAGTCGTGATGTTTTGCATCACCACCACATTTTCCTCATTTCCCATGTCTCAGTGTCCCCCTTTCCTGTCTGCTGCTCCCTTCCAGCCATGTGACCACAGCAGCTACTGTTTGTCCCTCCAATTCCCCCTGCAATGCTCTGGTCTCTGTGGGTACAGCCAAGCCTTTTGTCCCTCATTTCCACAGCCCCCCTGCACCCCTACCCTTGTGCCAAACTGGGCATGCCCTGCCACTCTTCTGTTTCCTCACTTCCCCAGGTGTTGTGACATGATGTGCTGCTGGGACAACACTGGCTCTCAGTGCCCTAGGTCCCCCTGACCTTGTCCCCGCTCTGGGCTGACTTTGTCATGCTCAGCTGTGTCTCGGTTCTATGGGACAGGGGTCCACGGCAGGGTGTTTCCCAGGAACAAGGCCCTGGAGAGCTGCCCTGTGGCACTGGAGCTGGGCTTTCTCCATCTGTAGCTGTTACCTCCCACTTGTAAGTGCCTGGTCCTCACCCTAGCATGCAGCATGGGGCTGAAGCTTTGAGGGGTCCCTGATCCCATCCCCTGAAGGCTGGGGATGGCAGCAGGGATGATGAGACCTGGAGCTAGGGCATGGGGGGCAAGGTGGGCTGAGCAAGCTGCCCCAGGGAAAACAGGGGTTTATTTGCATGCACAGAGCTGCTCCCTCAGGCTGCCCATGGTGCAGGCACTGCCTGCAGGGCTGAGGGACAGCCAGGGACTGAGCAGGGCAGCAGGTCCAGTGCCTGTGAGGTATACTGTGGTGCCAGCTGTGGGTGATGGATGGGTCTGTGTGGGGAGGGCAGTCAAGCCTTGCTACTCTGATGAGAAAATCATCGAGTGGCTGCAGGGTGCGTCAGGCAAACTGCAAAAATAAGAGAGCAGCCAGGGCATCCTCTGAGCCCTTCATCATCCCCAGAGCAGCACAGTGACAGCCATGTCCTGCCAGGGAGCAAGCTCTGTCTGTAACCACCGTGGGATTTACATTGACTGGGGTGGAAAGGCTTTTCCTCCCTGGGGTCTGGCAGCACAGTGAGCAGGAGGGGCGAGGACTTGCAGGCCAGCTGTAGGGGATCTGTTGCCTCTAGACACAAGGTTTTAGGAGGATATAGGGAGAAAATGCTGGGGCTGGGACAGCAGAGTTACATCGCTCCCTACACACCTGCCTGTGGACTCACCAACCCCCAGGTGTCCAATTTGGTGACACCACCAACCTCCCAGTCACGGTGGTTAGCAAGGGGCACAGCACCTTTGTGTCCCCAGAGAGACTTCAAAACCTTGGAGCTCTCTCCAGCCCCACCCGCTGCTGCCTGGTCAGGCACACATGGGCAGGGAGAGGAGGAGGGACGCCGGGTCCTGCCTGTGTGCACGCAGTCTGCTGCAGGGCTCAATAATTCAGGCCTGACACATTAAAGTTGCATGGCATACAATTGCCATCTGCAACGATAGACTGCGTCAGGGCTGCCGGGTGATGGACAGCAGGCATTGGGCGGGCAGTGGTGGGAGGGTCCAGCAGCCCCCGAGGAGGGCAGAGTGAGGGCAACAGGCACAGCGCCTCTTTAGTGGGGACTGGGGTGGGAGGAGATTGGTTGGTGGGGCAGGAAGCACAACACCAGTGTTTGGGATGCACATTTCCAAGAAACTTGTGTTGGAGCAGAGAGTGCTGGTCCAGTGGCACTGACAGCCCAGCAGGCAGGATGGAGCTGGGATGCAGGAGGCTGGATCAGGGTGATACTGTTCCCAGGGCTTGTCATGCATCCCCTGTGTCTCCTGTCTCCTACCTGTCAGGACAGAGGCTGTGAGGGCTTATGCTGCCCTACACACTGAGTCAAAAACCCTGCTCTGCTGTGTCTGTCCCCAGGTCCCTGCCACCACCACTGACCTTGTATGGCTGGAATCTCCCCATCCCTCTCCAGCAGTGAGGAAGCAAAGCTCTCCATCGGCTGTTCCGGGAGTTGGTTGCCATGGGGATGTCAGATGTACCTGGCTGTTATAGGGATACGGTTGCCATGGATATGTGGTTGCTGTGCCTGGTAGAGGCAGGGACGGAACATCGGGAAAGCTGTTTACACTGAGGGGGTGGGAGTCACAGAGACCCCAACTCTCTGAGCAGGAGGGGAAGGCAGAAGCATTCCTCATGGGGCACAGGCTGGAGGCTGTGGGGAACCAAGATAGAAAAGCTCACTAGACCCATAGGAATGGACACACTGTGCTCCTGACCTTGAAGCAAAGGAGAGGTGACTGAGAGGAATTTGAGTCTTCCATGGTGTGTCCCAGATGCTCCTAGACAGGCTTGGTGGAAGAGGCACACACACCCCCTATGCTGGGTTTCCCACAGGAGAGACTGCTTCTCCATGCTTGGTGCCTGGAGCAGTGAGCAAAGACCTTTCTGTCCTGCAGTGCTGTGTTTGCAGTGCACCTCACTGTTCCCTGAGCTGTGCCGCCTTCTTGGGCAAGGGAATGGGTTTCTGCCTATCCTGGGACTGGGAGATGAAGTGAGAGTGGGGATTCCCAGCTCTCAGCAGGCAGCCCATGGCCCTCCAGGGATGAGCTGGGCTGGCAGAGAATGTCTGGATCCCCTCCAGTGCTGCTTGGCCGAGCTCCCTCCCGGGCAGTGCGGTCAGATGCGTGGCCTGTCCTTGAGATGAAAAATGCAGTTGCAGGTTTAATTAAAAGGAGAGAGAGCTCTGAGCTGCACCAGCAGCCCAGAAAAGCAGTGTCTAGAAGAGCTGGTATGTGGCTCCTCCAGGCTTCCCTGGGCAGCTCTCCTGCCTGGCTCTTCCAGGACCCTTCAAGTGTCCAATGCCACATGTGTCACCCCCATGGTGTCTGCAGTGGGGCAGACCAGGGGCTGTGCAGCTGCTTGCAAGGGGAAGCTCATCCCACCACTGGTTCTGTTATTGCAGAGTCTTCACAACTTTGACAAGCAGTAGGTTTGCACTTCAATCCTGCAGCAGTGAGACAGGAGATGAGGTAAGGATGCTGCATGCAGCCTCAACACCTCCATGAAACTGGGGTGCATTGGTCTAGGACAAGTTTGTGCCCAGTGTGCACTCTACTCCACCCTCTTACTGGTGTGAAAGCTAAAGATGAGCTCTTCATCCTCTGGGGGCTGCTACTGCCAGTGGGGTGCAATTGGACTTAATAAAAAAAATTAATCCTTAATCTCCCACCTGACCAGACCAGACAGAACATTTTGTATGGCAGAGAGAGAGCTGGAGAATGAGCTCAGGGGGAAAGGAGAGTGGCAGATGCAGGTTCCCCAATCCTCGTACAATGACTGGGGCTCCTCCCCAGGCTGCCCAGCACACCTCCACACCAAGCTGGCTCCCCACACTAAGGCCCAGAGGCAGAGGCAGCAAATCCCTGAAACCACCATGGTCCTCACCAGTTCAACCCTCCTCCTGTTCTGCCAATTCTATCCCCACAGTCCTTTCCAGGTGCCTGCACAGACCCCCAAGCCCACCCTGCTCTAGCCAGCTGGGGCCCAGCTCCCAAGCAGCAGTTTTAATTAGATTGCAATCCTATTACATAGATGCTTGCCTGCCTGCAGTTGCTAATCCTGTTAAGCATCCAGTAAATCTCCCTGTCCCGGGCTCTGTCCCCAAGGGTACAGGGAGGGGGGCTGCTGGAGGGTGGGCTCTGCTGAGCTAGGATGTGGCTGCTAGGATGCAGAGTTTTGCCTCAGGATTCCCTGTGAACACCTCTTCAGGGCTGAGGAATTCTCAGGAGACTGGGGAAGTCCCCACTGGTGTGAGGAGTGTAAGTGAAGTTTTCCCTGTCCTCCCTGGTCCCCCTCTGAGCTGCTGAAGCAGACTGAAAACACCCTGTCCTTGAGGCACACACACAGCCATGCGTCTGTCACCACACCATGGTCATCACTGGCTGCAGTGGGTGCTGAGCCCATAAGCCAGGCAAGGAGCAGGGGCTGAGAAAGGGCTGTTCCAGCCGGGTCACAGGGTACAGTGCCCCTCCCACTGGATCCCAGTGTGCTGCAGAAAAAGGGCTGGTGGCGACAGCAGGCACACAGGGTCACTAGTCCACTGCTCCTTGGGTGTAGTGACATGTGGGGTGCTGGGGCAGGCTGCCCCAGGCAGTGGGGTGACACCAGCAGGCGGTGGGCTCGTGGGGATGTGGCCCTTGCAGGCAGAGCCCTCTCAGACCTGTGCATTGCCACAGCAGGCAGCTCCAGCATCATTCCCCAGTGGCACCTAGATCCAACTATGGGCTCACCACAGTCCTGCAGGCTTGGAGAGGATCCCAGATGCCCTGGTACAGCACAGCTGCTCTGGGGTCAGACATTACAGCCAGCCTGTGAGTGCCCCAACAAAGACATCTCACCCTTACAACCAGTCATGCCAGGAACCAAAACACTGCAGCCCCTGTTCCCCACCTCTTGCCAGTCACTTTGCTCTATGTGGGAGCTGCATTACCTCCAGAGAGCCACTACAGAGTTGCAGCTCTGACTGAGAGCCAGAGACTGTTGCCATTCCTCCCCTCCACAGCCATCCACATCCCCTCAGCACCTCCATGGCCTGGCAAAGAGAGGAATTTGACCCAGCTCAGCCTTGAGACCCGACTGCTCTGCCCCAGACCGAGCCACAGCAACCCCTGGAGACAAGTTCAATCAGGCTGTAATTGGAAGAACAGGTTGGCACAGGTGGCTGTGTGCCTGCCCAGAGGAGTCCTGGCACTCCCAGAGGTGGGTGGCCAGCAAAGAGAGTGGGTGCCAAGCCCCACAGGGCTGCTGTCCACGACAGAGGAGTCTGAGCTGGCATCAGCATCAGCTGGTACAAATACTGTTGATGGAGGCCACAGCGGGGTCGACGAGCCCCAGCTCCTCCTGCTCGTTGACACAGAGCTGGTAGCCACATCCCTTGCGCCGGGGCAGCGGCCCCAGGCGCCGGCTGGGCTTGGCACGGGGCGGCAGCAGGAAGCCGACGCTGCCGGCGATGAGCAGGTGCCAGATGCTGTGGATGTAGAAGTAATTCTCCTCTGTCTCCACGAAGGCGTAGAGCAGCACGGCCGCCGCCGCGATCAGCGCTCCCGGGCACAGGTAGAACGCCCAGCGCTTCCAGGTGGGCGGGTAGCAGTGGCGGCGGCGGATGGTGCGAGCCGTCTGCGGCGGGGAAAGGACAGGCTGGAAGGGGCACCCACAGCAGGGACAGGCACAAACTGTGCCGTGGTGACACACCCCTCAGGAGCCAGGGAGAGGGGCTCACGGGGAAGGGTGAAGGCAGCAGAGGGGAGATGCTGGCAGGGGCAGGATGCTGAGGACAGAAGGGGACACATCTTACCCAGGCGACGGCCATGATCCCCAAAGCAAAAAGGCTGGGCCCCAGAAGGTTCCAGAGCCCGTGACGGTCCATCTGCAGAGCCATGGAGAGAAGCATGGCCCCCAGCAGGTACAGCACCTGTGGGGCAGTGGGGCACCCATCAGGATAAATCTCTTCTGTGCCTGCTCTGCATGCCCCCTCCCCACACTTGCCTGCTTGACTATGGGCTGGAGCCGGGCCATGGCGATGACAGTGACCCAGACAGACATGAGAGAGCCCAAGAAGTCACAAAACTGCAGCACATCGTACTCCATGATGCAGAACACCACAATGCCTGGCTGGTCGCAGGCATGGTAAAACTGCAGTAGCAGGGAAAGGGTGTGAGAGCTGCCCTGCACAACCCCAACCTCTCACCTGCCCCTCAGCTGCCCCACGCAACACTCACAGTGGAGAAGAACATGGTGAAGATGTAGACAGCAGCTTCTAGGAGGTAGTGGCTGCGGACAGCAATGGCCACGGGAGGCACAAACATGACATTGCTGAGGCACAGCAGCAGCGTGGAGAGGAGCTGGAAGCCATAGGAGAAAGCCTCAGCATTGTCCGTGCAGCCCCAGCCATTCCAGCCTGTGACCAGAGAGAGCTGTCACCACTGCGGCACCCGCAGGGGCTGGGGGGGTGCAGCAGGGAACCCCCTTTCCAGCACACTGCAGAGACCTGCCATGAATGGACTACTGGGATAGGAGACCCGCAGGAGAAGGGCAGGATGCTGGGGGTCCGTGGGTCAGCTCTCACCAGCTTTGCACTCGCAGGCAGCGTACAGGTAGTTGTTGGTGCGCAGCAGCTTGCACTGGCCGTAGATGCCGCAGTCGTTGATGCAGGGGGAGAGGTAGGCGCGCAGGTACACCTCAGCTGTCACGTTGGTGCAGGGCTCAAACCTGCGGGGTGGGAGAAGGGGGTCAGCCCTCACCCTGTGCCCTTGAGCAGCTCCTGCCTCTACCAAAGCCACCTGTAGCACCCAGACTCGGCAGGTGATGGGAGACCCAGGGACTGAGCAAGCTTGAAAATGAGTTTTTTGGTGCTGCGTATGGTAGCTGAGAGCTGGTCCCCAAGGATTCTGTGTGCTTCAGTGCCAGGCTGAGTGAACAGGAGGAACGTGGCCACACTTAAAGTCCCTCAGCCTTTAGCAGCACACTCAGATGGTTCCTATTTAATTTGGATTTTGCTGTGCAAACACTATGCCCTGCCCTGCAATGTCCGTGTGTGAACCTGTCAGGGAAGAACTGGCTATGACTGGCAACTCAGCATGAGCTAGAAATGCATCAGAGGAGTCAGAGCAGGCACACCAACCCCACTGCCCTGTGCTGCCCATACAAGATTCTGGGAACTGCCAGCACCTCCTCAGCTCCAGCAAACCAGGAGCACAGGCAGTCCCACAGGCCAATAGCACATACCAGCTGTGGGCACACACAGGAACCCCAACGCTCACAAATATGCACACAGTGCCAGCTGCACCTGTGTCTGCTGTTCACTGACTGTGTCCTCACACAGCCAAATCTGCACATGCATGTGAGCAGAACATACACAGCCCTAACTGCTTGAACAAAGCCTGACTGCTTGAGCAAAGCCCAGACTGCTTGTGCAAACCAGAATAGGCACACAGAGCTGGCTGCAGACACGTACCCAAACATGCATGCAGCAGCATCCACACTCGTGCATCCTTGCATGTACAGACACATACACACACACACCAGCTTCACTCTTCCAGAGGGCTCCAGGCAGAGGCCAGGAGCAGAGCTACAGCACAGAAGATGCTGAGCAGAGCCCCAGCCTGACCAGAAATGCCCCCTCACACGCAGAGCAGAGCCCTGTCCTCCCAGCGAGAGCCCGGTCCCCTCCCAGGCACGGGCACAGATGGGCCCTGCCGCGGAGGCGGAGAGGCACTGACAGATGCCCGGCGTTTGCGAGCTGACAGGCGCTTCCTAACCGCGAGACAGAGGGAAGAGCCGCGGGGACCCACAGATGGCCAGGCAGACGCGAGATGGAGCCATCCGTGCCCACGCAGCGCTCACACGGTGACACAAAGCCCGCAGAGCCACGTGCACACACATGAGCGGGGACACAGCGCAGGGGACAGGCGCACGCACAGACCCCCGGCACCGGTCACGGTGAGGACACCCCCCTCAGGGCACAGGGAGGGGACGTGCTGGGGCTCTTACCCGTGGTCCGTGGCACAGAGCGAGCGCAGGCTCAGGTACCAGCTGCCCGTCTGTGGGTAGGGGATCCGCAGGCGGCTGAGGCTGGCTGTGGCGTTAACGGAGAGCAGGAAGCCTGCCAGAGACTCTGTGGGCCAGAAGAGCTCCAAGTGAGCAGAACAAGGTCCAGCCCCCTGCCCTGGACAGAGCTGGAACAGGGACAGAGTACCCGGTGCCAGGCTCCAGGGCCACATGCCCTTATGGTCTCTGCAGTCTCCCCCCACCCAGCCTCTTGCCAGACACAGGGGGGTGTGACCCCATGGACATGGCAGGATGAACATGCACAGCCCAGCCTACCTGTCTCACAGGTGACCGAGGTGTTGTCACTGGATGTCAGTGGGACTTCATGGTTTAGACACCCAAACACTGTCACATTCTCACCACACAGGGAGCTCTGATGGCAGAGGAGATGGCCTTAAAGCAGTGCCAGCGATGTCCCCTGCTCTGACAGAACTTGGATCACAGCACACTAACTAGCAGTGCCCTAACCCACTGCCCTTCACCCACACCCCAAATGCAGCATCCTAATCCATTCTCCATCACCCAAAAACTTCATGACCACAGCCTATGATCCCAGATCCTGCTCCCTGCCCTGCTGCAACCTTGACATCACCCATCTCCCATCCTGCCCCCTGCCCCGAGCTACCCTGCCCCATTCAGGGTGTAAGTGGCCACCTCACCACGTTGAGCCGCAGCTCCAGGTTCAGCACTCCACCACTGTCCAGCACTGGCAGGAGGTTGATGACGAAGACAGCGGGGCGGTCAGGCGGCACGGACACGTTGGGCCCGAAGAAGATGTAGAAGTGGACGGAGAAGGTGTCCAGCTCGTTGCGCAGCGTGGGCCGGACAGGCCAGCACCGCTCTCCGGCGTGTGAGGTGACAGGGATGGGGATGGGGTGCTTGGTGTCGTTGGGGCTGGTGGGTGGAGGACTGTCCCCCAGCGCCAGCCCGCCCGCGGAGCCAAAGGAGTGGGGCATGTTCATGGAGGCGCTGGAGGGCAGGAACGGTGGGCGGGCCAGGCTGGGTCGGGAACAGTCTGGAGCACAGAGCAGTCAGCCTGGGGACCACATAGCTCCAGCCCTTCTTAGTTCCCAGCTTCCCTTCTTGCCCACCATTCATCTCCATTTGCAGCCCAAATACCTCACAGCATTCCCACCCCAGCAGAGCCAGGTATAACCCTGTGCCAAGCTGCAGACAGATCCTGTGGGCATCATTCAACCCCCACACCAAAGACTATGCCTCCACCCACACCCCCACATGCACCCTCACCTGTGAGCTGCACGGTGACCTGGAAGGAGAGGGTGCCTGGCACCCCAGGGTGTTTCTCCACCAGCACATAGTACCAGTGCTGCCAGAAGGGCAGGTCCTGTGCCAGCTGGCAGGGAGTGTGTTCCCGGCAGTCTAGTGTAGTGGAGTTGTGCAGGGGGGGAGCCTTGGCCCGCACACGCAGCCAGAGTGGGCAGCCCTCGGCCCCGCGGCACTGCAGCACCTCCACGAGCACTCGCGATGTGTAGCTGGGCACAAAGACCCTGCAGGACAGCAGTGCCAGGTTGTGGCCATCACTGTGGACTAACAGGGCTGGGGAGGGAAGCCAGAGGGATGGGACACCCTCATCTCCCCACCCTGACCTTCTAACACTCACTTGTAGAGGCAGGAACGGTTGTGGGGGGCCATGCTCTGCTCGGTGACATGGCCGGGGTACAGCACAGCGATGTTCACCAGGCGCTGCACGATGAGCTGTGGCTGGAAGAGATACTGGCACTCCTCGTAGAGCCCCTGCAGCAGAGGAGAGTCAGCACGGAGCAGGGGGCACAGGGCACTGCCCCCACTTGGGACACCCTGCCCCAGGCACTGCCAGTCCAGTGCAGTCAGACCCCAGCCCTGCCCCGGTCCCTCCAGGCCCTTCACCTTAACAGAGATCTTGCCCTCATCTTTGGGCAGGTGGGCAGCCAGGAACCAGTCCCCGGGCAGTGGGCTGGTGACATTGAACACTCCCGTGGTGCGGTTGGGCAGGGTCCAGGTGAGGGTCAGTGCGAAGGAGCCAGGGACGGCCGTGTCCCTGGGGAAGTGCGTGTGCAGCGGGTTAATGACAGAGGGAGCCCCTGAGCGGAAATACCTGCAGGAGAGACAGCAGTCAGCAGGGTGTAGGCTGGGCATCGTGGCGGGGCCAGTATGTCCTGTGTGTGGGTGTCTTCCTCTACGCTTAAACACATCATGGAAGCCATCTGTAAGAGGGACCTTTCTGGAGACTGAGCTTTCCTGAGTGGGTGTTCAAGCAAAACAGTTCATCTATGAGATGCACAAAAGAGTGGAGCCTGCATTGGTCCTGGGAAGATGAATCATGGGGAGGGAGTGTACATGTTGTCTGGGTTTTGGCTGGGATGGGGTTCGTTTTCTTCTTAGTGGCTGGTACAGTGCTGTGTTTTGGATTTAGTATGAGAGCAATGTTGATAACACACTGACGTTTCAGTTGTTGCTCAGCAGCGCTTACCCTAAAGCACTTTTCAATGTCCCATGCTCTGCCAGAGAGTGGTACACAAGATGCAAGAAGGGAGCAAGGCCTGGAGAGCTGACCCCAACTGACCAAAGGGATATTCCATACCATATAGAGCATATTCTGCTCCACGTAGAACCTCCTGCCCAGAGTGTAAGAGTTGGCATGAAGCCACCAACCACTGCTGGGGGACAGGTTGGGCATCAGTCAGCATGTGGTGAGCAACTGTGTGATGAATCACTCATCTTTCTCGGGTTTTATTTCTCTCTCTCCTTTTTGCTACTGTTGTTATTACTATTATTTTCGTAGCTGTTTTATCATTAGTGTTATTGGCATATTTATTTTGATTAGTTAACTGTTTTTATCTCAACCCACGAGTATTACTTTTTTTTCCATGATTCTCCTCCCCACCGGGGGAGCGGGGGGGGATGAGCGAGCAGCTGCGTGGTACTCAGTTGGCAACCTGCTCTAGTGGAACGTGTCCCACGGTAGCAGATTGGAACAAGATGATCTTTAATGTCCTTTCCAACCCAAAGCATTCTGTGGTTCTATGATTCTTTGACTCTATATGTACACGTGCTTGTGGAAGCAAAGAAGCAGGCAAGAGCAGGCAAGCTGTGGGGCAAATCCAGGCAGGAGCAGCAGAGGCAGGAAGGATACAGGCAGGCCAGGCTGCTTACTCACACGGTGATGCTACGGTCTGGGCATTGATCCCCAAAGGTGCCACCTTGCTCCTTGAAGGTGATGAGGTTCCAGACGGCGATGACTGTGTCCTCGGGAATGTGGAAGTGGAAGAGCTCGATGCTGGCAAAGGAGCGGAAGGGGCTGAGCTTGCGTGGTGTTCGGGTGAAGTAGTCGGTCACAAAGAGCCCATCTGCAAAGGAGACCCAAGGGGCTCTCAGTAGGGTAAAGGTTGTGGAGCACCCTCCCCAGAGCAAGCCCACCAGCCAGGCTCTGAACATGTCACAAGAGTCCAGCAGCCTGGAGGCAGGAGGAACTGGGACTGTGCCATTTCAGTGAATCCCCAGAGCTGTTGTCAGCTGTCCCCAGCTGCATCTCCCAGCCCTGGCACAATCTGCATCATTCCTGGTTCAGCACTGCCTCAAGTGCGGTTCACTGAGCTGTGGGCACTGATGGGCTGTAGCCTGAGGAGCCCATAACCTTGGCTGCTCCTGCTCTGCTCCCTGCATTTTACCTGTAATAAGTAAAGGGACATTCTTCATGGCTTCAGCCATGCCCTAGCAGGTCAGCTCCCACAGGAACACACATTCTCCCTCATCTGCCTGCTGGGGAGACTCAGCACTGAGCCCATCATAAAGTGCAGAATTTCACCCTAGAGCCACAAGAAGAAGGAGCAAGCAGTGCACTTCGTGCATCGTCTCCCAGCTCTCCCATGGTTTGTGGAGGTGGAACGGTGCACATATGTGTGCACATATGCACACGTGGGTGCTGTCTGCATGCACAGAGCAAAGTGGAGGCGTGCAAACCCACATCCATGGGGGTGTGTGCCTGTGCACAGCCCTATGTCTGAAAAACACTTCCTGCAAGCCCACAGCACAGCTGAGGGCCACCTCCCCCTGACCAGCTGCCTGACATGTCGATTTTCAGCGATTTGCAGGAGCCCCAGCAGCAGAGAGACAGCCTCTTCTTTGTCACATAGAAGAGCAGGACTTGAGACAGCAGCCATAGCTTCACCTACCATTTCCACACTACACTAGTGGCAGCCTGGAAGACCCATCCATTTTCCTTTAGAGGCACAGCAAGAATGAGATACCCCTCTTCACAAGCTGCTGGAAAGGGGGAGGCCAGCAGAGGGTGGGCTGGGAGCAGGTCTGTGCCCAGGAGGACTCGTCCAGCAGTAAGAGGGATAGCTGAGAAGAGGGTCTGCTTTGCACCACATGTTCTTGGCCAGGAGCGTGCACATGTGCTTGTGTGCACGTGTGTTTGTGCTGCGTGTGTGCAGCCCCAGCAGGCTCTACACTGACACGCATCTGCTCCCTTGTCTGGAACAAAGGCAGCTCCCCCTCCCCTTCACTCCCAGCCGGCACAAGCCAGGCATGAAGAACCTGTGTCCTCAATGCAAGAGCATCCGATCCCATTTTTTCCACCAGAAACTACCAGGTCACTCCACAGCCCCCCGTGGGGACAGTTACCTGGCAGGGGACCCCACGGAGGGTGTTGAACACAACTCCAGAAGGGGAACTGGGGGAAGAACCCGGAGCTACCCAGTCCCAGTGCAGCTACCCCCTGCTTACTCCCCCAGGGCAAGGTGAAGGAACCGATTGCATGCAGAGGGTCAGTCTGAGGCGCCATGGCAGTGCAGCTAGAGCACAGGAAAGGTGCTGGAGGACGGAGCGGGACTGCCATCCATGGAAGCGAAGTGGATGGAAGGAGAAAAGCCAAAGCCCCTCTGCTTCAGGCCAGCGGCCGGAGCCGCAGGACCCCAACCCCGTTGCTACAGCCCCAGTGGCGGCCGGCCGTCAGCACCGGGGACAGCTCCGCGCCGGCGGTCAGCACCGCGCACAGCTCCCGCTGCCACACCGCCGCTGCGCCCCGGCACCGGCAGCCCCAGACAGCTCCCCCTTTCCCAGGGGATGCCCCTCGAAGCCCCCAAGTATCCTTCTGCATCTCGGTCACCAAGCCAACTTCCTGCCCCACAGCCTGTTGTTGGTCTCACATACTGTCGTCGATGTATGTCCCGCACATCCTGTGTGTCCCGCTGGACAAGCACCCCGCGTCCGCAGGGTGTCCATCTCCAAGGCCCCCTGCACACACACAGCCTTCTGCCCTGCATCTGCAACCCCCCTGGCCCACTCACTGCCCACGCACACGCCTCCCTCCCAGCGTGTTCCACTGCCTGTGCACTGCCTGCGTCCTCCTCGCACACACAACTCTGACCCCACTGCTCATCTGTCGGCATGCCCCATTGCATGGGCACGCTGTGCCCCACTGCACACACATCCACACATCCCATTCCACAGACATCCAGCACCGTCTACACAGGCATCCCTGTACCCCGTTATGCAAACATCTCCCTGCACATGCATCTCTGTGCCCATCGCACCCACCTTCTGTCCCAGTGTACATGCACCCTGTGCCCCATGGCACCCCTAACCCAGCTGGGGACACTTCTGTACTCTGCTGCATATCTGCCCCAAGCCCCACTGCATGCTGGCCCCATCTCTTGTGCCACACTCGCTGTGTCCCATCACATTTGCACTCCACATCCCTGGATGCCATCCCCCAATAGCTGCACCCTTGTGCTCCATTTTCAATTGCACCCTGCCCCACTGCATACAAACCTCACATCCCACTGCTCGAGTAGCTCATCCCAAGCTACGCATGTACCCATCTCAAGCTCATCCCCTGTGCCCCACCACATGGACCCCTGCACCCCACACCTGCAGCCCTTCTACCCACCGCACCTCACCCACTCCCTGCCCCACTGCATGCACACCCTGCATCCCATTGTTCTTGTACTTCACACCCATCCCAAGCTCATCCCGATGCCCCATGGCTCCTCACAGAGCCCTGTAACTCACACCTTCAGCTCTCCTGCCCACCGCACACACCCCCGTGCTCCATTCTCACCTGGCTCCCATCCCACTGCGTGCACACCCCACATCCCATTGCTGGTGTACCTCATGCCCACATACGCTCATCCCGCTGCCCCATGGCACGCTATCCTGTGCTCCTCCACACGGACCCTCGCACTCCGTGCGTGCAGTCCCCCTGCCCACCGCACACACCCCCGTGCTCCAATCCCACCCGCCCCACTGCGCGCACATCCCACATCCCACTGCTCCCGTACCTCACACCCATCCCGAGCTCATCCCTTTCGTCCCGCCGCACGGACCCTCGCTCTCCGCTCCAGCATCCCTCCCACCCACCGCACGCACGTCCTCGGCGGCATCGCTTCGCCCCCGCCGCGCCGGCACCCTCGACGTGCGCTCCCGCGCCCCGTCCCGCGCTCGCCCCACACCCGCGCCCCCCGCGCCGGTCTCCCGGCTGCGCTCACCGGCGGCGGGCGGCGGCAGGAGCAGGAGCGGCAGGAGCAGCAGCGGGAGCGGCAGCGGGGGGCGCTGCCCGCCGCCCCCGCCGCCCCGCCGGGCCATCGCCGCCGCCGCCGCCGCCGCGGCTGCCGAGGGGCGCGCGCCTCCGGCCGCCCCGCCGCGCACCGGCGGCCCTGACGTCACCGGCCCCGCCCACCAGGACCTCCTCCCGCGCCGCCATTGGCCCCCGGCACGTCAATCATCGGCGGCCGCGCCACGCCACGCCCGTCCCGAGAGACGGTTCCCCCCCCAGCCCGTTTCCCCCGGGATGGACTCGGCGCTGACCGGGGCACGGGGGGACAGCGACACGGGCGAGAAGGGAGATGGGAGGCTACGGGAAAGAGACAGCGGGCTGGAACCCCAGATACGGGCCGGGAACTGGGGCACAGGGCTAGGGACAGCGACATGGCGCTAGGGACCGGGACACGGGGCTGGAACGGAGATATGAGCCGGGAACGGGGCACAGACCACAAAGACACCGGCTAGGGCAGTGACAGGCTGAAGCCAGGAACAAGGCGCTGAGGACAGGAACATGGTGCTGGAACTGGGATACGGGCCGGTAATGGGGTCACAGGACTCGGGCAGGGACATGTCTCTGGAACTGAGATATGGGCCAGGAATGGGGTCATAGGGTTTGAGACGGATGTGATGCTGATCCCCCCAACTGGGACCAGAGGCTGGGAACAGAGATACGGGGCTGAGAGACAGGAACATGGGGATGCAGAGAGGGACATAGGTTGGGGGAGAGGGACATGGGGCTGGGGACAGAAACAGTGACTAGGGACAGTGATATGGGTCTAGGGGACAGGGACACGAACCTGGGGACAGGAATATGTCCTGGGCACAGAAATATATAACGGAGAGGGATATGGAGCTGATGGCATGCCCTGGAATTAGGGAAAGGGATGGGAGGCAGTGAGGGATACCTATGGAGCAGAGGCAGTGGGGCTACCCATCCCAGGGGGAGCTCTCTAAGGGAGCGAGGTGGTTTTGAGCCAGTGGCCACCGCCTTCTTAAAGCAAATTGTCGCGTGTGTCTTAGAGAGGAGGTGTCCCACAGAGGGGGTCTGGGCACCCCCTGCAGAGATGAGGGCATCTTGACTGGAAACGATCTCATCACACTTTCCCAAACTCCCCTGACATCATCCCCAGACTCTCCTGACATCACCATCCTCCTTGGCCTTAATGGAGGCAGCAGGTCATGGGAATGTTCCTCTCCCATCCTGTGCTCCCAGGGCATCCTGGGAGCTGCAGCAGGAGCAGCCACCCCACCATGTCCCAGTCTGACTGCCCAGCAACTCTTCCCAGAGCATAGAGCCCCTCCAGGCATGGCTGGGGGTCCCCTCCCCAATCTAAACCTCACTGGCACAGCTCTGGGGCCAGTGGCCTCTGGCATAGGGATGTACAAGGACCATGGTGCCTCGAGGAGAAAGCTGGTCATGCTGTCCTTGGGAAATGGACAGGGGAACTTGTGTCCCTTCCAGATACTCTCCAAAAGCTCCAGGATCCCATCAGAGCCCCATGGGACTAACCTGAACTCTGTGTGGATTCCCATGGGGGTCTGGGGCCAGGTGGGTCCCTCATGGGGAGCCAGCAACTACCCTGTGGGGAGGAAGGAGCACAGAGATAGCATGGCAGTGGGTCCACCAAGGCCAAGCAGGTGTAAGGAAGGGCAGGATGGGATGGGGGAACTGAACATCCTCAGCCTTCCAGGAGCTGCACTTCAACCCCACAACCCCAGATATTTGAGACTTTCCTGTGGCCCCACACCTCGCTGGTATATGGGGTGCTCCATGACCACACAACCGGGCCACAGAAAAACAGGTGTGCTCCTGGCAGGACTCACAGGGTGTTTTCACTGCTCTCGAGGTGAGCAGAGGGAAACAACGCCCGTACCACTGCCCGTGCCGCGGTGGGGTCCGATCCTGATGGTTTTCCAAGGCCAGTCCTGGTTCGGCCCTATCCCACTGTTTCCCCACCCCTCGGCCTTGTCACAATTCCTCCGCTTCCCTGCCCGTCCCGTCCCGTCTCGTTCCCGTCCCAGCCCTACCGCTTCCCCCGGCCCGTTCCTGTTTACGTCGTATTCCTTTCCCAGTCCCACCGCTTCGCTTCGCCCGTTCCCGTCCCTTTCCCGACACCTTGCCCCCGCCCATTCTCACCCCGGTCCCACCGCTTCCCCCCCTCGTTTCCGTTCCCGTCCCGTTCCCATCCCGATCCCACCGCTTCCCCCGCCCGCTCCCGTTCCCGTCCCGTTCCCATCCTGCTCCCACCGCTTCCCCCACCCGCTCCCACTCCCATCCCGTTCCCGTCCCGTTCTCGTCCCTGTCCCTATGCCGGCCGCAATTTTTACCCTCCGGCCGCGAGGGGGCGGTAGCGCCCCCATGGTTGTGCCGCCGGCGGCGCTCTGTCCCGCGCTGTTCCCGGGCGCTGATCGGTGACGCCATCGGCGGTGGCCGCGCCATCCCCACGAGGTACTGGGACTCCCGGCCCCGCCGCGGGCTGTCCCCTGTGCCCGGAACCGTGGCCATGGAGTTCCCGGCCGTGCTCTTCCCCTCCTACTTCAACGCCGGCCCGCCGCGGGAAGAGGGTGACCCGGCTCCAGTCGCCGGCTGGGGCGAGCATGGGCAGGTGCTGGAGGGTGGCCCCGGCCGCCGCCAGGTGAGGCTCTGCCGGGGTCCGGGCGGGCCGAGGGAAGCGGCAGGACGCTCAGGGGCCGCTCTGTATGTCCCCATTCGCTCCCCGCAGGTGCAGCCGGCGTTCGTGTCCCGCCGCGGCGCGACAGGCGAAAAGTGGGAAGCCGATGAGGCTGCGGCCGTGCCGGTGCTGCTGCCCAGCGCGGGTGAGAGCCGCGGGAGCGGGAAGGAGCCAGCTCGCTCACGGGGGCTGGGGGGACGTGCCGTCCACCTCTATCGCTGCCGCTGCCCCGCGGTTCTGAGCGGTGTCTCGGTGTTCGTGTGGTGCCAGGCGGCCTCTGCATTCTCCCCACAGGCTGCTGGTTTCCCTCGCCCGCGCCTCAGGACATCGTGTACCGCAGTGGGTCGTGCAGAAAGCTCCGGGTAGGCAAGTCTGGAGCCACCCTGGACTTCGCCAGACAGGTGGGATTTGAGGTGTTGCATTCTGGCAAGGACCTGGAGGGCAGCGTGGGACCTTTGCGTGCACTGACTCGTTCCCCTCCCTCCCACACAGCTGGGCCATTTCTTCGTGGATCACCCAGAAGACGCTTTTGGCTCCCTAGGGCATCTGCTGCACAAGAACTTCTACCTGGGAAACTCCAAGCTGAAGGTCACTGTCTGTCCAGGGATAACAGTGCTGTTCCCCACCCTTTCCCTTGCCAGTCTCAATCTCTGTCCCATACTCCTGTAGAGACCAGCCCGGAATAGCGCAATCCGGATGACAGCCCTTATGGAGGACATTGACCGCCTGGAGGCCCGACGGTGAGTGTCCCTATGTCCCCTGCCCTGCAGGGGTCTGGGGTTCTCCTGCTGTGTTTCCCCACCTGATGCTGTCCATGCCCTGCAGCGGCTGCCCCCGGCAGCACTTGGCCTCCCGCCTGCGCTGGTTCTCCCACCTGAGCCGTGACTGGCTCTTCGAAGTGCCACTGGACCTGCTGGCAGACTGCCTGCATGAGGAACTGATGCAGCAGTGGTCCAACCTGCTCTTTGATGATAGCTTCACTGGGGGGGCACTAGCCTGGTTGCCCCCTGAAGACGGAGCGGCACCTGTGGGCTGCCTGGTGCACCCTGGAGGGCACGCCATGAACCACCTCTGTATCCTTCCCCATGAGGTGTCCCTGGAGAGGGAAGTGGGGGTTGTGTTGCACTGCCTTAGCCAGCATCCCAGATTTCCAGGATGTGGTGCTGGAGGAGCTGCCTCGTGCTCAGGGCTCTCCACAGCAGTTTGAGCTCAGCGGGCGCATCCGGCAAGTGGCTGCAGCCCGTGTGGATGGGCAAGGTGAGCAGCCCCAGGATCCAAATCTCGAGGCAGACAGGATGTAGGGAGAAGGGGCAGCAGGAGGCCCTTGTGATTCTGCCAGTTCACATACCACGTCCTTCCCCCTGACAGATTTTGTTGGGGTTCGCTCAGATTATCACTGTGGTGTTTGGAGGGTGCCAGGCAAGACGGGGGCAGCTCCCACCCCACTACAGGTGATCCGCACTGATGTGCCTGCCTCCTGCCTCACTGTCAGGTAGGTGCTGGAGGAAGGGGCTGTGCCAGGAGGGAGCTCTGCTGGCACAGCCCTGCTCCGTGTGGCGGGTTCTGTTGCCCCATAGTGATGGTGTGCTCCGGTCCTGCAGCCCTCACCTTCCCGGGGAGCTTTCTGTCTGTACCCAGAGCGGGACTGTATACCTCTGGAGCGTCGAGACCGGGTGAGATGGGGCACTCAGGTCTGTCTGGGGACTCATGCAGACTGTGGAGTCCCAGGGGGTAGGAGGCCTAAGTGATTGGGGTAACTCTGCCCCTTGCCAATACTGCTGTCTCCCCACAGGCTGCAGCAGCTCCGCCATGACCCCCAGACCATGTTTTTTCGAGACTATTCACCCTGGCGCTGGAGTGACTTCACTGCCCACCCTCGAGTGCTTAGCTGTGCTGACCGCACAGGCCTGCAGTGCCTGGATGCCCGGGTAAACTTGGGACAGTGGGCATGGGGCTTGGGGCAGGCAGGGAAGAGCATTGCTCAGCCCAGAGTGCTGACTGTGCCCTGTTCTACTGCTACAGGCCCCCAAGAGATGCCACTTTGACTTGTTCAAAGTGGGCGAGGAAGCTGGCTGCCAGCAGGGTGAGCGTGTGGTGCTGCCCATGTACCTGGGCAAGGCTCACCCCTCGCAGTACCTTGTCACCACCCAGGTGAGTCCCACCACAGCTGGGATCTGGGGAGGACACACTGCACAGCTGTGTCTCCCAGTACCTATGGGGCATGAGGATCTCCCAGCTGAGGGGAGCTGGCACTGGGTGTTAAGGTGTCTCCCATCTGAGCCAAGACTCCTGTCCTAGTTCTCTGTGTATGTACTGGATGAGCGCTTGCCACTGGTGCCCGTTCTGAAGTGGGCACACATGATGAAGGCCCCTCCACTCTTTGCACACCTAATGCCAGGGAAACCCGGGAGGAGCCACAAGGTGCTGCTTGGCGCATCCCGCACCCAAGAGCTGTTGCTGTTGCAATACCGGGGTAAGAGATCAAGCTCCAGGGGTGCTGCAGAGCCAGGGCTCCTCTGTGCTCATGTCACAGCCTCCTTGCTGCTGGGATCAGCTGCTGCTCTGGCTTATGTGCTCACCAGTCAAGTTTTTGGGGTGTTTCCTCAGGGGGCAGCCAGTCGGCCTGTCAGCTGGCAGGGACTCCACAGAAGCTGCACAATATCGCAGGGTGCCTGCAGCACCTGCCCACGCAGCTCCCACACCGCCACCACCTGCTCCAGCAGCGCCTCACAGCCCCAGCAGCAGGTGAGTGTCCCACACTGGCCCAGGCTGCAGGCCCTGGTGGGGGAGAAGGTGGAATGGAGTGGAAGTGTAGCCCTTGTCATGGCCTGGCTGGAGGGTGGCTGAAAAAGCAAAAGCAGTGCCCCTAACAAACCTGTGGAAGATATTAACAACATGGAAAACAATGTACGGGGCAGGATCCAGAAGTGAGGGTGCCCACTGAGAGGTGGAGGCAGCGCTGGCCATACCCCTGGAGTATTCCCAGTACTGGAAGCCTGGTGACAATGTCTTGTTCCTGCAGGGCTGGCTGCCACTCTACAGGAGGATGGATCGCACAAGTCCATATTGGTTTTCCAGCTCTCTGAAGCTGGGGATGTCTTCTGCCAGAGGCTGACCCACAAGGCAATGCAGCCCCCTGCACCCCCATCAAGGGATGAAGCCACAACAGCCCCTGGCTCTTCCCCTCTCTTCAAAGCTCCAGACAGCAGCCCACAGGGCTTGGGTGATGAGGAAGAAGAGGAGGAAGAGCAAACATTCTACTTGTCCAACCTGGAAGTGATCATCGATGAAGAGGAGGAGGGCATGGGCACACCAGCACCCGTGGAGGAAGCTGAACTCCTGCAGGAGCCCTGTGCCAGCCCCCAGCCTTCCTCCCCAGCAGTACCCAGCCCAGCTGCAGCGCTGCGGTACCGCCGCTGGCTGAGGGCCTTTTCCAGGGCCTGCAGGGAGCCTCCTCAGCACAGCTGGACCCCCAGCCTCAGCCAGAGGCGCCTCTTCACCCACAGGGATCTGGAGGGGCCAGTGGGCCCCAGCAGCCTGCAGAGGCAGATGCGCCAGCGGCTGCACCAAACCATGCAGGAAGGGGGCCGCGTCCAGCGCTGGGAACCTTTGGCCCTCCAGCCACCTCCTCTGCCACAAACTCTGGAGCCAGCAGCGGGTCCAGACCCCCTAAGTACCCGTCTGACAGCAGCTTGGGCTGGGGACTGGGAGCAGTGGTGGGAGGAGAGGACGAGCTTCAGTGTGGCACAGAGACAGCGGGCACTGCGGGAGCGGCGGCGGCGGCAGAAGCGAGCCAAGGGCCGCTGCAGCCTTTCGGCCAGCTTCACCTCCTCCCTCACCTACCAATCTGAGCTGTCTGAGCTGAGTGATGCGGGCCCCCAGCTGCTCTCCCCCAGCCACCCACCCATTCTCTCTCAGGAGGGCTCTCCACCAGCCAGCAGTCCCCCACTTCACAGTTTCCCAACTTCACCAGCGCCTGAAGAAGCCCTTCTGTCTTCACAGAGCCTGCGCTGCCGTGGCATCCCCAAGGAGCGGCGGAAAACGCTGCGAGACTACCTGTCCGTGTGGGCTGAGGGACCTGCCGAGCCCCCAGAGCCCCTTGGCAGCCAGGCCAGCCAGCTGTGCATCCCTTCTTCGCAGAGCCAGCTGTCCTCCGCCTCACAGCCCCGCCGCAAGCGCCCACGAATGGGCTTCTGAGTGCAAATAAACCTGCGTGGCACCGCCTTCCTCCCGGGGTCCTCCATTGTTTGGTCAAGGCACCCACCCTTAGGGGCAGGGGAGGTCGGAGTTGGGACTCCGAGCTGAGGAAGTGACCGGCTTCCCCGGTCGGAGGGTCCCCGCCGGGATGCTCCGAGGCGAGGGCCGCCCGGTTGCCAGGCGTGGAGGCGAGCGCGGGCGCTTTAAGGGGGCGGGCGCGGGCGCTTTAAGGGGGCGGGAGCGGCGGCCATGGCGGCGGTGCTGGCGCGCGGGCTGCTGAGGGGCGCGCTGCGCCGGGGGCAGGTGGGCGCGGGGGGACGCGGGGTGGGGGGGGGGGGGGGGAATCTCGGGATAACGGGGACGCGCCGGGGCGCGGGGTAACGGGGACTCCGGAACGGGTCCGCACCATGCTCGCCATTACTTCCACTTTCGGGCAAAGTCCGCGGCGGGTATGAGGGCCGGCCCGCGCACCCGCACGGCACGGCACGGCACGGCGCGGGGCCTCGGAGCACCCGCGGGCAACCAGCCCGGCCCCAGCCTGCGCCTCCGTGGGCACTGCCGCCCCCTGCACCCCCGAGGCCGCAGATCTCTGTCAGTCCTGTTAGGCCGGTGAGCACAGCCTTTGTCACCCTCGTGGGAACAGCCCACTGTCCAGGCTGGTGGATACTGTTCTGTCACCGCTGTCAGCACAGCCCGCCACCAGCCCCCTCGACATCTGCCCTTCTTACCCTTTAGGAGTGTTACCAGCGTGTGCACCTCCCTATTGCTCCATGTGGTCCCCCCGTCACAGCCAAGCATTAACCCCACGTGCATCCTACCATCACCCCTGTGTGCACTCCCAGGACCCCTGTATGAATCCCACCACTTCCCACATGCATCCCCCATCACCCCCACACGCATCCCTCGCCCATATCCCCATGTTCCCCCCATGTGCATTACCCCACATGTTCCCTGCCACATGCATCCCACCCCTACATGCATCCCACCATCACTCCCGTGTGCTCTCCATCAGCCTTGCACGCTTGTTCCCCCACCCGCCCCCGCGGTGTCCTTGTCCGTGTCCCCGCGGGCACAGACTGTAACCCAGATATGCCCTTCAGCCCCAGCGGTGCGTGTCAGCGCCCAGCGGGCGGGACGGGGAGGTGGGCAAAGCCCAGCAGGCAGCGGCAGCCGGCGAGGAGGCAGGAGGACAGCCCACCATCTTCAGTAAGATCATCAACCGCACCATCCCTGCCACCATCATCTATGAAGATGACAAGGTAGCTGGGACAGTAGGACCTGTGTCCCCACCGGGGCAAGGGGGCAGAACCCACGGGTGTGGGGCTTACCCTGCTCCCCCTGGTAGTGCCTCGTCTTCCGTGATGTGGCCCCCCAAGCCCCTGTGCACTTCTTGGTGATCCCCAAGCGCCCTATCCCTCGGATCAGCCGCGTGGGTCCCCAAGACACTGAGGTGAGTCTGGAAAGATCCTTTGGACATTGGTGGTGGGGATTAGACAGTGCTGACCCTGCTGCTCCTCCCTCCTTCAGCTGCTGGGGCACTTGATGGTGGTAGCAGCACGCACAGCGCAGGCAGAAGGGCTGGCTGATGGCTACCGCCTTGGTGAGTTGATATCCCATACTGTGCTGTGGGGCAGGACCCTCACTGGTCGTCCTGGGGAGCTGGGGACAAAGGGGGTGGCCTGATCCTTGTACCTGTCCTGACAGTGATCAACGATGGGAAGCATGGCGCACAGTCTGTCTACCACCTGCATCTTCATGTACTGGGGGGGCGGCAGATGGGCTGGCCCCCTGGCTAATGCCCACTATCCACTTAGTCCCCAATAAAGCGTTTCCTAGGTGGTGACTTAAGTGGCTCTTTGTTACGGTGGCTTTTTTGGGGTAGAGGTGGGTGACCTGGGCAGGGTTGGCCTCCATTGTCACAGCAGTAAAATTGGAACCCTGCTTTTTGCAGAGGCTCTGGGCATCCCACATACCACCCCCACTGTTGAAGCAGAAGGGTTTTCTGGGCCTGCCAGCTCATAGGTAAAAAGACTTGGTGCTGGGCTAAGGGAGCAGGCTGGGTGCCACAAGGTTGTTCCCAAGGTGGGGAACATCCTAGAGGTGTCAGTAGTGCACCATATCCAGGGCTGCCTACCCAGCCTCACTGCCACCACCCAACCCCAGCATCCCTGAATGCCCCTGCTCCGCCTCAGGTTTTCCCCTGTCAGCACCCCCATGTTGCTGCTGCCAGAGCCCTGTGCTGGACACTGATGTTTCCCTGCTTTTCAAAACCAGTTAATTGCACTAGATTGATCTAAAAGCCCTTGGAGCAGGCTTGTCGACTGCACGTGTACTTTTTGTCCACCCCTGAGGGGCCTCTCTGGTAGCTCCGAGGAGGATCATAACCCTGAGTAGAGCACAGGGCAGGGCAGGCTGCAGGGCAGGAGGACCTGCTGCCCCCTCCATGTATAGATACCCATGTACTCCCCCATACTGCAGCCACTATTCTGCTTGTGTGTGCACTACCACCCAAAACTCAACTGCACTGCTCACTCACAGCCCCCCAACTACGCACTTCCTAGGGAAACTCACTGTGCTGCTCACCCCAGACACCCCCCCCACCAAGCGCACGCTGAGGAAAACACGTCGTACCCTTCACTCCAGACCCCACAACTGTGAACCACCGAGGGAAACCACAGACTCCCGACCCCCCTGCACACAAAGCTTGGCTGGCTGTGCGCACGCACAGCGCTGTTTACAGGCCCTGACCGCGGTCTCGTGCCTGCACGTGTCCGCTGGGCCCCGTGAGGGGAGCGCATGCGGCCGCCTGCTCCCTGCCGCGTGCCTCCCGCGCCCGCCGGGCCGTGGCCGGCTGCCGTGGCTATATTTAGTGGCAGGAGCCGGTGCTGGCGCAGTGCACGGCCCACCTGGCACCACCGTCAGGACCGCCTGGGCCCCTGCCAGCCGCCGCGCAGGGGACCGCAGCCGCCGGGGAGAATGGCAGCTCTGTTCATCCCCCGGCTCGGTGGCGCTGGCGGCGGGGGGCCCCCAGGAGCTGTGTGGGGCTGTGGCAGAGCCCAGTCACTTCCCACACATACACACCCAGTATAGTACGGGGAATGTTCTCGGGGTGTAATTGAACCTTAAAACTGTTGATACTGCTGCTTCCTGCCTCTGAGGCTCAGCATGGGCTGCGGCCATTCTTGAACTCAGGACAGCCCTGCCTCAGGGATGTGTACCCCAAAGAGGGTGTGGTGTCCCTGGGGAGGTGGGGATGCTAAAGAGGGGCCAGGCATCCCCAGGACATCATCCCCCAGAGTAGTCCCACAGGGAATGCTGTACTAGGCACAGGGCATAGGCTGGCACGCGAGGTCAGGACTAGTCGCCTGCCATGGTGTTTCTTCCTGTGCCAAGTTTATTTTGTCAGTCCCTGAGCAGCGGCAGGGCAGGACAGTGGGCACAGCCTCATGGGGCCAAGGCGGGAGGGGAGGAACGGGAGCCAACGGGTGTTTTGGTTCCTCAGCCTGAGAGGATCACAAATGACGCAAGTTCCCAAAAGAGACGGGTGGGGGGGCTGCGAGGGATGTGTCAGCCGGCGAGAGGAAGAAGCCAGATGTGCTACAGCAGCTCCAGGGCTGCTGCCCCGAACTGATGCTGCCAGAGCACAGCCCCACTGTGATGCCCCATAGACCACCCCAGGGTGATTTGCCCCACAGTGAATGTGCACACCCAGGGTGGCATGGCCAAGCTCCCTGTCCCACAGTTACTTTGATGCTGTTAGTGTCCCTGCAGTATCCCTCAGGCAGTCATGCTGCTTAGCCAGGCTTTTGGTAAGCCCACGGGTGTTAGGTGGGGAATCTGGGGATGCTCCTAGGAAGACCACCAAGGGATGCAAGCTGGGGCATGGTCCCCAAGCTGCCACCCATTCAGCATGAGCTGGGGTACACACAGGTGCACCCCAGGGCCCATAGTGGAGCACGGGGGGATGACCAGCACCATGCAACCCAGAACTCTCACAACGAGCTGCCAGCCCTGGGGGCACCTTGGCACCTCCCTCCCCACTCCCAGCGGCAGCAGGGCTGATGTGGCCCCAGCATGGGGGAGCAATGAGATGAGCTCAGGACACGTCTCCCATCTCTCCCTCCTCCCCGCAGCTGTGCAGCAGATGGTCTTGGAGGAGCCCCTGCTTGGCAGGGGGCCCAGGGCCCGCAGGGAGAAGCCATCCCCAGTGGGGGCCCCCCCGGACCGCTGAGGCCAGAAGGGCCGAGCACTTCACCAGCCAGGAAAAACAGAGGCCCCAGCGCGGAGCGCACGGTGCCCCTTCGGTGCACACCACAGAGCGCTGGAATAACAGCCCTCGCTCCCGAGCCCGCCGCCTGCTATCAAAGGGCCCTTCTTCTGCTCGGCCTCTGCGGAGATGGGGCCAGGGGCCCATCGAGGGCTGGCGGTGAGAGGAGGCAGCTGCTCCACACCGGCGGGCACCGGCTGCACCCAGCCAGACGCCGGGCACATCCCACCCCATCACCCTAGGCCAGCTGGGGGTCCCTTGGGCAAGTGGGCTTATTCCAGTGCCCAGCCCAGGCAGAATGGGGGTCAAGCCGTGGGGAGCAGTGTCTCCTCAGGAGCCCTGGGCATGTCCCTCCTGCTGCCCCAGTGGGGCTGCACTGGCACTGCCCAGGCACTGTGAAACCCCGAGAGCCCTGGGGCTAGCTTTGACCTAAGTGGTGACCCCAGGGCAGCGCGATAAGATGGCGCGGGGCACATGGACCCCAAAGGTGGGGACAGCCTGTAGTACAGCGCGGGCATTCCCTTGTCCCTGCAGCCCCGCGCCCCCATCCCCTACATTCCCATCCCTCCACACTCCCGTCCCTCCGTGTCCCCGTACCCAGTCTCCCACATAGCCCCGTCCCTCCGTGTCCCCATACCCAGACCCCCACACAGTCCCGTCCCCCCTCACGGCAACCCCCCACGTCGACCGCTCCCGTGCCCCGCCCACTCCGCCGAGACCACGCCCATCACTCCTTTAATCCTGCCGCTTGCCCCGCCCTGTTGGGTGTGCGGTCACGCCCGCTCCTGATCCCTCCGCCAATGGGGGGCGCGCATTGCGCGCGGCTCCACCCCCGGGCTCGCGGGCGTCGTGCGCCGTCTCCATGGAGAGAGGAGCGTCCTGCCGCGCGCACGCGCAATGGAGCGGGGCGGCGGCTGCGGCTGGGGCTGCGGCCCAGGCCGCGGGCAGCGAGACCCCTTGGGGTAACCCCCGGTGGGGAGAGCCGGCGCAGGGCCTGTGGAGCGCTAGGGGCAGGGGGGAATGAGAAGGTGGTGGGTCCGGCCTGTGGGGAGGTCGTAGCAGAGAGGGGGCTGAGCCCAGGCAGGGGGTGTGAAACGTGTTGCTGCCGGAGGTCAAGGGGCCAGAAAGGAGTTACGGACGGGAGACCCCTCGGGATGACAGACCCAGCAGCAGGCACTGCTTCTGTCCCCCAGAAGGAGAGGAATCCCTCACCTGTCCCTTGCCTCAGTGTGGAGGAGACACTGCAGAGGACCCGGGGTCAGGACACTGCCTGTGCTGGTGGGGGCTGGGGACGTGGTTGGCAATGGGGGATGCGCCCCGCTGCTTTTCTTCAGGATCTTTTCCCTCCTGCAGGGGCGCTCTGACCAGCCATGTGGATCCCGGATGCCACGGGGACACGCCACCGGGCAGGGTCCAGGGTGACGGGCCTGAGGTGCCCGTGGAGGGGCTCCCGTGCCGCGGTGAGACACTGACAGCCACCACCAAGAGGCTCCAGGAGATGTCAGACATAGACAAGCCGCCCCAGGAGATATCAGACACAGATGAGCTGCCTGCTGTGGCCCTACCAGTTGTGTCTGACAGGGAATCATCTCCAGAGACTCAGAGGGATTCCTCTAGAATCAAGCTGCCTCCCTGGCTTGGAAAGTGGGGGACTAGCCCCGAGAAGGATTCCTCCACTGCAGTGCCGGCACTACCCCCCACCCCACCCACATCAGCAGGGAAGCCCAGCCAGTCGGTGCCCCAGCAGAGCCGTGTGACCCGTGACTGGCAGAAGGAGGTAACTCCATAGGGGAAAATGCCCCTCAGAGTTGGCCCCATCGTGTCCCTCATGCTGATCTTGTGAAGCTCCCTGCTTCTGTGCAGACCCCTCTCTTTAAATAGCCACCCGGACGACCTTGAGCCCAGCGGGATAGAAAGGGGATGAAACTCAATAGCACAAAAGGCACAGACAGGCACGTGGGGAGTAACAGTAAGGCAGGAGTAAGGCAGGAGCTGGGATCTCATTGCTGGGGAGCAGGAGCTGTGTGTCACAGCCCATCACAGTGATGTGGGGACACCTCTTTGGGCAATCCAAACTAGGGGGCCCCTGATGAACCAAGCTGTGCCACAGCCTGGGGACTCCATGGATTGTTCAAGTGCTGTAACAATGCTTGTCTGGGGCAGTCTGGGCACCCAGGTGCTTGGGACAGCCATACAAGGCTGGCTGATTTCCACCACGCAAGACAAGTCAGCCCTGCCCAAGCTGTGCCCCTGCTCCAGCTTTCCCAGGTTTCTGGCCAGAAAAACCATATAACACCTCTATGCAGTTTACACCTCTAGGGCTATTGAAAGTCTAAAAGCCAGGAGAGGGCATGGGGAAGTGCAGCCTGGGCTCCTACCCCCTTCCACAGCCCTCTCTGTCCATCTCCAGATAATTGTGGACCCCCTGGACTCTCGGCTAGCGGAGGATTTGGGCAGTGAGAACTTCCAGCGTGGCTACCATGGTCTGCCTATCCACCAGTTTCTTTCCACACTCACTGACAGCTCCTCCCCAAAGGACTGTCCACCTCTCAGGGTCCTGCTGGGGCAAGGTGAGGCTGACCCCAAAAAGCCATATGCACCCTGAAAAGGTATCAGAGGGATCTTAGCTGGGGCTGATGCTACCTTCCCCTCTGCAGGGCAGCGGAAGGCCACACTGGCATCCATGCTCTACGAGAAATACAGGCAAGCCCTCACTCCTGCGTGAGACCCACCCTTGGGGTTATGCTGCATAGATGGGGACCTGGGGAGGTGGGGATCCCCAAGCTGAGAGGTGCAGGGTCTGCTCTGACTGCAGTAAGGAGACGGAGGAGGAGATCAGCCCCCCCCGGAGGCGCATGGAATCGATCTCCACCACGCACAATGACTACCGTGCCATGGGTTTCCAGCCCACGCTCCAGCCCACCACCCAGGTACGGGCAGTAGAAATCCCCCCACCAGCTTGCAGCAGCCTCCAGGGACTCTACAAGGATCCCATGTCCTACCAAGCATGTAATCCCTTCCAGCTCATATTTTCCTTCCACTGCAGCCTCACAACTACTTAACAGAGGAGCCAACCAGCTTCTGGCTGGAGCAAGTCCATGGGCTGTCGGTAAGGCCCCCACCACACTGTCCTGCCAGGACCCTGGGGGTCTCAGCTGCTGACAGAGACCTCTCCAATTCTCTCCTCTCCAGGGTGTCACGCCCTTCTTCGGCAGAAACATTCCCTTCAAGAGGAATGCAGCCTTCTCCACTCCTATTACCTTGTACTTAGGGCATCCTGAGCCCTTCAACCTCTGTGACCCCTACGACCCTCTGAGCAGCCAGCTCCAGCCCCACAAGCAATAAAAAAAAATGGGGGACTCAGGTGGTCCCAGCATCCTTGCCCACCCCAAGGCTGTCCTCAGGCTGAATGTTTGGAGGGGGAGCACTGTGTCCCTGGGATCTCAAATCCCATGAGACCATGAAGCAAAATGGAAAACCCTTCAGCCCTGTTGCAAGTCACTGTTGACACAAAACACACTGTGGTCCCAAGATTTCCTCCTTAGGCATAAGGGAGAGCACCTGGCACAGCCCCATCTCCTGGGACACATCCCCTCCCGGCACACGAAGTGGGTGACACGCAGTCCTTGTTCCAGTCCCCAGGCACAGGTGTGTTCCAGAAAGAGGCGGCAGCGGGGCGGCCAGAGCATGAGCTCAGAGGAACGCACTGCAGCCCTCACGCCAAAGCAAACCCACAGCAGCCCTGCCTTCCCAGCACCGCCCAAGCCCTCAGCAGCTGCCCAGCACTGGCTCCCCGTGCCCACACCCCAGCCCTATAACGCAGACAGACCCCTGGGATATGATCTCTTGGGATGTTTCAGGCAGCTGTTGCCAGCCCAGGCTGAGTTCCATACTGGGTTCCCCCTGGCCTCCCTCCCAACTTGGCATGCTGGGGAACAGTGAAGTAGAGGCCACAGGACAGATGGATCTGGGGAAGTTTGTATTTCAACAAAATAGTTGCAGCGAGTCCTATATTTACACCTGGAGGAAGGATGGGTATTTACATGACCCGATAGGGTTATATACAGGGGAAGGGGAGACTGGGGAAGGGGGGAGTTGCGGCATTGAAGCCTGACCTGGCCAAGGAGTCAGTCTTGGCAGGAATCCCCATTTCCCCCCACCCCAGGGAGAGGTTGACATGGACAGCAACTTCTACTGGGGGCCAGATACTGAAAAGAGACGGCAAAGTGCCCTTCGAGGCAGCCAGGCCCCGGAGAAGCTCAGAGCCAGCTGAGCCACAGGGGAGAGGGCGGGAGTGGCAGACACAGTGACAGAGGGTGGGGGGCATACAAAGTCCCTCGAGCTGGATCAGGGCTGGTTACCCTACTTCAGCAGAGGATGTGGGGAAGGTGGGCTTTGCTGGTGCTGATAGAGGGGGGCAGATGGTGCTGTGGCCACTGCCCCACCTTGCCCAGGCCCTGCAGAAGCAGGGGGGTTGCAGAGGCAGGTGGATGCAGTGATGGGGAGGGTGGCGGTGCATCTTGGGGCACCAGAAAGTGCTGGTGGCCCCGTTGAGCTGGGGGCTCTGCCACAGCCACTTGGCTCAAATGACTTAAGGGTCTTTCCTCTCACCCAGCAGCCAGTATGTCCGCATCTTTCCCTTGCCCTGGAGGCAGAGGTGAGAAGTTAGACCCTGCCCACCCCTGGAGCTGTTTCTTGCATGTCATCCCCAGCATTGAGGGCAACAAGGGTTCCCAGGCCCAACCCACCTCCCCATCACATTCCCTCATGGTTGGACGGGCTGGTACCCCACCAGCATCACTGTGTCCTCACCTTCATTTCTACATCCCCACGCAGCTCCAGCTCAAAGCAGCCAAACTCATCCAGGACTTCTTTGGTTGCAGATGACACGTGGATCTTCAGGGCTGAGTAGCACAGAGGGACAAGAGAGATATGGCTGGGTGCCACGGGAATGGGACACACCTGTGGTCCTGGACCTCAGCTGCCAGCCCCACGGCTTACCCTGGCCATTGGATTCCATGCGGGATGCGGTGTTCACTGTGTCCCCAAAGAGGCAGTACCGCGGCATCTTCAGACCCACCACTCCAGCACACACGGGCCCTGCAGGCACAGAGGCATTCGGGATGCTGCAGGGAGGGTGGGCGAGCACCACCCAGCTGGCTGGTGTGGGGGCTCACCGGTGTGTACGCCAATGCGCAGGTGGAGCTGGTCGTTGGGACGGTGACGGATCTTGAAGGTTTTGACAGCCTCGAGCAGGGCCAGGGCCATGCGGACAATCTCACGAGCATGCAGCTTCCCATTGCGCACCGGCAGCCCCGAGACCACCATGTAGGCATCCCCAATGGTCTCCACCTGTGGGGGCAGGTACAACCTGGGCTCCTTGCTGCCTGCCTTACTTTGGTGGGCTGTGCTTGCTCACCACACCACTCACCTTGTAGACATCAAAATTGTCGATAATGGCATCAAAGCAAGTATAGAGATCATTCAGCAGCATCACAACCTGGATGGAACAAGGGAGTATGTGCATCTGGTAGTGGGCATATCCCCCTAACCTCAGAGATGGCACTGCCAGGGTATGAGACCTCCACCAGTCCCACAGACATGCTGCCCCACAAGTCCTGCTCTCACCTGCATGGGGGTACTCTCTGCTGAGAGGGCGGTAAAGCCCACGATGTCACTGAAGTAGATGGTGACACTGTCAAAAGCCTCAGCCCGCACTGTCTCTCCACGCTTCAGTTGCTCTGCCACAGAACTGGCAAGGATAATGGTGAGCTCCACCCCAAACCTGCTGTTCCCCCTGCAACCCTTGCCCCACACCAGCATGGAAAGCTGGCAAGGGACCCCATGTTTGCACAGCAGCAGGTGCATGCTGAACCCATGCCAACCCTCAGACCCACACATTCCCTTGTGTCCCTCTCTCACTGGGGCAGAATCTGGTAGAGGAGGTTCTCTGCCTTGCGCTTCTCCTCCAGGTAGGCCTGTGTCCTCTCTTCCACCAGCTTCTCCAGGTTGTTGGCATACTGCTCCATGCGTGACAGCAGGTTGTCCAGGATGCTGGTGCTTCCCTCCCTGCCAGGGTTCAGTCAGTTGGCACTGCAGGAAGAGGTTCCCCCCAAACACCACCCACCATCCCTGGGTCCCCACTCCCACCCAGGGCTACCGTCCCCACATGTGAACTACCCACTTGTTGAATCTACGTATGAAGATCTTGATCTGACTGAAGTCAGGGCGCTCGGCCGGCTCCTGCGCCCAGCAGCGTTCCATCAGCACTGCCAGCTCCTCACTGTGCACCCCGATGTCGATGGAGGGGCGGAAGAAGGGCTTCTGGCTGTTACGCACCTTCTGCACAATCTCTGCCAGGGTGTGGCCAACAGTGAGCATCAGATCTCCATGGTGGGGAAGGGCCTCCACATATGTGCTCCCCATCCTCACCTTTAGGGCTCAGGTCCATGCCCTCGATGTAGAAGGGGCCGTTGCGCAAAGCAACCTCCTGCACGATGATGCCAAAGCTGTAGACATCAGCTTTCTGCATGCCTGGGGTGGGCAAGTGCCCCTTCTGCAGCAGCTCCGGGGCTGTCCACAGCTTCTCTGATGGGATAAAGCAATGGAGCAGTGAGACAAGGCATCCCCATCCCCCTGGTTCTGCTGGGTAGGCACTCACTGGCATAGAGTGCATGTGTGTCCTCATTGTCACTGGGTGAGCGGAAGCTGGCCAGGCCATAGTCAGTGATCTTCAGCACAAAGCGGCTGTCCACCACGCAGTTGGATGACTTGAGGCTGCCGTGATGCCCAATGATGCTGTTGTGCAGGAAGGCCATTCCCTGGGACAGATGTACACAGTGAAGCCCATGTCTCTCAGACACCTCCCCCCACCCCCTCACACCCCTCAGTTGAGTACCTTGACGATGTCATTGATGAGGGAGTAACGAAACATCCAGTCCAGGTTGATGCTCTCATTTTCCAGGACATCCTGGAGTAGCACATTGAGTGGACCCCACCAAGCACCCAGGTTATGGTGATGGCAGCCTCACCAAGTGCCCAGATGGGGGGTCTGCAGCACCCACCCCCACCCCTTCACTGGCCTCTGACACCTGCTTGGACAGCTCAGCTGTGAGCCTTATAGGGAGGGCTCAGGTGGCCACCAGCATCCACAGCCCTGTCCACAGCACCCAGCCCAGCTGGGTCACCTGGAATATCTAGGTGTCACCCACAGTGTCCCCAAGCCCTGCTACCTGCAAGCTGCCCCGTGGGCAGTACTCAGTGATGATGCAGATGTTGGGGGGGTCGATGCACGCCCCAATGAAGCGGGTCAGGTGGTTGAACTGGATGTCTCGCATCTGCAGGTGGAAGTGGGCCCAAGAGAGTCTTGAGGTCAAAGGGCATGAGCTGCTGCTCCTTCTATCTTCCCACATGCCCAGAACCATTCCCTGCACCCCAAGCAGGTTGCCCACCCTAGTCCAGACCCCAAACCTACATGCTTTAGCTCGAAGAGCACCTGCCGCGTCAACTCGATGCGCTTCTTGTTGATGTGCTTAATGGCCACAACGTTGCCCTGGGGTATTTGGGAAAGGAAAATAGTCTACTGGATGAATTTGCGAAGGGGAGGAAAGTGCCAACGTCCTGCAGGAGGGGGTGCAGCCAAGGGGGAGCACAACAGAGCTGGGGCATTTCAGAGGGAGGACTCAGCTCCCTGCCTGCTGCACTGACCTTGAAGTGGCCGGTGTTGGCAAAGATCTGGTACTTGCCATGGGTGGTCATCAGGGAGCCATAGCTGGAGCCACGCTGTAGGAAGGAAGGGATTAAGGAGAGGAACCTTGGGGTGGAGGGATGGCCTGCACCAGTGAAGCAGGGCAGGGACATCCAAGGTGTGCAGGAGATGGTACAGGATGGGTTTTAAGGGTCAGGACAAGCTCTGCACGCTCTGTAGGAAAGGTGGAGACTCTGGGATGAGGCATGATGCACTTCTCCACATGTAGGACATGGATAAGGTATGTCTGTGTATGGGATGGAGGGCAACATAGGAGCTTGATGGAGTGTGGTGCTACATAGAGGACTCAGGGCTGTGTAAAGGATGGATCTACAGTGGCTCTGCAGGGAATGGAAAGCCATGCCAGGGATGGATGGAATAGGAAATGGAGAGCTATGAAGGGATGAAGGGCTATGTTGAGGAGAAACAGAGCAGGGCTGTGGCTCTGTAGGAAACAGAGGGCCTTGTAAGAGATCAGCAGGGAGGAGTGTCATGCAGGGAGGGAGGGCAGAACAGGGGCAGGGAGGTGCCTCAGGGATGGCTCCTCTCACCAGGGACAAGGTGAGCCGGCTGCCCGCTGCCTTGTGGTACCGCTCGGGACTTCCAAACTGCAGCTCATCCCAGCGGATCCTCCAGAGCATGCTGGCAAGCTCCTTCTCCAGCATTAGCTTCCTGGGGAGGCACAAGGGTCAGGCCCCCATGCCTCCTGCCCTGCCTGCCTACCCATCAGACAAAGGTTTCCCCAGTCCTGACTGACCTGAAGATGAGGAAACTGGAGATGCCAAACATGACGAAGGTGAGGCCAGTGCCCAAAGCCACAATGGCCAGCATAGAGAGGGGGGCTGCAGGCAGGAGAGGATATGTCAGGGTGGCCCAGCTGGCTATGATAGCCAGACTGGCATGCACCCCTACAGGAACTAGTTGGGATCTAAGGGATGTGGGGACCCAGGACACCAACTTTTATCACAGGAGGGGTCATCCACATCAAAGACACAAGGAGGGTTGTCCAAGGGGGGAGTCCCCTTCACCCAGGGGATGGGTGGTCCCAGCCAGTGGATTTGCTTCTCCACACCTGAGTAGTGTCCCACCACCTAAGGCAGAGAGAGAGATGAGGCCACCCCAGACCCCCCTATCCCATCTCCCAGCCCCAGCCAGGAGGAACCTGGAGCTGGCCTGCACCTCATACTGCCCGGTCTTGGGGTCGCCCATGGCCCATAGGTTGAAGTCAGTGTCCCGGTCATTGTTGCTGTCCATGCTCACAAGCCCTGTCACACCTGTGAGAAAATTAAGACATGGATGGGGGGGGAGGGGGTCTGAGCTCCACCACCCCCTTGGCACCCACAACCCAGCTGCCCCCATCCCAGCATTACCCTGGAACTTGCGGTCCCGCATCTTCTCGATGATGTGGGTGGCGTTTTTCTTGGAGCCGCCCTCGCGCAGAGTCTCATTCAGCACCATGGCGTACAGCAGCATCCCATCATAGAAACACCCCGCCACCAGGTTCATCTGCCAGGGGGAATCTGAGCACACCCACAGCCAGGCACACAGGAGCATCCCAGAACTTTCACATCAGGACCACGCACCCACCCACAGCCTCGATACTGCTCTGGGGCCAGGGCGTACCCTGCAGGAAGGGCAGTGCCTGTGGCTGTTCCCACCAGGGATGACCCCTCTAGCATTCTCTGTGGCTGTGTCCCACCCTCTGCATCCTGGTGAGGTGCCTCAGACCCATGTGAAGGGACCCTATTAACCCAGCACACAGGGGAACTCACTCACCAGGGAGTAGTTGAGCTGCACCCCAAATTTTTGCTTAGCTCGCCGGATGAGCTGGGTTTGGAAATGCTGGTACTCTGGATTTTGGGGTTCGTAGTAGGTGATCACCAGCACCATCTGCAACCAAGCACAGCACCCTCGTTCACACACTGGGGACAATTGGGGAGGTTTCTTCCCCCAGGCAGGTTGGCCAGCTCACCTGGAAAGCCTCACGCAGCCCTGAGTCCTGGCCTGGGCTCTCCTGCCAGGGCTTGAAGGGGTCACGGGCAGAGTCACCCCGCAGGCTCTCCCCGAAGACGTCCAGGTAGAAGAAGACGTAGTCACCATTGGTGAGGTTCTCCTGTTGTGCCAGCTGCATGATCTGCCGCAGCATCTCTAGTGGCCCACAGAGGTACACCACTGCCAGAGAAAGGCAAGGGCTTCAGTGGGGCAGGGACACCCCACTGCACCCCAGGCACACTGCCAGGAATGGGGCAGATGGGGCACAGCAGCCCCGGGAGCAGCGGCTGCGGCTGAGGGGATAAAAGGAGAGAGGGAGGTGGGGCAGTGGCTGGCTCACCACCTCCCTGCAGCCCATGGTCAGACCCACCGCCCTTGCTGGCACAGACCCACTCTTGCCCCACTAATCATCTCAGACTGAAGGGGGAGAGGAGAAACAGGGAAAATCTTGCTCAAAATCATGAGGTAGATGCCCCAGGCACAGACCCTACACACCCTGACCCAGCAAAAATCAGCGAGAGTATGTCTCCCCCCTGCATCAGCTTCCCGGTTGCTCCATGCCAGCCCTAGCCACGGAATCAGGGGGGCTGGGAGAGGCACTGGAGCCGTGCGCCGGAGGCCCCTGGGGAACCCAGGCTGTGGAATGGGACAAACCCATGTTTGGGTTCGTGGCCGGCTGTCCGTGCGGCAGGAATGCGCAGGTTCCCAGATTCCAGCACCTTCGGCGGCCGCTAATTGGAAACAGAGCATCTCGTCGGTGTGACCCACACAGCAAGGAGGTGCCCGGGCCCCGTCGGGCCGTCCTGCCTGCCCCCACCCTGTGCTCAGGGCTCGGTCAGCTCCCGTGGAATGCCCACCCAAGTGCTGTGTGGGGCCGGCCTGCGGCTGGCACAGGGCATCACAGTCTGTGGGGATGGGAGCCTGAAAGTGTCCGAACCCCCCCGAGCAGGGGCCCTCCGTGCCCTTGCTGAGGATCCTGACACTGCCTCCTCCCTCCCCCCGGAAAACCAGGGCCCCCGCTCCAGCCAGTCTGGCTGGGAACCCGGGATTGAGCAACGGAGGAGGCGGCGGCAGCGGGTGCTGGAGGAATGTCACGCTTGGGCGCTGGCCCCGACACACAGCTCTTCTGCAAGGGGCCCAGCGCCCCGACTGGACCCGGGGAGTGCGAGGGCTGGGGACAGCAAGGAAGCGCTGCACTCCAGGAAGGGGTTTCTGCTGCTAGAAGGCACCCAGCCATGTGGGCAGCAGGGCTGGCAGGGCCACCCACAGGAGCAGTGAGGAAGCCCACGGGTGGGAGAAGAGACCCAGCACAGCCTCCTTGGGTACAGGGAGTCCACAGCAATGTGGGGAGCTGCTCCTGGGTACGGAGGAGAGGGAAATCACAGCACCGTGGGCTGTGTGTGAGCAAAAGCCTGTTTCAGGTTTTGAAATGGTTCCCTCTGAATGCTGCAATACTTCAAATAAACACTCTTGGCTTCTCCAGTTTGCTTGTCCTCCATCAAGAAATGTTCCCAAATTTCTCATCCAGCTCAGCACCTCCCCAGCATGCAGAGCCTGAGGGCTCCCTCAAAAGATATAGATGGGACCCTCCCCATCCCACTGCAGGCATCAAGGAAAAAAAGCCACAGGGGCTGGGGAGCCACAACAGCTGGTGGCAGATGGTGGGACACTGCAGGCAGCCAGCCCCTGCAGCAGCAGCAAAAGCCTGCAGGTCAAAGGCCACCGAGCAAGGGGATGGACGGCGCCTAGACGGTTCCCTGGGGACAGGTTGCATGAGCTGTGCAGAAGGAAGGGTCAATGCTTGGGGCTCTCCCTGAGGCAGGCAGCTGCCTCCAGCTGGCAGCTTCTTGCACAGCCAGCAGCGCCTTAGGGGGCTCATGCACACCCCAGGGGCCAATAAATGGCCAAAGGCAGCCTTAGCATCACCCAGCAAAAGGGGGAGGAAGTTCTGCAAGGCTGGAGTGCATCCAGACCCCTGACATTTATTTAGGGGGTGTCTCTGGTGTAGGTGGCAGACTGCCAAGTTCCAGGGGAGGGGCAGGACCACAAGCAAGCAGATGAGGTGGCAGAATACTGCTTGACCCCTGCATGATGTAAGATAACCCTGAAATGAGGGCAAATCCCAGTTTCAGGCAGAAAATCCCAGTTTCAAGCAGTCCCAGCAGCACAGACATCGCCCTGGCCTGCGGGGGAGTGCAAGAGTGAGGACCAAATGCATTCCCCTCCAGCAGCACCACCCAGCCATCTCCCCGGGCAGGGCACCTGGGCTTTTTGCAGGCAGATGCTCCGGTAATTCCCTCAACCACAGCTCTAATTATATCTGTGCTTTTGCAAATGGCAGAAGAGACGTGGGCCCCTGCACGTCGCCCAGGCACTGGTGAGAGGGGCAATCCCACCCCCTCTTGTGTCTGTTCATTAGACCTGTGAATGTCAGGAACCAGCAGTGTTAGGGATGCATGGAAGGGCAGGGAAGCAGCTTTCTCTAGGAAATGTTTACCAAACTCTTGCCCATGATTTGGGAGAAGGAAGGTGACGCCAAGAGGGAAGATGCATGCTGTTATTGCAGGTCATGGATGTGGATGCAGGCTGAAGACCCTGCTTCCATGTCCATGCCATTCCATGCAGGGGTCCCAACAGCCTTGCAAGTCTCCATTCCCTGCCCCACACAACTGGGCTAGGAAAGGACCTTTTAGCAGCTCTGCAGCCCTGGGCATCCACCCCTGTGGGGCCAAGCACTCAGCTCCACTCAGCCCTTCAACATGGTGCCAACTCTGAACTGTGGCCAGAGAGGCCCCGACCCTCTTGATATCCCATGGCAGAGGGAATGGAATTGAATGATCTTTAAGGTCCCTTTCAACACAAGCTTTTCCATGGTTCAGTGATACTATAACCCCAGCTTAGAAAGCCCTCAGGTCTCTGCCCATGCTGGGCCTTCACCACCATCAGCCACAATCCCCTGCCTGCCCCAGGAGGGATTGATTCCCATTGGGGTGATTTATGGCACCAAGACTGAAATGTTGACGGGTACCATTGATCTGAGCCTTTCTCCCTGCAATGCCCTTTGTCCTCATCCCATAAGAAGCTCCAAACCCCATGGCTGTTGATGGTACATGCAAGGGCTGCCATCCCAGTGGGCCAGCCATGGGATGCTCACTCCCTAGGCTCAGCCACACTGGCCTCAGTCCAGGATAGGAACCCAATCTAGCACCCCAAAAGCACCTCCCCTCTGCAGCCTGGTCCTGCTAGGCCTTGGACACAAGTCCTGCTGGCCCATCTGGCTCCACTTATCCTGGCTAGATGTCCTTCCTAATGACACAGCATCTCAGAATCCATTAAGAAGAATTGCAGAGTGGCTGACTCCAGGATTGATACACCCTGCTCATCAATAATGAAAGAGCATCAGGCTGCCGTTGCTCTCCAGCTGCCTCTGCAAGCCCCTCCATTTCCTCTCACTCCCAATATAGCTGCTCTCCTGGGGCACTCACAGGGCACTAGATTGATTTACCCTCCATCAGCAGAGTAGGGCTATCACACCCCCATCCTGGGAGTGCAGCAGGGGCAGGCACAACCTGGGGTGCCCAGGTACCAGTGTGGGGGGCTCTGCCTGAGCACAGCACAGCCACCCAGGTATGCTGGCACCATGGTTCTTGAGGTATGTAACCACAGCTGACGCTGTCCTTCAGAAAGTCACATCCACTCCATCACTCTCAGCCTCCAAGGACATGCCTGGGTCACCCCGATCTTGCTAACACAGAGGTTGGGGTGGTCCCACAGGGTGCCCATCACAGCATGTCCCACCACACTAGGGGTCTGCTCCAGCTCTCGCTGAAAAAGGCTGACTCAGCTGGGAGCCTGGGAGGGAGACACTGTGCACCCTCCTCCTGCTGTATCCTGGCCCCTTCACTAGCACAGGGTTTGGCCCAGGGAGGGGCTCAAGTTCTGTCTTGGCCCGTGTGAGCTCACCTCCTCTGTCAGTCCTGCTGCTCCTCCAGCCCCACTGTGACAAAATGTGTTCAATCCTCACTGCACCCCACACACAGCCCATTTTGCCCACCCCTCCCTGTGCCTCACACAGATCCCACTGTGCCTCCAGCCCCACCTTGTGCTCCACAGGGGTCCCACTCTTCCTTTGGCCCCTTGTCATGCCCCACCACACAGGTGCCACTCTGCCCACCCCCTGCTGCACCCCACACGAGTCCTCGGCCCTTTGCCATGCCTCACATGGGCGCCATTTTGCCCTTAACCCCTCACAAGTCCCACTGTGTCCTCAGACCCTCATGGTGCCCCACAAAGGTGCCACTGTCTCCTTGGATTGTTGCTGCAGCCCATACGATCACACGGTGTTCCCATCCCCTTGCTGCATCCCACATGCATCTCATTGCCCTCTCTGACACTAGCTGTGCCCTATCTCCATTGTCCCCTGACCCCTTGGTGCACCCCGAAGAGGTCCCACTGCCACCCCTGGTCCCTTTTTGTGCCACACATGTCTCCCACCACGTTCTCAGTCCTTTGCTCTGCCCTGCAGTGATCCCACTGTGTCTCCATCCCCTCTCTGTGCCCCGTATGGGTCCTGCTGCCCCCTTAACCCCTTGCCGTATCCTATGTGTTGACCACAATACCCCAGTCCCCTTGCTGCACCCCATCCTTCCCTTTCCTGTGCCTCAGACGGGTCTAACGACCCCCACGATCCCCCACACGGATCCCATCACACCCTCAGCCCCTCGCTGTGCCCCGGGGAGGATTTTGCCTCCCCCCCTCGGAGCCCTACGCAGATCTCCCGAGGGGAGCCCCCTCCGCTCTCCCTTCCTCCTCCCACTCCCTCACCGCCACCCCCGCTCCCCGGGCGCTCAGCCCGATCCCGCCCGTGCCCATCGTGTCCCCCCCGCACCCCACGCCGCGCCACCCCACGCACCGCGCCCGTTGGCTTTGATGAAGTGGACGGCGGTGTCGGGGCCGCCCTCCTCGGGGGAGTAGATGTGGACGGTGACGGTGAGGTTGTTGCCATCCTGCAGCTCCTGGTAGATACCCTCGACGGTGAAGTAGTAGGGTCGGTCGTCGGTCTTGCGGTCCACGTAGAGGAGCACGGCGCGGGCGCTCCAGTTGAAGTGCGCGTGGAGGTGGGAGACGAAGGCGCCCAGTTTGGGTGCCGAGGGCCCGGTGCGCACCGTCGTGCTGTAGTGCTCCCGTTTGCGACTGAAACCCGCTGCCACCGCCCCGCCGGTGATAAGAGGCAGCCGCCAGTGAGAGGCGAAGCGCCCCACGGACGCGGCGGGGTACACGCAGCCCGGCCCGAACAGCACGTCGGGGTCGTGGTAGAGCTTCAGGTCCACGGCGTTGAGCGGTGCCACGTACTCGGAGCAGGCGCCTTCCAGCTCCGAGCTCATGAACTCGACGCGCACCGAGAAGGGCCGCGGCAGCAGCGGCGGCTCGCCCCGCTCCAGCGCTTCCAGCGCCAGGCTGAGCGCCGGACCCACGCGCGGCCAAGCCCACGCGTAGCTCACGTTGCGCTCCGGCAGCACCACCGCCACCGTTAAGTTCGCGGGCGCCCCGTCGGGGGTCGCCGCCCGCCTCCCCGCGCCCGTCGGTACCGGCGGCAGCAGCAGCAGCAGCGCCAGCAGCGGCAGCGGCGGAGCCATGGGCCGCGCTGGCTCCTCCGCCCCGGCCGCCGCCCGCCGCTCCGGCGCCCCCGCCGCGCCCCCGCCCGCCGACCGCCACCGACCGCCCTCCCCCGGGGGGGCGGCGCCGCCGGTCCCCGCCCGGCCGGCCGGGCACGGGGATGGGCGGCACCGCGGCGGGCGGGGGGCGGTGTCCCGGGAGAGGGGGGGCCAGAGGTGGGGCTAGCGGGGAGGGGGGCGCTGCTCGGGGTGGTGGGGGGATGACGGGGTGTTGGGAGTCTGGCTTCCAGGTTGGCGAAGTGCTATGGGATCCCCAGCGGGGGGGCTTGAGAGCACGGTCCCCAGGTCCGGCAGCCCCGAGTAGGCAGGGACTGAGGAGGGGGTGCCTGTGTTCTAGGGGGTCCGGGAGGGGAGGTGGGAAGGGGCATCCGCGTTCGGGGTGTCCCCAGTGGATGCGGGACCGAGGGAGGTGTACTTTGGTTCTGGTGAGGTGCAGTGAGGGATAATCGGAGAAGAGGGCATCGCTTTAGGGGTGGGGGTCTGGGATGCTCGGCTTCTGGGTGGAGGGATTGGGGCCGGGCTCGGGGGACCCATCGGGGTATTAGGGAGGGAAGTCCCCAGAGCCGGCGGCTCCCAGTGGGCAGGGATTGAAGAGAGGGTACATGGTATCTAGGGTCCGTGAGGGGATTCGATGAGGGAACATTAGAGTTTGGCGTGTCTCCAAACAAAATCCCCTGGGCGGAGGATTGAGAAAGAGGTACCTGGGTTCGGGAGCTGCAGTGAGAGAGCATCCGGGTTCTCGGGTACCCCAATACCTAGAGACTGGGGAGGGGGCGTCTCATGCTGGGGATCCCCAGGGCTTGGGGAAGTCAGTGGGGTGCGGGGGAAGTGCATGACGGGGCAAGGGGCACCCTAGAGACGGGTGCGAGGATGTGAAGAGATACATGGCCAGCTGGAAGGGGATGGAATATACTGGGTGTGAGTGTCCTCACAAGGGATTTTTGGGAGGTTTTAAACTGTCGGATTAAGGAGGAATCAGGCTGTGAGGAGGCGTTGCCCAGGATCTGGCTGCCTCACTTGTGGGGGCTTCCAGTGCTTTTGTCCGTGGTATCTCCCCTGGAGATAGGGGAGGAGGTTGGAGATGTCCTCGGGGATTTAGGATGCAGGGAGGCACCTGGGGAGTTGGACTCTGAGAATTTGTGTGCTCTAGGGAACGAGACGCCTCTGAGACCCAGTGTGTCTCCCCAGTAGTGGAGGGTGCCCTGGCACCCGTGCCACAGGGCCCTGGCCGATGCAAGACCTGACAGGGCAGGGGGAGGCAGCGCAGGGGATGGCAGAGGGCTGGATGCAACAGGCATGTCCCCACTGCAGCTTTTGGGGCTTCAGCCCCTCTGTTATGGGACACGGGGCTGCGGGGTGGTGAGGTAGGAGGGTGGATGCCTACGAGTGAAGCACAGGGGAGCGCTCGGGGTGCAAGGTCTGGCTATGGCCTTGCACAAGCCCCCATGGCGCCGTGCAGCCTGGGATAATGCGGACAGAGTAGGGGTGCCGGTTCTCCTGGGATTTGGGAAGGACCTAAGGGGATGTTATAGGCTTCCATGAGGAGCCGCACAGCGAACGGAGACACAGAGGTGCCGTGCGTTTGTTTGCAGGGCACTTCGTGGGGCAAGGGGGGCTCGGCGGGAGCGGCATGCCTGCGGTGCATTCCTGGCATTCCCAGCCTGCTGCCTGCTCCCATCGGGAGGGGGTGGGGGGCGATAGAGACTGGAGGGGGGCTTTGGGGGTGGTGCCAGCCCCTCCCCATGGCTCAGAGCTGTGTGCGGCGGGATGCCTGTGTGTGGGAGCCCAGGGGGAGCGCGCTGGCTGCACGGAGGCCACGACGATCTTGCCGGTGTCACTGGCCCTTCAGGGTCCTGTGCGGCTCAGATGCCTGAGGGACGTTGCGCTGAGCGTCCCGGGCAGGGCGTCGCTTCCCCTCCTGGGATTTAGGGGCAGGCCGGGATTTTGGTGCAGAGAAGCACCGCGGGCATGGCACCACAGGATGCCCCGGGATGGGTTCTTCCACCTCTAAGGTTTCCGGGTGTCACAGTCCCTGTCACTGTTCCTGCCATTCACACTGCAGGTGTCCCCACCACGAGTGATGCGTGCCTCCCTTAGTACGGTCACGGAGCTCGGCTCACCCAGCCCGGCACAACCCGAGACGAAGGGATTGCATTGCCAGCTATAAATATCTCGGCCCAGTGCGGTACGGAGCTGACAGCAGTGCCTGAGCCGAAGGACAGTGAAATCCAACCTATAGTGATTGTATCGAGAAATGAGAAGCTGTAAAGATCTGGAAGAGCTTCCCCATGGAGTGTGGGGCTGGACATGGTTGGGGTGGTGATGGTCTCACTGGAGACCTCAGTGCCAGCCGCTGCTCACGGGACACAGACGGTGGCACACCTTGTACCCGGCAGGTGCCCCCAGCCCAGCCCTCTGGCTCCTGTCCCGAGCCTCCGGTGCCACAGGCCGGGGAAAAGAGGACACAGAGAGGCTGGCGACAGACTGAGTGGGAAAAGCCGCCGCCACGATCTCTCCGGGAGGTGGTGCAGTTCCCGTAGGACCTGCGGCAGGCGGGGTGCCGCCAGCCAAAGAACGACTCCTAGGACAAAGTAAAGATCTAGGGAAGAAAAGCAGAGGGGGGAGAGGGAACGAGGGAGAAGCCGGTGGGGATTCGCGGCTTGAGGGACGGGGTGCGGGAGATGCCCGTGACGGGGAATGTGGGTGCGGGGGCACCCCGTGTGTGCGCGTGTGAGCCACCAGAGGGGGCCCGGGCACCGCCCCGGGACCGCGCACCGCGCCGGCACCGAACCGGGACCGTACTGACACCGAACCGGGGCCGCACCGACACCGAACCGGGGCCGCACCGACACTTCACTGACACCGAACCGGGGCCGCACCGACACCGAACCGGAGCCCCACTGACACCGAACCGGGGCCGCACCGACACCGAACCGGAGCCGCACTGACACTGAACCGGGGCCGCACTGACACCGAACCGGAGCCGCACTGACACCGAACCGGAGCCGCACCGACACCGAACCAACAACGAACCGAAACCAAGCCAACACCGTACCGACATCAAATTGAAACCAAATTGAAATTGCACCAACACCACACCAACGCTGAACTGACACTACACTGAAACCATATCGACACCACACTCAGACTGGACACAAACTATCCAGAACACACACACCCCATACTCACACTATACACACACCATGCACACCTTACACACACCGTACACACCCTACACACACCTTACACGCACCATACACACCTTACACATGCCATACACACACCTTACACACACCATACACACCTTACACATGCCATACACACACCTTACACATGCCATACACACCTTACACATGCCATACACACACCTTACACACACCATACACACCTTACACATGCCATACACACACACACATCATACACACAGACCAAACACTCCCCATATACACATCATACACTCACTATACACACAGATGTATTATACTTTAAGATATTTCTAAAGCTGTTACACATTGCCTGTCCAACAGTCTCACACACAGTTTTCTTGGCATCCCACAGCTTGGGATGATAGTTTTCCCTTGCACTGGGTTTCACACAGCACAGGTCCTGGTGGTCTGTAGTGGAACATGGCTATCTGTGGCATTCCATGGGAATCCATGGTAGCCCATTGGGGTGATGCATCCCCCCTTTTCCAGCCCGCATTGACGTCTGAGAAATGCTCATTAGGCCTTAGCTTTGAGAAAAATCACCTGGGCTCAGCTCTTCTTGAGCCTGTGAGAAATACTCCCTGCTTCTAGGAACTGTTGCTTTCTTACAGAGCTCCTGGGGTTTTTTTTATGAACAGCATTGCAACTGTTTTTCTTCCCTGAAGGCAGAACATCCGCGATCTCAGATATTCAAAGAAAGTGTAGGCTGGATCTGTGGCAAGGATGAAATATTGTTACATCTAAAGCCCACTCTGTGAGCCTCAGCCTTTCAACTGTTGAGGGGAGGCGAAGGCATCCAAAGTGAGTGTTTCACAGACCTCTGAGGGGACATTTTCACAGGTACCTTGCTCACACCATCTTTCTGCCACTATGCATAGGCTATGGCAAATCTGGGAGAAATGCTGCTCTCTTAGATGTTTAAGCACCTCTGATCTAAGTAACTCAGGCCTGCAAGTAAGGTTAAGTTGCAAGTTATAAGCTAAGTAAAAGGACCATAAAGTGTTGTTCTTTTGCTAAGTTGTTACACTGAAGTTACATAGGTTAGATACTGTTAATTGTAAAATTGTTAAGGTTAAGTTACATTTCAAATAGTGTTACATGTGAGTGCTGCTACACTTTTAGGCCATATTCCCTTTTACACTTATACTCACCGTCGTTTTGTCACACACACAAATATACACAGATACATATACACACACACACATGCACAAGCACAACCCTAAATGGTTCTCGGTTCATTTCTGTTTTGATTGCCTGGATTTTGTTTGTTGTTGCTTTTTTTTCCTCCTCAGTGTGCCTTAGCTGTAAATGACCTCACTACTTAACTGTAGTGAATGTGGTGAAGCAGTAAGTGATAGAGTGAATCTTGCCAATGCTGCCACTTAATATTAAATCTGGATTTTGCTGATACCCTTGCCAGTGATTTTTTAAGTGATCTCAAACACTTGTTCGTGACACACATGCTAGTGCCCGAAGATGATGGGCACCGAGGGCACAGCTATGCTTGTCTGCCCTGGGGAGCTCACACCACTGAGATTCTAGTCTTCTTTTCCTGTTCTTTTCCTGTTCCCCTGGCAAGCACAACCAAGCCCCAAGTCCCCAGAGATGACAATTATTTTTCCACCTCCTGGCGCGCAGCAGCACAAGGCCTTGCCAAGCTCCTTCACCTCTATGCTGAAAGTGGAGCCAGAAACCTGCCAGCCTCAGGAGGTGGCTGTAAAGAGTGTGGCAGGCACCACAAGTGAATGCCTACAGCACGATCATCACTGCCAGGGCCAGGTGGAGCCGTGCAGACACTGCTGTGCCAGGGCACAAACAGCACTGGGTCATGGGGAGGGCTGGCACGGATGGGCAGCAGCCCCTTGCTGCTGGAGGCTGTGTGGAAGGAGGGCAGGAATGGAGAAGGCACCACTGAGGAGTCACCTTCCTGCTCAAGTGTGAGTCAGGGCCCTGCTGGGGTCTCTATTGCCAGTGCTCACATCGCCATCCCATCCCAAATGGGAGAGTAACACCTTCAGAAGGTCAGAGAGGCTTTGATCAGGTGGGCACAAAGCACCCAGGGGCTGGTGCAGATATACAGGGGGACCTTATCGCATATGAGCTTCCTGTGCTCCTGCTGTCCAGGGAGCCTGAAGGGCTCCTTGTTGGGATTTGAAGTTTGTGTGCCAGTAATGGAAAAAACAGAGCAAATGCAAATATTGTAAAGGAGAAAAAGTGGATAAATGTGGCAACTGTGTCACCTCCCTGGTTCAGGACAAGGGTTGTCCCTGTGTGGCTGTGGTGAGAGCCCCTAGAACCCACACCCCTCTGTTCCACAGACCAAGGGTGGGACCCTAGGAATGTCCTTGCAGGGCACCAGGACATCTCTTCAGGTGGGTGCTGCCGGTGCCAAGCCAGGGACAGATCCTACAGTGCTTTCCCCTCCAGCTTCACTGGGATCCCCAGGCTGAGTATGTGGGGTCCTGGTCCCCTGTCTAGCTAATCTCTTCCACCATGAAGACACCAGCCATCCATGGCTTTTCCTGTAGAGTGTCCTGAGAACAGGATATTACCCCAGCACAGCCAGTAAAAAAGCCAATGCACTGTGCAGGGGGATGCATCTTTCTGATACTGCAGTGAGGCCAGAGATCCACAGGATCCACCCAGAAAAGCCTCAGAGCCTCCTGGGACTCTCCCTGTCTATGCATCCCAATGAAGCAATGTGCCCAGGATCATCTGGGAGTTCCCCTGTGAATTCTCAGCAGGTTCCAGGATATTTATATGCTGAGGTCAGCACTAGTGGCATGACACCGCCACGGCAAAGTCCCCTCCAAAACAAGGGGTCTGGACCATCAATCTCCCCAGCAAGTCCTCAGGCCAACAAGTGCCTGGCACTTCTTTGGCTGGTGTGGTTTCTGCGTGGCCTAGGAATGATCTCTCAAGGTTATTTCTGACTCACAGGACAGGAAACATTTTGGGGTTTAAGCCAAGCTGAATAATATGTTCATTTCCTTGTGCCGACTACAAAGCACCTGCTCCAGGGGATTTATGGAGTGCCGGCCTCTCGCAGTCACTGTGCGGCTGCCTGCCGGATGTTTTTATTTTCCTGGTATGGCCAGCAAATGCCAAGGCCTGTTTTCCTAAACACCCCGTGACCTCCTGGCACATTTCCTTGAGGGGAGCCCAGGCAGAGCCACAGGTTGCAGCAAAGCCATGCTGGGATACCCAGGGTGCTGGAGAGCCAGGGTGGGTGCCAGCACCCTGCCAGGGCTGAGGGAAGTGGGAATACATGGCTGGCCTGATGAAGAGCAGCCACAGCTATGATACACGACCTGGGAAAGTGCAAAAGGAATGGAACATGGACATGAGCAAGGAAGGATGTGAGAGAGGGCAAGAGGGCATGAGAGCACAAGAGAGCCACAGCATGAGATTGCCCAGGACACAGAGCCCATCCCATGACTGGGGACCTGCAGACACCATACCACAGCAGGTCCAGTCCCATGGCAGGGAGCCCACACACCCCCTCCAACCAGGGTTGTAGAGCCCCTGTGAAATGCTCTGGGTCAGAACACCTCTCCCTTGCAAGAATGGTCAGGGTGTGGGTGCTGAGGTAGGGACACCTCTGGAACACACAAGGCATGCCAGCATGCCTTGCAGCCCATGCTTCTCCACCAGCACCAAGCTTCATCCAGCAGGCAGCCAGTCTGCAGAGTAAAGTGACATCCAGTTTTTCTCACATCTCCTCTATTCTGTCCCCTTTTTGGAGCAACAGTGTCATTGCAGGTGGGGCTGTACTCCAGCCCTCTGAGAGCTATCCCATCTGGCTTGCCAGCTGTGGGATGAAGGATGCCATGAGCCATCTGTCATTCCCTAGCTAGCCCTTTGTCTTCCCTTCCCAGATCCTGACTGCCAATCTCTTCCTCACCCCTCTGTTCACCTCTCCCCAGGGTCTGGCCATGCCAGTGAGTAGTGAGCATTCAGGAGTGCTGATCACTCAGAGCCAGCATTTACCTGCACCTGCCCTGGTGACCTGGGTGTTTGAAGCATCCTCAAGGTGCTGGGTAAGGAAAGGTGCTCACATCCCAGAGATGCCTTAGGGTCCACAGCAGCACCCACACAGTGATAAATTAGGGTTGTGGATTTTTTGTTTGCTGTTTGTTTGTTTGTTTGTTTGAGGGTTTTTGTGTGCTGGGTTGTTTTTTGAGGTGTGGTTTGGGTTCTTTTTTTTTTGTTCTTTTTTCTTGTGGTTTTGTTTGGGGTGGGGTTTTTTTTTTTTTGTTTTGTTTTGTTTTTGTTTAGAAAGAAAATAAAATACCTTTGGGGAGCAGAAGCCAAGCTCCCCTGTGCCTAAAACAGCAATCGCAGCACTTCCTCAGATTTATGGTGTTTGCTTTCACAATGCCAGCCAGGATCCTGTTTGCTTCCTGCTCTGCAGCTGCAGCCCCAGCTGAAGGCTCAGGAGATTCAGGTTTTATAACCCTCCTGGATTCTGCTGATGGCAACTTGTCCAGCATCATTTATTACCCCCTGAGCCTTCTGTGGTGCTGGGATGGGTTTTTTTCACCTCATCCCAGCACCACTGGCTTGGGTGCTCTGCCTCCCCCATCCATGGGGTCCCATCCCTGGCACTGGGCACTGCTGCTCTGCAGAGGCATTGCTGGGAGAGGAGGCCAGCAGAACTGTGCCCTTTGTGGGGTGCAGCACCTAGCTTTTCTCAGACACAGCTACAGTCTGAGCCAGGCCAGGCAGGAGAGCTGGGTCCTGCTGGGAGGATGCTGAGACATGGATGTGATGTTCTGCAGGATCCTGGGACACTCAAAGGTGGTGACTGCTCCTCACTGCACACACACAGACAGGCAGTGATCCCTTCTGTTGGGCTCTGCCTGGTAAATTAAAGTGATTGAAGTTCTAGAGAGGTGCTTCTTCCAGCCCCTTTATCCTTTCTGTGGTTCTTCCCTGGATTTCAGTTGTGTCCCAGGATGTGAGACCAAAAATGGCCACTCTATTTCAGTCTCTGCAGCAAAACCTCCTTCAAGTTGGCACAGCAGGGAGAGGGTGTCAGCTCCTCTTGCCACAGCACCCCTCCAGAACCCAGGCAGAAGCTCTGAAGCACCCAGTCCAGTCACAAGTACTGCTTTCCAAAGACAAGCCCCCTCCTGCATAACCTGGACCAAAATGCTCTGGGTCATGCATGGATGTGTGTGCTGGGGCCAGATGGGTCCCAGGAATGCTAAAGTGGGGGAAGGAAAGTGGTCAGGAGAGGGAACAGCAGGATCAACAGGCTATGGGGGACCACCAGTCCCTTTCCTTATGCACAGCCACAGCGTGGATGGTGCTCCACTGCCCTGGTCCATCTGCAATGTGTCGAGAGGTGTCCTGACACTCCTCCTCCTCTTCTCTGCATTCTCCCAACAAAGCACTTCGATGAAAAACCCAATAGCCATGAACAGCCTCGTAGCTTTCACCCTCTATTTGATGAACCATAAAGGCTACAGAAATCCAGAGAATGCCTCTCTATGTCCCTGATGGAGCAGAGGAAATGCTCTTCCACACAGCCAAGATGCTGTTGCCTCAGGTTTTGAGCACTCTTCTGGAAGCCTGCCCAGATACTGTGGGCCTCTGAGTGAAACCCACCATTTATTTTTTTTTTTAACATTTGCTGTTCTTGTTGACGAAACAATGACGGATTATTTAATTGCATGGATTATTTACTAGTGTGCCAGACTTCTTTTTCCAAACACACAATAGGAATGTTAATGAACTGCTCTGACGACGAACGCTTTTATCCTCCTTATATAGTAACAACTCTGCACCGAAGGGCAAGTTCCATTTGTCACTGATACCACCCTGGCTCATGGCCCAGCAGTCAGCTAGGGGTGCCCAGCATTTCTCTCATTTGTTATCAGCCTTTTCCAACAGATCCCACAATCGCTGCTATCCTGCCACCCCACCAAGGGATACAGCATCTTTTATGGCACAACAGGACTGGGGTAATTCTCTAAAGAGAAGAAGGGATGCAAAGCCAGGGCTTCTCCCTCAGCAGTGAGAGTATGAGATGCAGGAGATAGATGTGATAGGACAGCAAAGGGGCCCAGAGCACCAAAGACTAGTCCTTCAAATCTGAAGGTGGTGAATCCAAAGAGGATAAAGCAGATAAAAGGAAGCTTTTTATTTTTTTCCCCCCCTCACTCTGCGCTTAATTAGACTGCCACAGGAAAATGTTTAGGCCAAAATTTAGCAGGATTCAAAATTTAGAAGGATTGGGCACTTACGGGTGTAAGAAAAATATCCAGCAATAATAACTAATGCCAATACAAATTCTGGAAGGGATATTAAGCCTCACGCGTCAAAAGGTGTAAATTTATTCCAAACTCTCAGAAAGCAGGGAGCTTAATGCAAGGGCAGATGACCCACATATGCCACCATTGCTGATGCTGCAGCATGGCCTGGCGCTGGCTGAACCCCTGCCTGGACCATCCCCAGAGCCCTGTTTCCTGCTGCTGGCAGCACCTCTGACAAGGGCTATGAATTGCTTTTGGCAAGTCAGCCCTTTGCTTCTAGCTCTCCGGGGCCATGTGGCTCCCAGAGCTCTGACCTCCTCCCTCTAGCACATCTGCTCACTTTGCCAGCTGATAACAACCTTGTCACTTCCACACATAGGCAGCCTCTCTGGGTGAGGGTCTGTGAGGCCTACAGGCACATCCCTGGATGATGTGGCATCTTCCTACAGGTTCTTACTTCCAGTCAATTCCCTCATTTACTTCTCAGGTTACTCGTTTCCCAAAAGCACTTTTGCCTCCCCGAGTTTATCCCTCCTGTTTCCTGCTTCAGTTGCAGCCAGTCTGCAGCCTCTGAAAGAGGATGCTCTGCTCCAGTACCCTGTGGATGTTCCAGGTGCACAGGTACAGGTCCCTCTCATGAGCACTGCTCAGTTGAGCCCCAGTTTTTTCCTGTTCTGCATCAGCAGCAGTAGTTGTACTGTCTGCTCTGGTCACAGCACCAATCTGTCAGATCCTCAGTAAGTGTTTGGACAATGATCTGAGGAACATGATGGGATTCTTGGAATGTCCTGCACAGGTCCAGGAGTCGGACATGGTGATCCTGATGGGCCTCTTCCAACTCTGCATATTCTATGATTCTGTGATTCTGTGATTTATTCTGTGATTCTGTGATTTTAAACCTGCTGTCCTCCCTCAGCCCATGCATGGCCATGAACCTTGCAGAGCTGCAGCCCAGGCTGAGGTGAAAGTGCCATGGTGTGGTACTCAGGAGCTGGGCTCAAGCACCTCTATCCCCAAATGAGAATGGAGCCATTTGCATCCCACACTGCTAGCAGGGTGCTTGTGCTGCTCTGGTCACGGTGAGATGGGATGTTCCCAAAACCTCAGCTTGCTGTGAAGCAGCAGTGACGGCTCAGCATGACCAGAGGGGAGCCTGGAGCTCTCCTGGTCAGGAGCCATGCTCTCCCGTGCTTGCTGCTTACGTGCTCACCACGCTCAGACTGCAGCACTGCTGGGGACCTTTGGATCTCCCTTCACTGTGCAGCCTTGCACCCACAGGGGCTTCCAACTGGAGAAATTTCTGGAGGGCATGAATCAGCTTTTCACAGCTTGTTAAAAATCTTGATCCTACCTCTTGTTTTCATGCCTTTCAAATCAGGAAATGAGTTTTACAACTTTTCCAGTGGGGCACAGCTGGTGGCCAGGGTCGTAAAGCTGAACTTTATAAATATCTCTCATTGGGATCAGGGGAAGAGCATTAAAAAGGCAGAGAGAGAGAAAGAGAAAGAGAAGGGAAAGGAGCAAAGGCAATAGAGAAGCAAAGCTAACAAGTCCAGCTCAACCATCTATGGCCATGCAAGCACAGAAGATGGGGTGTGCTTGGGGCAGGCTTTGCCTGCTTCTTTCCCTCCTCCTCCAGCTGCCGGGCTCCCAGGCCAAATGCTACTTCCAGGCTAAAGGTAAGTGGGGAGATGATAGGGGGAGTGGCTGATGGGAAGAGGAGGCCTCAGCTTTCCCAGCATGATGGGACTCTGCCTGATGCATAAGAAGTATGGAAGGGGCTATGCTGAGCTCAGGAATGGGATCATGGGCCAGTGGTGAGTGGAAGGAGCAGTCTATAAACCACAGAACAGCTCCCCAGGGCTCTGGCTGAGAAACAGGTTTTCTGGCTGGGGCTGAGTGTGCAGAACTAGCAGCAAACGGAGGAGAGTGGCTCATCATCCCTCTGTTGTCTTCTGGGCTATAGAAATCCCAGACCCCAAGAGGTGCTGGGTTTGTCCTCTCCAGGGAAGCAAGAGCCACTTGCTTCTTGCTCTAGACCCACGGGTAGTGGTGAGAGCCACAAGGCAGAGCCAGGGGAGGATGGATGGTACATCACCCATGGCATATGACATGGCATTCCATATCAGCAGGCTGGTGGACAGACGACCATATAACTTCCATACCATAAGTTGGGTGAGATGTCACCCTCACACTTCTGTCCCCTCTTTCAGGGCACAGGGGTGTCAAGGAGGCATCCACTTCCCCCAGCATAGGCCCATGTCTTCTCATCACCACTGTTTCCTTTGCAGCTCCCTGTGAGTACGAAGGGAAACAGTTCTCCATTGGGGAATCGTGGCTGAGCACCAACTGCCTGCTCTGCACCTGCCTGCACCCCATTGGCGTGGGCTGCTGTGAGACGTGAGTGAGGGGCTGTGCTGGGGTGGGCTGTCACTTCCCACCACAGCAACCCTGCATCTGCAGCAGGAGGTGTCTGGTGGCTGCAAACGCAGCAGATATCAGAGCCTTGAGAGGGCTGTGGAGCACCAGGTCCTGGGGAACAAGAGGCAGAGGTGGGCAGGACCCCACCAAGGCATTGAGGGTGGTGGGGTAAGCTGGGGCAGTTGGAAAGGGTGTCTTGGCACAGCAAGATGCTCAGATGTGCCAGGAGCCATGTCCTAGCCTGCCTGAGCTGGTCTGAAGACATCCTGAGCAGGGGGCTGGCAGCAGGAAGCCACCTAGCCGAGTCCACAGCACCCCAGCAGGGTGTGACGGCACTGTGTTCTTTTCTACAGCACCCAGCACCCGATCGACTTCCCTGACTGGTGCGAGGCCCACTACGACTCACAGACCTGCCAGATCTCGGTAGTGCAGAAGGCCAACCCCAGCCTGCCGTGCGTGAAGAGTGTGGAGCATGAGTGGGGCTCGGCCGGTACCCCCGAGCCGCTGGTGAACAAGGTGCTGGGTGCGGGGCTGAGCAGATAGAGAGAGGCTCGGCAGCGCCTGCGCCCCCCGGCACCGCCCTCCCCTCTCCACAGCACACTGCCCGCATGTTCCAGACCTGCCCCACACACCCTGTAGAGGCATCACCGCCGGCACCTTCGAGGGAAACCACTATCCACACACCATGGTACCAAGATTTGCTTCTGCCTTCAGCTTCCTGAACCAGGGCATCCTCCCTGTGAGGCATTCTGCACACAGTGGAAATGCAGATTCTACAGTATCTCCTCCCAGGTGGGCAGAAAACCTTTAGTGACTAAAAAAATACTACAGGACTAAATCGACCTGCTCCATGGCAGTCCTGCATTCTGATACCCACCCCCAAGCAAACCAGCACCCTACTCCCTCCCAGACCTCTATTCCTCTGCACAGCAGCCGTGCAGAGCTCACTGGGGCGCCACCACAGAACCTCGTGCAAAATCCCCACACCCTGTCCAGCTCTGCTCCTGGAGCGTGAGGGGCACAACCCACCTCTGCAACCACTAATGACCCACTCCAAAAGCTCCTGGGGTTCCTGGCTCTGTACGCCAGCCCTGGGCAACACTACAACAGAGCCAGCCCAGGGTGAGTGGCAGAACAGGGTGTCCCCAGGGGAGACCCCCATCCCCACCAGCAAGGGAGCAGCGTGGGGAGGGTTCAGGAAGCAGAAGCAATCTAAGTGCCAGGGTGGAGGCAGCCACCCTAGCAGCTACCCCAGCTGGTGCCATGCCTGTGTTGTGCAGAGCCTTGTGTAGATGTTTCTGTTCTTGCAATAAACATACTGAACAAAGAGATCTCCAGCCTGTAGAATGCTGTAGAAGGTGGGATGTGTCCAGCACTGGGATCAATGTGGGAATAACAAACGTTCTTGGGAAAGCTGAGTTTTGCATATTCAGATGTTTATTACATTTCCATGCAAAGAAGAAAACTCATTGGAAGTCTTAGTAAAAATGGGGAACTGGCTGCTGAGCAGGGGGACCTCCATGCCAGTTCTTGGATGCACAGCATGATTCCTTACAGCCCCCCAAGGATCCAAAGACCAGCAGGATGCCTTCACACCCAGGAGCCAAGGCAGACAATAGCCCAGGGGCTCAGTGCTGCTCAGTTTTGAATTATCACGACCATACTGACACAGCACAGGCCTGCATCCTGGTCACCAGCACATGCCACCAGCACAGGGCTGGCCTGCCAGCATCTGCCTCCTCCAGATGGGGGTGGCTGAGCCACTGGACTGTATGTGTGGGACAACTCTTCAAGAGGCAGGATACGTGCTAGGGCAGGAGAGCAGGCTCTCACCCAGCCCAGGTGGCCACTGTGCTTCACCTTGATTCCAGATCTCTGCTTGCAGGGTCTACATAAGGGCACAGCCTTCACCCAAGGGTGGTGTGAAGCTTGACTGGAAGAGCTTCCCTCTCCCCTCCCCGGGCTGGCCCTTTCCTTCTTGGAAGCTCCGTGTGGGATAAAGGCACATCAGCAGTTCCCTGGGAAGGCAGAATTCTTTTGCTTAGTGCTGGGACTTGTACCTTCACCCAGGCAGGAAGGTCCAGCTCCGGCTGGGGACTGCAGCACAAGACACTGCATCAAGTAGTGTTCTTCCACCCATGGACAGCAGACCTGTCTGGTGCCCACCTGGGCATCACAGGTGAATCCAAAGGGACACTGGGATGCGTGCACTACAGCACACGGGTGACAGTCCTGCCTGCCATTCCCACTGGTGGCACACGCTTGCAGCTCTGCAGGCCAACAACCTCTCCCTACTTCAAATGGTGATGGAGTTAGTGCTGGAGAACTGGGATACGTAGGAAGCCAGGATGGGGTTTGTGGGAAGAACTTTGATGGGCAAGTCCCAGCTGAAGGTGTCCACTTCCATCTGCTCCACGCCAGTCCAGGTGACAGCCTCTGACTGGCTTCCACGAACCAAGCAAGTCCCTGCTGACTCCCCAGAAGTCACAAACTCAAAGTGCAGCCTCCACTTCAGGGACACTGTGGGCAAGAAGGTGATCAGCACATAAAACCCACAAGGGCCATGAACAGCAGCTGTCTCAGCACTGTCTGTCCCAGCAAGGGGACAGCCAATGACCCCACTCACACAGGCTAGCTCCCTCTCAAGGGATACATCTCTGCTGAGTAAATGCAGGGCTGGGGACAGCACAGTCCTCCTGCAGAGACTAGCAAGGCTGGGCCCCTTCCCTGGTGGATACTAACCAATGTTGGTGGTGAATCCTGGGGTTGAGCTGAGTGGGATGGGCAGGCTGAAGCTGCTCTGTGCTGTGTGCAGGCAGGACTCCTGATGGCGGGCGTGCACGGTGAAAGAGACAGGCTGCCCCCGCCGGCGCTGGAACTCCTCCTGGATGCTCTCCTCTGTCTGCAGGCTCACCGAGAACTGCAGGGTGATTGGCAGGGTGCTTGTTCTCACAACCTCATACACACCTCATGCAAACCCTTGGGGGCTTCATTTTCCAAACGAGCTCCAGACTGGACCACTGTCCACCTCACACTCCAAGAAGACCCCAGCTGGGCCCCACT
>NC_136661.1:23490289-23575579 GCF_903797595.1 Erithacus rubecula | reverse complement strand
ACATCAGCTGCTGTTTGTGCCAGACCAAAGAAGGATGCTTCTGGGTCTTTCATTAGGACCTACTTACTTCTCCTTATGCAAGGACTTTGCTGACGGCAACAGGGGAGGCAAAGGTGTCATTTTGACTCCCCTCTGAACAGCCACAGGAATTAATGTAGGGCTATGCATCCAGCACCAAAAACAGTTTCATGTTTTGGATTCTGCTGTGATGTCAGCCATTCCATAGGGCACTTCCCATGGTACTAGTGACACCTTTCAGTTTCCAAATCACTCTTCTATTTTTATTTCAATAGTAGTCTCTATAGTTTAGCCAGTGAATAGTTCCTCTGGTGTTTTTCAACATCATGATCTGATTAGTAAGCACAAACACCAGAGCTTTAGGTGGCAGAGAGATTTTTTTGCGGCACACAGATGTCCCTTCATGTGACACATCACAGCAGTTAAAGGTCCAAATGAACCAGGGAAAAAGGTGTGCTGTACTTGTGTCAGCTGACTAATGATGCACTATTTGATTTTAGTATGTGCTGGCCGCCCTTACCCAAACACACCTCAGCTACTATATCTAGTTGCTTTGAGCCCTACAGCTGTAATTCTGCATTTTCAAAAGTACCAGCAATGTACTTGTCCATCAGGGCTGCCCTATTTTTTTTGTTGTAAGGTATCTGCTGTTTGGAAGCAGAGAACTGCTCTTGCTTGAGGCAATGTTTGCTAAATTTATACAAGCTTAGAATGATTCCAGTACCTTCAAACACTGTATTTTTGAGTATTTTTTTCTTTTTCAGCATTGCTTTACAATACAGATTGTTTTCATTTTTTCTAGACAGATGTCCAAACAAAATTTGCATGTCCCTTCCTGCCAGCCGAGCTGGCTTGCTCAGCTGGTGCTTGTTCAGCAGTGGAGGATCCTGCACTGGTGCTGAGGTCACTTCCCTGCAGTTTCACCTTCCCCCACAACTCCTGGATCCTACACAGGACATGCTCTATGCAGCCTCCGGCCAGAAGAGATTTGTTTCTTGTACTCCACCATCAAATTAATTTCCTGCCTTTCAATTCTGTCCCTGTGCTCAAAATGCAGCTTCTCTGTCCCTACACCTGTCAGCCCCAAAACCTTCCAGGCTCTGTCAGGTCTATCTGCTTGTTGCAGTCACAGTGCTTTGATCTGGCTCCTGCCTTTACGCAACCCACAGCTTCCTTTTCCAAACCACCAATCTATTTGCTGTCACCACTCACTTGGCTCAGCCAGGTCTCATCTGATTGATCACCTGGGGTTTTTTCTTATTATTTTAAAAACTTTTCCTTTTCAAGAGGCAGTCTTCTGCATATCACAACACATCTGAAGTTTTAATTGAAGTTCTCATAAATGCACTGCAAACCTCCCAAACCATGCCACCTGGTACCCTTGCAGTCCCATATGTTTCAGAAGCAGGCAAAACAGCTCTTGTCATCACAAAGGACAAAACTCTGGGAAGCTGGATGCTTATGCCACAGCTGAATTTGAAACCTGAACTCAGCAGTTCAAAGGAAACAAGAAGAAAAGATGGAAAGTTAAGGAAGGTAATAAATACAGAAGCCCTCTGCTGCCGAGGCTGTGAGTGGGCCCACCAAAACAATTACACGGTGATGAAAACATGCTGAACCTGACAGGGCTGGAAACAGACACTTCCCAGGAAGGACTCAAGATGAGAAAGCACTCTCCACTCCCTAAAGAATCAGACAAGGCCACACACTCAGAGGACATGAAGGCTTTGGGTGATTACCTGTGACATGGAGTCACCCCCTGTGAGCCAATATGGGGAGCTCCCATCCTCTCACATTTCCTCAGCACTGATAAGGGGAGATTCAGTGCTCAAAGGCTGGGCCACCGAAAATGAGGCTGCAGAAAGTGCCCCTTTCAGACCCTCCACTTTGTCTGCCATCTCTTGTGGCAGGGATCACATTGATCTATCCAGCACTGCTGGATAAAAGAGAGCTCCTTCCAGAAATGCAGGAAATAACAACACTGCCTGGATGTTGCTCTGTGGGACTGTCACCCTGGTGTGACCAGATATCCCACTTTGACAGCCAGTTTGGCTTCATTTTCTGCCAGCCACTGTCACTGAGAGATCACCTGAGGGACAGAGGACCTCCAACTGCATACTTCTCTCCTTGTCTACTTCTTGGGGGCACAAAACCAGAATAATTACCTTAGCTTCACCCCCAAAATTGAGATGGTGCAAGGCCTCCTTAAGGGAGTTCCTCAAGTAGGGAAGTCACAAGGGGCTGAGCTGGCACCATTGCCCCACAATGCAGCCATGACTACTACTCCAGAAAGGGGAGAGAGGGTGGGCTGTTCCCTGTGGAGGTACCAGCTCCAGCATTTGGAGGCTCTGTTCATGGACTGGCATGGGCACCTGTACCTGCTAGCAGAGGTTGATGAGGCTGATAATGGGTTGGTGAAGGTGATCACACACTCCAGCATCTCCCCTGCCAGGAACACGGGCCCACGGCTCAGCTTGGCCAACACTTCAATCATGGTTTGGACAGTCCTGCTGCACACCTGCCAAAAAAAGCCAACAGTGGGCATGTTATCACAGAACCATAGTTTCAAGGAATCACTGAACGGTTTGGGGTGGAAGAGTCCTTAAATATATAATTTTTTTTCCAATCTTCTGCCACGGGCAGGGACACCTCCCACCAGACCAGATTGCTCAGGACCCCATCTAGCTTGGCACTGAACCCTTCCAGGTATAAAGCATCTCCAATTTCTCTAGGCAACCTGTGCCAGTGCCTCACCACCCTTTTCATAGTAAAGATATTCGTCTTAATATTTAATCTAAACGTAGTCTCTTTCAATAGTTTAAAGCCATTCACCCTTGTGCTGCCAGGGACACACGGAGAGAGAGCTGGGTAATGTAACTAAGGGGGAATGGGGACACAGATACATACACACACAGGAAGTGTGGGGGAAAACACGCACAGCCCGATCCTTACAAACATGTAAGCCTTCTTCTCAGGTCTACACAGGTAAGGGGGGTAAGAATGCACCGCGACGGTGAGAAAGGACAGCTCTGACACCCGCGGGCCTTTAGTCCCTAACGCAGACACGCACACGGATAGCTCTACCCGAGGGATCAGGGACACGGGGCCGCAAAATTTCCGCAGCTCCCGCCTCGGGCCCACTCACCACCCGCACAGGCCGCGCTCGCCGTCCGGCACCACTGCAGGCCCGGCTCCCCTCAGCCGCTCGGCGGGGATCGGCAGCGCTCGGGCAGAGTTCGGCAAGGCTCGGGTAGCGCTCGGGAAGCCTCGTCACTCGGCAACATTCGGCAACACTCGTGCTACACTCGGCAACACTCGGAAACATTCGGGCTACACTCGGATACACTCGTGTTACATTCGGCAACACTCGGGCAGAATTCGGGCACCCGCGTTCGGCGCACGGGCTGCTACCGGCAGAATTCGGGCAGCGCTCGGCAGCTCTCGCACGCCCCTCAGCCGCGCTCGCTCAGCGCTCGGCTACTCTCGGAATCTGCTCGGCGGCGCTCGGCCGGGCGCCCCCGGGGAGCGGCGGCGGGGCGGGTCGGTGTTTCCGCCGTGCCCCGGGGGCGCGGGCGGGGCGGGGCGGGGCGGTGAAGAAGAGGGCGCGCACGGGGCGGGGGGCGGTGATGGCGGCGGCGGAGGAGGAGGCGGCGGCGGGGCCGCTGATGCGGCGCTACGAGGGGGCAGCGCAGGGCCGCGGCGTGGCGGCGGACGGCTGGCGCGTCTGCCTGGCACACAGCTTCGAGGAGCTGCGGCAGCCCTACGGCGCCGGGGACGTGCCAGTCCGCGATGTCCTGCGGCACGTCGGTCTCGGCTTGCGGTACGGCGGGGGATGGAGGGGGCCGGGAGCACACCGGGATGAGGGAGGGCGTCCCGCGGGGGTCACAGCTTTGCGCTGGAGCCGCTCGGGGCCGCGGGGCCTCGACCCGGGCAGGCACCGGCGGTGTCCCGGTGTACAGAGGGCAGAGTCTGCCGGATCACGGAAGGCCCCAGGCTGGCGGAGCCGCCCTCCTGCCGCCCGGAGCTGCCGGCACCCTCCAGCCTTCCTGACACCGGCGCTGGGAGCAATTGGTGCTAAAGGGGCAACACCCGGCGCTTGGGCTCCTCAGAACGGGGGGAGCTGGGAGGACTGGGAGCATCTCTTGGCGATGGGGATCCCCATCTCCCACCCCCAGAACTCAACGCTGCCGCATCGTCCCCAGTGCTGGCAGCTGGAGGTTAAACTGGGGCCAGCTGGGAAGGGTTTGCAACGCTGTGTGCTGTGGCAGGTTTGGGAACGGGGCACTTCTCCCGGCTTTGCGCTGGGGTGAGCTGGAAGTAACGACAGAGAGCACGCGTGGAAAGTGACAGTGTTGTTTTAACCTTTATTGCTGGAGTCCGAATGCTGACAGTGTTTGTGCACCCGTCAGGCTGAACGCTGGGACCAGTGATGGCATTGCTTATTTCCTTGTGCTGGATTTATGACTCCTGCCTCCATTTTCTGCTGGTGTCTTTGGAGGCTGCCTCTTGCCAAGCTGGTTCCTGCAAAGCTGGATGAAAGGGCAGATTCTGGATTGCCTCAGGGTTTATGGCATGCTGGTCTGACCTGAGACAACCCAGTGGAAACCTGGGCACTGGGAAGGGAGAGTGTGGGTCATGCACCGAAGATAAATAAAGGCTGCTGGAAAAGCCGCCGTGGCAGGTTGGGATGAGCTGAGCATGTGGGAAAGCATGAAGTTCTGGTGGGGTGAGCAGTTAGAAGAAGCGATCCTGGCCTTGTGCTTATTGAAGTCTGGAAGTGCCTTGTATCAGTCCTAGGAAAAAGTCTTTTAAAGCAAGAAGCTTGAAGTCAAACTACTGCTTCTTCTCCTGTTCAAGTTTTGAATGTAATTTGATTGCTATCTCAAAATACTTTTGCAATGGCAAGAACTTCCTTGCAAGGAAATTCTAGCCTCAAGAGCAGACGAGACAAAGTACCAGGATGATGAGAAATACGTGTATGGGTTTGATTTAAAACCCAGGGCCAATGTTATTGGCTGAAATGACATCCCATTCAGGGATGTGAGAATATATGGGAGGCTGCATGCTCCAGGCATTGGTAGGCACCTCAACATCTGCCTGGCTGGGGCAGCCAGCTCATGGAAACCTCGTTGCTGGTGGTGTGAGAGGAACCTGGAGCCCAGTTCTGTGTTTTGGTGCAGTGGTCTGTGAAGCCCTGCAGGTTGGCCTGCCCTTTCCTGAATGACCCATGATGAGTGGCCCCTGTGCCAGGGATGTTCTCAAAACTTGGTATTGATATTGGCTTGGTGCATCAAGTGCAAAGTCGCCTGGTGCAGGTGTTTGTAGCCACTAGGAGTGCCTTGGGGTCACTGCACATCTTGGGCTCAGGAATCCAGGACCAGCAGAGGAGCTGCCACATCCTGGGTTGATGTTGTTGTATCGAATTAAACATGATAATGGGTGCCCTCTTCTGCAGCACCAGCCCTAGGTGCAGGTGACATGGCTGGGGGTGTTTTCAGCCCTGGGGCAGGATTTTTTGTTAATCAGGGCTCATAGGGGTAGCTCTGGGAGGACATGCGTGTCTGGAAAGAAGGGGTTGTGCAGAGGACTCAACTGGGACTAGCGAGGCAAGAGAAGAGGTGCAGGTAGATTTCCGCCAAGGTGGCTCATGTGTCTTAGGAGGGGTCATGGCATCCAGATCAGCTGGGTGATGTTCAGACAGGTTTTAATTCCACTGCCTATTCAGAGGGGAAGAAATTCCCTCCAGCCCTGACAGGGCTTTTAGTGCTACAGAACACGAAGTCTTTCTCCTGGTTATTCTTCAGCCCCGTCAGAGCTGTTAATAGCCAGCAATTGGGCATCGACCGCTGGACTTCTCTTCTTAGCTTGTGTGATTTTGGGAGAAGCTGGCAGGAGAAGAGTTTGCTATTGAGATGATAAAATGACTGGCAGTGGCAGTAAAGCCCAAACATTTTTTTGTTCTCTGCAAAAACCGTTTCCTGAAATCCATCTCCTGCCTCCTATCCAAGGAGTCAGGGTGCCCCGCTAGGCTGTGCTGCAGACACTCTGCCTGGGCACCTTATTTCCTGTTGCCAGAAGCCTGCTGGGGAAGCAGCTGGGTTGGTTCCCTGACACTGGGTTGAAAAGGAATAATAATCATTTCCTTGAGAGAGAGAGAGAGAGCACTGCCAAAACCTCACCTTGGCAGGGTAAGGCTGGAGTTGTCCTGGCTGGAGAAGAGCAGTTGCAGCAGATATAGCTGGAAGATAGTGGCAGACCCTGTCTCAGGGCAGTCAAGCAGGACAGGCTTGTTCTCTTCATGCCCTGAACCTCCCTGAGCAAAACATCCATAGACAATCGAACACAAAGCTGGGTCTGTAGGAGTGGAGAGCAAGCTGCGTCTAGGTCCTGTGAGGCTGCAACCCAGAAAAATCTCATGCTGAAGGGTTTGGGGACCTCAGGTGTTGGTGAATAAAGGTGAATGCCCAGTAAGCAGTCAAAAAGTCAAGTGAGGGTTGTTTCTGTTTGGTACACTTAGTAGTAGAGGTATCATGGGTTGCCCATTGCCTGTGCTCTGCATCCTGCGAAACCAGGGGTAGGACAGGCTATGTGCTCCTGGTTGGGGTGGTTTTCTACTGGGCAGTATGGCCTGGGTGTCTGCAGGTAGCTCAGGGACATTGCCCACTGTGGGGGCTCCTGTGCCCCCACTGTCCACCTTGGCACCCAGTGCCATGCAGTTGCCAGCTGGGTCTTACCTGACCCAGGCAAGGTTCTCCAGCTTCTGGTATGGTAGCTGATTTCTGTGTGCTAATTATCTCTGTATAGAAGACTTAACTTGGGGCAGTTTATTAGCCAAAGCCAGTACTTTACAAGCACTGACTCGGAGCCCAGCCCTACTCCTGTTGCCTCGAGTGGTGCTGGCACACCCAGCCACAGGTGTGCCCCTGTTTGGGTGTCTTGATTCCCAGACCTTTGGGTGAGAAATTATCTGATGGGCAGTGGCGGTCTGCACAGCTGGTGTGTGGGTGGAGGCAAGTCCCCAGAATCCTGCCAGCTGCAGACAGCAACCATCACCACTTCCAGGGCAAGCTGCCCTGTGCCCTTTGCCCCCAATGATGTGGCACAGGGATGTGGTGCTGTATGGCAATGGGGGCGTGGAGGTTGAAGAGCAAGGCTCATGTCCTTGGAGTGTGTGTCTCCTCTGGGCTTGCACCTCTGATTGCAGGCCTTCCTTACCAGGGCATTGTGTACCAGGCATGGAGATGGTGGCGGTGGTCCTTGTGTGCATTCCCACTTTTCCATTTCCTTCTATGCTATATGAGCTGGGAGTCCTGCTCTTGTGTTGTCCTTGCAGTGAGTCCTGAGCTGCCTGAACTATGCCTGCTTGTGCTTGTTGACTGAGGCATGCTCCAGAAGGGTGATAGAGCCTTATCACCCCTTGTCCTATGGGCACTGGGACCTAGGTTTATGTTGGACATGTCTACAAGGAGGAAAAGCTCAGTGATGCTGAAGGGATGGTGTTGCCAGCTCCTGACTTCTTCAATACTTCTTTTTCCCTTGCAGATACTTCAGGTGGTGGATTAAGAAGACCCGCATAGAGAAGAAATCTGCCTTCATTGACCTCTTGTGTGCTGTTCCTCTGCAGCAGATCTATGGTGAGCCTTCACTTTGGGCACTGGGGTGGGCAGGGATTCATGTGGGGATGTCAGAGTGCTAGATGGTATGAGTGAGTCAAGGAGCTTTTGTGATATGGTCTATGCTGAGTGCCTCTCCTCTGTAGAGAATGGGGGAGTTCCTGAGCCAGGTGTCACCAGTGGGGGGAATGGGGGTGCTAACTATTGGTGTCTTTGCCAGGATGTCCACTGGGCGGAATTGGGGGAGGCACCATCACCCGTGGCTGGCGAGGAGAGTTCTGCCGCTGGCAGCTGAACCCTGGCCTTTACCAATACGAAACTGTCATTGCCAATCAGGTAGGGTCTGCGAGGGGAGAGTCGCTGCAGCAGCCCGGGTGCTTGGGACATCTGCTCCAGGGCTCATCTCATCCCCTGCATGTGCTTCTCTCCTCCACAGTTCACGGTGTGCCTGCGGTGCAAGGGGCAGACGATTTACCAGCAGGTCTTGTCCGTGGAGAGACCCAGCAGCCTGCAGGGCTGGAACTGGGGCTACTGCGGCCACTATGCCTTTTACCACGCCCTGTACCCCCGTGCGTGGCTGGTCTACGAGCTGCCGGGGCAGAAGGTGGTGCTCACCTGCCGACAGGTCTCTCCTGTCATCCCCCATGACTATAAGGTAAGGCGGTGACGGCATCCCCGGGGCAGAGCTGCTTGTTAGCCGGGTTTCCCAACATTTCCCAGTGGTCCCAGGCGGGGGAAGCCCCGCAGCCGTGCGGGAGCTGGGGATTGCAGCAAGGGATGGCTCAGCGCTGCCCGTGCTGGCTGCCAGCCCCAGGCGAGGGTGGCAGCTGTGCTGCTGACACGTCTGACCTTCCTCTTACCCCAGCGCAGCACGTGAGCCTGTATCAACCTGCCGAGCAGATGAGTGATGAGACACCCGGCTGAGCCTAAACGCCGCTTTCCGTCTCTCTGCTGCCCGGCGTGGTGTTTGCCAGCCCAGGGCTTCTCTTTTGAATTTTGTCTTGCCTGCCTCCCAAATTGCTCTGCTGCTGCTCCTCAGCTCGGCAGCAGACTCCAAGACCAAGTTATTATTCCCAATGCTCTTGCTCCCGCTGCATCCTGCGCCGTGTCGCCAGCAACGGGGGAAATGACGCTGCTGCCTGTGGAGCAGGAGCCCTGTAGACAGCGTTCTGTGTCTCTGCCAGGACTCCAGCCTGCCAGTGGGAGTGTTCATCTGGGAGGTGGAGAACGGCAGGGATGAGGACGTGGAAGTGTCCATCATGTTCAGCCTGCAGAACGGCACGGGAGGGAAGGAGGACAGGAGCGGCGGGCACTGGAACGAGCCCTTCATCTTCCAGAAGGATGGAGAGCGGGTTGCTGGAGTCCTGCTGCACCACTGCCCCGCTGTGAACCCCTTCACCCTGGCCATCTCTGCCCGGGAGAAGGTAAAGGGGCTGTGGCTCCTGCTGGAGAGCCCTGCTGGGTGTGGGGGAGCTGCCTGCAGGCAGCTGGTAAAGGATGGGCGTGCAACAGGTTGGGGTTGGCACCGGTTATCAGCACTTGCCTGACACCAGGAGTGGGGACATGTCTTCCCTGAGGGCACCCTCTTTGGGAATGGTGTCAGGAGAGCAGCTGAGGCAACAAGTTTAGACTTGGAGTTGCTGGGCAGCAAGTTTCTGGGGAAGTGAGTGTGATATCCTGGTGATGGTATTGGGGAGTGGAGAGCATGGATCTTCTCCAAAGTAGCAGCTCCTGATGGTGCTCTTCCCTTCCCCAGGCTGGCACAGGAGTCACTCATGTCACGGCATTCAATCCCACGGGATTGGGTAGAGAGGTGTGGCAGGACCTCCTGCAGGATGGCAGGCTGGATTCACCCACTGGTGAGTGCCTCCATCCTCTGTGGGATGGGTGGAGGGGGTGCAAGGGAAATGGGTGGCCACGCTGGTTCTGGGCACCCAAGCCAGGGCAGAGTTCTTTCTTCCAAACTCCTTGGCTGGTTAAAATCCCTCTGGGATGCTGTGGCTTATTCTCAAATTTAGGCTGTATCCAAATTTCCCATTCCTTCCTTGCTGCTCCAAAATCTGTTCATACCATTTTCAGGCTGTTCTTGACTATTAGTTATACATGCCAGTATCTTATTAGTCTCTGTGTGGTTGCACACTGAATTGAGAGTTCTGCTAGGGAGCCAGTGTGCTGCCTAGGCACCTTCCCTCAGTCCTTGTTTCCAGATAAATGAGCTGTGTCTTGTCAAATTTGTTCCTGCCAGCCTTTAACAGTGCTTGGGGTTTAGTGCTGCCATCACTTGCTGTCCTCTTCCTACTGTAACAGTTCTTTGAACATCTCTGGTATTCCTTTGATAATTCTGCATCCATCTGCAGGTGTCTGGTCCCTCCCTTGGGAGGAGCCTTGAAGCAGGGTGGCATCTCTAGCCTTTGCTGCTCCTCTCTTATTACCATAAAAGGTGACCATTTCCCTGATGTCTACCAGTTTCTAAATAAGGTTGATGCTGACAAACTAGTGATGCTGGGTCTTTGCAAGATTTCTCAAGGCTTAAATTATGTAAATGAAGTGTTTACTATATATTTTTTTCCAGAAAATCAAGCTTCCTGCCTAGATGCACTCAAAGGTCTTCAGGCTATTGGGATGTGGTTTTCCTTCATGCATGCCAGACATTATCATAGTCAGGATCTGTGCTTATGTTGCTCTAATGAGTTTACCTTGTGCACATGTCAGAACCAGCATATAATTATCCAGCCACCTCAGGGCTTTTCTTAAATACCATCATGGCTCAAGCACCCTGCAAAAAGCTGGAAACAATGACTGTCCCTAGAAAGTCACAGTGTCTCTGATTGCAGCGCACAGATACAGAGTCATGGGATACTCTGTAGCTTCCATTCATGCCTTGTGGCTTTTCCTGCCTGATTTGTTCCTGTTCTTGAATGACTGAATCTTTTTAACCACTCCTCCCAAGGAAGGTATTTTTTTCCTGTGGCAACATCATCCCTTAAAGCCCTGGGCTGTACCTTCCAGGTTGTACAGGGGCTCATACAAAACCCACTTTCCTCTCCCTCAAGGAGTATGTGAACTTCAGTTACCCTCCCTTTGATCTTCCTTGGTTGTTTAAGAGTACCTTAATTTTTCCTGGCAGGTAAAAGCAGGCCAACAGAGAAAGGGGAAGTGACAGCAGCAGCAGTGTGTGCCAGCTGCAGGGTGCCTGCCCATGGGCACAAGACGTTGGAGCTGGCCCTGGCTTGGGACATGCCCTGTGTTCACTTTGGCTCCAAGGAGAAGCTGCACCTCAGGTAGGTGTGTTGTCCCAGTGGTGTTTGACTCATGCCTTCAGAGCCCCCTTTTCCCCCCTTCCTGACCTGTGTACCATGTGGGGACCTTTTGGCCCACTCCCAACTCCCTGTGGTGCGGTCCTGCAAGCTCAGGGAGGGGACCCTGTGTCCAGCTCCTGCTCCCCCATGCCCCTGCAGCAGCAGTTGAGTTCTGCTGTTCACTGTAGTCCAGTGTCCCTCTGTAGTGTCTGTGTGGGTTTCCCAGGTGGAGCCCACGGGGTGCTCACCAAAACCTCACTTGGCAGGCGGTACACCCGGTTTTTTGGCAGCAAAGGTGATGCTGCTCCTGCACTGTCCCATTATGCCCTGACACACTATGAGGAGTGGGAGAGGAAGATCGAAGCGTGGCAGAATCCCATCCTGGAGAACAGGTAGGGCAGATGGGAGCATCTTCCCAGAGGTCTCCTGTGGTTGGCTGCCACAGGAGCATCACCACCTCAGCCTCTGAGGGTGAGCTTCCCTCTTTCCCACAGCCAGCTGCCTTCCTGGTACAAGTCAGCACTGTTCAATGAGCTCTACTTCATGACGGATGGGGGAACCATCTGGATGGAGGTGCCCCCTGATTGCTGTGCCGAGGACCTGCAGGGGCCGGCGGGGGCGGGACTGTCCCAGCTCCTCCCTGTCCTGCGGGAGTACGGACGGTTTGCTTATTTGGAAGGTAACTCCCAAGGATGTGAGGCATTCTCCCAGCTCAACCCCTCCCATGACTGTAGCCCTGTGTTTTTGACCTGCTGTGGGGATGGTTTCCACACTTTGCTTGTGGGGAGCAGTGGTATTCCCAGGAAAAGCCCTTGCAGCCCTGAAGGATGTGGCATGAAGTGTTCCCCAGATCCCTGGCGCCTATGTAGAGGATGAAAACCCTCTTTGAATGGGAGCCTCTGCCTGTACTGGGAAAGAGCCCCTGTCCTGGGCCATGTGCAGGGAGGCCCTTTCCCCCTTTTCCCTGCCCATGGCAGTCTCTTCCCCTCACCATCTGCCCCGTCCTGCCAGGCCAGGAGTACCGCATGTACAACACCTACGATGTCCATTTCTACGCCTCCTTCGCTCTCATCCTGCTGTGGCCCAAGCTGCAGATCAGCCTGCAGTATGACATTGGTGAGTGTCCCCAGAGGCCCTGCCTTGCTGCCAGGGGAAGGGACGGGGGGTTGGAGACAGCTGCTGCTCTAGAGATGTGTGCCATGGAGGCAGCATTCCCCTGCAGCCCCTCTGCTGTGCCCACCACTTGCAGCCCTGCAATGCTGCTGCCTCAGCCTGTCTGTGCCCAGCACTGGGGGTGCCTTCTTGCCATGCTGGGGGTGCACAGCTGCCTCTGCCTGCCCTGGGGAAGCCTCTGGTGTTCCCATCTCTGGATCTCCCATCTGTGCCCCTTGAAGAGCAGACACACAGAGCTGTTTGCAGACTCCCAGTGCTCTGGCTGGGTTTGGTGGCTGCCTGTTGGTGGCCTGGGTAGTGGTGTGGAACACAGCCCATTGCTGGGCTCTTTTAGGACTGGGCCCACTGGATTCCCTTCCTAAAGCTGTCCCTTTAAGGGGTAGTGACAGTTGCATGTCCCCTGCTGAGTGGGGGATGGAAAACTTGTCCCCTCAGCCTTTTGGAGAGGGTTGTGATCTTGGAACTCCAAAGCGCAGCCTGGCATGCTGGTGCTGGCGATCCTGCCCGTGCTTATGCTTGAAGATTTCTGCAGCAGTTTCTGCTGCCCTTTTTGTGTGACCTGATTTGTGTCCTCTGCAGCTGTCGCTGTTGTGAACGAGGATGTCCAGCCTCGGCAGTACCTCATGTGTGGTCAGACATCCCAGGTGAAGATTAAGAATGTGGTGCCACATGACATTGGGGACCCAGGTGAGGGGTCTGTTGGGCCTGTGTGGGAGCAGATGGGAGGTCAAGCGGTGGGAAATGGGTATGGTGCTTGAAATACACTGTTTTTTATTGTCACGCATTGGAACTGGAACTGGGAAGTTGTGGTGCCACCATCCCTGGTGTATTTAAGAGAAGTGTAGGTGTGGCACTTAGGGATGTGGTTCAGTGATGGGCTTAGCAGTGCTGAGAAGTCTTTTCCAACTTAAATGATTCTGTCATTCTATATTTTCTGGGAATGGAAAGCTGAATGGTGTGGGGTGGTGATGAAGACCGTGCTGCATGGAGCTTTTACAAGGGAGACGGAGGGAAGTAGCAGGAAGTCTGTTCTCGCTAGAGATGGCACAGGGTACAGCATATTATTTCAGTGCTGTTTGTTCACAGCACCCCTGGGTCCTTGCTCCTGTGTAGGAGAAGGGATGTTTGTTACTTGCTGCCCTGCTCCATCTGGTCTGTCCTGGTTTAGATGATGAGCCATGGCAGCGTGTCAATGCCTACCTGATGCACGACACTGCTGACTGGAAGGACCTCAACCTGAAGTTTGTGCTGCAGGTGTATCGTGACTACTACCTGACACGTGACTCCCTGTACCTGCAGGACATGTGGCCAGTGTGCCAGGTACTGGGACATCAGACCATGGGGCACTATCCTTTCCCACTTCTCTCAGGAGCCAAGCTGCTTACTCAGAGCATGGATGCTCCTGAACAGAGTGTGGGGGGCTTCCAGGATGTGAGTACTGCGTGACCATCTCCTGCCTCTCCCACAGGCTGTGATGGAGTCAGAGATGAAGTTTGACACGGATAACGATGGGCTCATTGAAAACGGTGGCTTTGCTGACCAGACATATGATGCGTGGGTGGTGCATGGAGCCAGGTGAGCAAGAGAGGCAAGTGGGGGTTGGAGATGGGGGCTGTGGGGTAGGGACATAGCTCAGAGCTGCACCTTTGTATCCCATTTGTCATGGAACCCTTGAGGTGTCCCACATTGCTGATAGTGCTCTCTTTGGCAGTGCCTACTGTGGTGGACTGTGGCTGGCTGCTGTCTGCATGATGTGCAAGATGGCAGAGGTGCTTGGGGATGCTAAGACCCGGCAGAAGTACCTGGACATCCTGAACAAGGGCAAGGAGGCTTTTGAGAGGATGCTCTGGAACGGTGAGTGCTCAGCAGTGGGGAATCAAGCTCAGCTGGCCGTGCTTCCCTTGGAAGGGAATGGCTCTTTCTTGGATCATGGAGCCTTGTGGGAAATGGGGGAAGGAAGGGAGATATCCCTGCAAGATGGGGGGAAGGAAGGAAGATGCTTCCCCTCTAAATGGAGGGGAAGAAGCAGATGTCTAGGAGGAAAAGGTGTGGAAAAGAAACAAGAGTCTTTTCAGAAAAGCAGCTGTGCTTGTGCCACACTGTGAGGTGTTTAGAGCCAATGTCCTCATCTGTTTGTTTTAAACTGTTCCCTGCCTTTTCTAGGAAAATACTACAACTATGATAGCAGTGGAAGTAACACATCCAGCAGCATCATGTCAGACCAGTGTGCTGGGCAGTGGTTTCTCGGAGCTTGTGGTCTGGACCTAGGGGAGTTTGAGGTAGGAGAAGGGGCTGTGTGGTGTGGCCGGGGTAAGATGGGACCTGTGGCAGGAGGGAAGTAGCACAGTGGTGGAATATGTTGGGGGTTACACTCCAGGGCTGGGGTGGGTGGTAGCTGCCTGCTCTCTCACTCTGCACACACTAGTGGAGGCTGTCGGATGGATATAGCAGAATCCATCCTAAACCAAAACCCGTTCACAGAGAGGCCATTCAGCAGGGAGGTGCAACTGCAGCTAGCTTTGGCCCAGTGGGGTTTGCTCTGGACAAGGTACTATTTGTTTAAAAATGATAGAAAAAGGGGTGTGAAAATTTCCACTGCCCTAAAAAGTCCAGAATTAATATTGGAGGGAGCTACAGCTTATTCCAAGTCCTGAAGTCTGTGGCTCTTCAGTTGAAAGAGGAGAATTGGTTGCAGGCTCCTCATGTCTGGTGGGATGGTCAGAGCAGCTGCTGGTGCTGCAATGCCTTGAAGAGAGAGGGGCAGGAGAAACATTGGGATATTTATACCCTGTGGGCAGTTATGACAGCAAAGCTTTCTGGTGGGCATGGACAGGCAAAGGTCTCAGCTGAGTGAAGGGAGGACTGGCTTTGCCTGTGGGAGGGTGACAAATCACATCACTGTCTGTTGGGAAATCAGAGGGGAGCTTCAGATTTGGGGAGAAAACAGTAAATGTGGTACAGTCCAGAATCTGGCTTGCCTTTCCCTATCCTCAGACTCCTGCTGCTAAAGGTGCCACTTCTCCCTGCTCTCTGCTGAGCTCTGAGCTGACTGGAGGTGGGACTGGTGAATTTTTCTCCTCTGTTACTCTGACATTCCATTTTTTCCAAGCATTTTGGTCCATTGCCTGGCCATAACCTCATTAATGTGGCCTTGCTGCGTGCCCAAGTCAGCAGCAAACGAGTCAGAAATGCAATGTAAGAGCAGCCTGTGACCCAGTCCTGAAGCAAGTGTGCCCCAAAGCTTTGGCCAGAGATGGGCACACCAGCCCTTCACTGATTGCCACAGCAGTCCCTGGGTTTGTCTGCAGATAAGGCACACTGGGGAAAGATGTCAGCAGGGATGCTTGGCTTGAGCATAGAGAGAAGGGGTTTGCTGCTTTTGCTTGGAGTCTGCCAAAGCTCTCTGGTGGGACTGCCCAGCCTTTCCTGACAAGATCCTGCCTGCTGTCATCCCAGCCTCTGCTTCCCCTGACTCTGGTGTCACCAGACTAAGTGTCTGGCACATCCCTGTGCTGTGCTCATGAGCCTCATGGCACTTGTTGCTCTTGCAAGTGACAACTGTAAAGCAGATGAGCATAGTATGGTTAGTCAGGCCCCCAAGGCAAACCCCCAAGCAATGAGGAAGGGGCTTGGCTGGTGACTGTGAGTGAGAGGCTGGTTTTGGAGGTTGACTAGGTGAATGGGCTGTCAGCATTCTCTCGAGTAATGTGGAATGTGGTTCAGCACCTCTCTGTTAAGTACTTTGAGTGCTTTTTTATCCTTTTTGTGTAAGAGATGTTTCACTGCATCCTGTTGCTTTTCTGGGGTAGGATATTTATTGCTACTAACCCAGCGAGCAGTGTTGCCGTTTTGCTGATGGAAAATTTTTATCCTGCTCCAGACCCAACCTGCAGGGTCCACATGAGCACCAAGCCCATCTCTGTCTGCCCAGGTTTTCCCCAAGAGTCACATTCTCAGCGCACTCAGGACCATCTTTGAGAAGAACGTGCTGAGCTTTGCGGGCGGCACCATGGGGGCCGTGAACGGCATGAGACCCGACGGCGTGCCCGACACCTCCAGCGTCCAGTCCAGCGAGGTGTGGATCGGCGTGGTCTATTCCCTGGCTGCCACCATGATCCAGGAGGTGAGTGGGTGTAGCTGCCTGGGCTAGGGTGGTTCTAGCTTTGGGCTGCTACGGGGTCCCGATAGCTCCGAGGGCTGCCGAGGCAGAGTCAGCTACTCAGCTAGCAAAGAGACACTTCGGGAGTCTCTGTAGAGGTTCTGAAAATAGCTTTCTTTCTTTGGAGGGTTCTACCAGCGAAATCTGGTTGCATAACACAGCAAGGGGTCTTTATAGATTTCAGGGGCATTGAATTTCTAACCAGTAAAATTATAAATTGAGAAACTATCCAATTACTTTAAGATTCTAGATGAGAAAGGACCAATCATCTAGTAAAGCTAAATACCAATAGAAATCCTAAATGATAACACAGGTTTTGGCAGGGAGCAGGGGCATCAGTCATGAAAGGTTTAATTGTCTCAGGACACAAGATCCCAAGGGCCTTTCTCAGGCACAGTTGTATTATCCACAAGTGGGGATGCTGCTGTCACGCTCCCCAGCGTGTGCTCCTTGGCCGTGGGCGTGCTGATGGGGCTGTCCCCTCTCCTGCAGGGCATGGTGGAGGAAGGCTTCCGTACGGCAGAGGGCTGCTACCGGACGGTTTGGGAACGGCTGGGCATGGCTTTCCAGACGCCCGAGGCCTATCGGGAGAAGAAGGTGTACCGCTCGCTGGCCTACATGCGGCCCCTCAGCATCTGGAGCATGCAGCTGGCCCTGGAGCGCCGGGCTGGCCGGGCACCGGCACCGGCACCGCTCCCCCAGGGACAACCTTGAGCCTCGTGGGACTGGGCAGGGCACCGGGTGCACCAGGGGCTGGGGGGGCTGCTGATGGCAGGCAGGGACCCTCCCCTCCCGCTCTGTGCTAGTACTCACATTGCTGTTTTCCTTCCCTACCTCCACTACATGCCCTTGACCTCAGGGGGCTTGCAGCCGCTGATGCTGAGCACAAGGGGGGAACCAGAGGTGCGGGGATATCTCATCAGAGCGCAGTGGGTTAAGGAGTTGCTGCTGGAGCCTGTGCCTCCCCTTCCCCATTGCTCGGAGCTCTGAGAGTCTGCAGGCTCCCCAGCCATCCCAAACTGCAGCTGGTACCTTGTCCAGGGCCACAGGAGACCTCTCTCCTGCAGTCATTGGGCTGGGTAAACTGTAGACCTGTCCTGCAGGGGGCAAAGGGTGTGGGTGAATGTGTGTGTGAGGACATTGGACTGGTGCACTCAGGCACATGGATGCTGTAGCTGTCCTGGGGTGACACTGCACATACTGACTGGCTCTGCCCCAGGGGGGCCTGTGGCAGATACAATCCCCAGGGGAGACCCGGCTCCCTGGATGTGACAATCTGAGCCCAAGAAGCAGGTCCTGGTCTGGTACCATGGCCCCCCTCCCTGCTGGTGCCGGGGGCAGGCAGTGGAGCACATTTAAGGGGATAAATCACTTCAATTCTTAATAAATCTGTCCAGCTGTCTACTCCTATTCTTATTTGGTGTCTTCTTTTCACCAGACCAGACCAAAAGAGAAAATCCTTTCTACTCCAATATTTCTTCCTGGGTTGGGCTGGAGGGCTAGGGTGACAAGGAGGGGACAAATCCCACTGGTGGATGACTCTTGTGGAGTATTGTAAAGGGAGCAGAATCTGCCTCCTTCATCCACTTCTTCACATGTAATAGCAGAGGGTAAGGGCCTGCTTCTTGCTTGGCTCTTGGCTCTGCCCTGCCTTGCAGGCAGCAGAGGAGAGAACATCTCTCCTCAGAAGGCCTCTATGGGGAGCAGCTGAGCCACAAGGCTGCAAAACCTTGACTAAATCGAGTCCCCTTCTGCCCAGGGCTGGGCACTTTGCTTCCTTTTCCTTCTTTCTCTGCCACTGCAGCATTTGAAGGCTGTACTGTCCTGGTGTGGGAGGGAAAGAAAGGAGGGAGCTCCACTGCTTTCCTGTTGTGTCCACACACACAGACATCTGGACAAATCAATAGTATATCCCTTGGACAGACAGGGACACCCTTCTGAGTCAGGATCGTCTGCCTGCAGTGCAGGGGCAGAATAACTTGAGCAGTTCCTGATTTGCAAAGCTACCACTGGTGAATGGAGAAAGGGGTGTTGTGCTGCTTTTGGTGTTGAATAATGCTGGAATGAGTCTGACTCATCAGTCCCTAAAGTTAAACATCCTGAATAACGATATGAAGATGTGATAGAACTGGCAAAGAACCAAATAAAAGAAAGAGAAAATGATACTATTGATAACATATCTAAAGCTGCTGAGCTGACACAGCTGACATCCAGCTGACAGTCAATCAAGATATACTGTAAAAGCCTGCTCCCCATTTCTAAGGGCAGGGGCTTCTACCACCCTGCTTCCCAGAGTGTGTGTGGAGATGCCTCCCTTGCATGGGGGCACCCCCTCTTGACACTGAGCCAGAGAGATTTGTCCATGATTACTTTAAGCTCTACTTTGAAATTGGTTTTGCTAGCTTTAGTATAATGAATACTGCTTCAAAATAGTGCATTATACTATAGAAATCGTTACAGCTTCTAATCTGTAGTAAATAATTCTTATTAAGATTTTTTTTTGCCTAATTGCCATAATAAATTATTTGGTTTTATATAAATATATCTGATTTGCCATCCTCAATCCTGTGGTACTACATTGTACAAAGTTTCTATTATGCCTGTATAATCCTTTAGAAGTAATTCATTGACAAAATCTAGGGCAAAGTTGGATCCAGCTATGCCCAAACTCTTCAGTGGGCAGGATTCTAGAATGCAAGAGAGACCTTTCTGAACCTTGTGATTCAGTGGGAGGGCTTCTTTCACAAATATTGTCTGGAGCTCCCATTCTGCCTGTGACACTCTCCCAGACAGACATTCCCACAATCTCATGTTCCCCAACTCCTCCCCAAGGCAGGAGCAGATGTGTGGGCCGGTTCTGTGCCCACAGCCAGGCTTCCTCTGGGTCCCATGAGGGATTAGGGGTGCCAGCTGGGGGACTCCCCCTTCCCAGCAGGGGCAGGGGATTGCTGGCATGGCTCTGCCTGAAAACTGGCACTGCACAGTGAAGCTGAAGGTGGGGTAGCTCTTGCCTGATGGGCTTGTTGGTGGCTGCCACCGCAGTTGTGACAGGAGCCCAGGAAGGTCCCAGCTGTGTCCAGAGTCAAAAGAGTCACATAACAGCCCAGCTCATTTCTCCACAGGCCCTGCAGGTGGCCCTGGGGCTTGTGAGGGTGGCTCAGGAAGTGCTGAAAGTCCCACTTTCAGCCACCCTAAGCAGCAGGATGTGTGTCCCATGGCACAGCTCTGGGCAGGGCAGCAGAGCTGGAAGTACTGTGTGCCCATCTATAGCAGGGATAGGTGACACACAGCAATAGTAACCCCTAGGAAGCACAGCCAGAGCTGGCAACTGCTGTGGTCATGGCACATCATGGTATAGGGGACAATACACCCAGAGCATGCAGCCCCTCAGGCCCAGACTTTGTGTGCTGGGGTGGCACAGCACAGAGACAACACACACCACATGAATAGCAAAACCAGGAGTGCAATCCCTCTCTCCCCACCCTGCACCCAGGACAGCACAGCTGCCTCAGCATGGCCAGACTCTGCCCCAGGGCTGCCCTCACCTCCCTGCATGCAGCATCTGGGGCCAGCAGGGCCAGGGCGAGCAGCAGCAGCACCCCAGGGTGCCCATGGCCGTGGTGGCCGTGTGTGGTGCCTGGGCTCTGCTCCTTTTATATCAGAGGGGTCTGAACCTCCTGCCAAGGGACACCCATGAGGCAGGAGAGCCCTGATCCCTCTGGGCAGTGATGGAGTCTGAGGGGGACACTGAGGGTGTGGCACAGCCAGGGCAGCAGATCTGAAGAGTATTAAAGATACAACAGGGGATGTATAATATCTGCAGAGGTTCTAAAACTTCTGTTAAAGTAATGTATTTAATAATATAAAAGAGTTAATTCTGATGACAAGTAGAAAATTGTAACGTATAAGGTCTAAGAGTATTAGCTGTTTAAAATATGCAGCCATAGAACCCCCCGGCAAGGACATATGGGAATTCCTGGATCTTGCAGGAAACTGAAAGATGGCATGCACACCAGTAACACTGCTTATAAATGTCCCACCCTTCCCATCTAGATCACTATCAGGAACTTCAACCACATATCAAAACAACCGAACAGTACAATGCCCTGGCCAGAGCTGCCACCCACAGCCCGGGTACCACCCACCAACCCAGCTGCAATAAAAAGGAGAGGGGGCAGGCACCCCCTAGGAGCATCATCAGCTCCTTGTACATCAGTGACATCCACATCCCTCAGCTCTCCGTGAGCTGCAGAGATGGTGAAAGCAACTCCCTTCCTCCTCGTGCTCTTCCTGGCCCTGGGAGCTCACGGCCTCTCCGAGCAAACGGTACTGTCAGGGTGGGATGCACAGGTGGGGGGTTCAGGGGATGTGGCTGCAGGCTGTGCTGTGGAACAACTGCTGAGTTCTCTCCTCTCCAGTGCATCCTGACAGGGCATTGGAAGAATGACCTGGGCTCCAAAATGACCATTTCTGAAGTAAAAGCAAATGGAGGCTTCACCGGCACCTACAACACATCAGTGTCAGCCCACCCAGATAAGATCATTCCTTCCCCACTGCTGGGGTTCCAGCACCTCCCAGATCAGCTGAACCAGCCCACCTTTGGCTTCACTGTCCACTGGAACTTCACAAGTACGTAGTCTTTTCTTAGCATGCATGTTGTGTCCCCAGACATCCCTTGTGTCCCACCCTGCAGGGTCCCTGTTGATTCTCTGCCTTCCCCTGCACCATCCCCTCTGCTCTCCCTCTCCCCTCCCTCCTTGTCCCATCCCTGTCCCTGGAGCTCCTTGGCTGCTGTCAGCTCCCAGTGCCAGGCTGCAGGAGAGGCAGCAGGGGCTGAATCCTGCACTGTGTGCCCATCTCTGTGTGACACCCCCAGCCCTCTGAGCCCTCCTGCCTGCTTCCCCATCCCTGCTGTGCCCAGGGTCAGGGACAGCAGAGCTCTGCTGTCCCCTGGGCTGGGGCACCCACTGACCTGCTGCTGTGGCCACACTCCACTCCACCTCCTGTCGTGTCTCCCACAGATGCCACCAGTGTTTTCACGGGCCAGTGCTTTGTGGATAATGAAGGAAAGGAGACTTTGAAGACCATGTGGCTGTGGAGGTCACACGACAACAGAATTGAAGACAACTGGAACGCCACTGTGTGAGCTCTCTGTCCTTGTCCTGCACAGGTCCCCTGTGCACTGCTGAGGGGTGGGGGCTGTCACTAATGAGTGTTTTAGGTCATTTAGGAGTCTCTCTTACACATGCTGTCAAAAGCAGATTGAATATCTGCTTGGAAAAATGAAACCTAGCAAAGTGCCATGGTAAGGTTCACTTGATTGCTCCATGCAGGGGTAAAGCCTAGGAGGAAAGAAATGGGTTGGAATCAATTTAGAATGATTTCCATGGAGGCATGAGATGGAGAAGGAGAACTGAGACCCTTCAAATGAATCACAAAGTCCAGGGAGGTACCCAGTGCAGTTCTAGGGTACTGATGGATCCTAGGTGGGGCTGATTCCATTCTTAGTCTCAGACCTGCTCAATGGTTTCTGTGTGAAGGATTTGGCTTAACTACTCCACCATTGACTAATTGAACATTTCTCAAGTGGTTTCGGAGGGTTTATCACTATCATTAGAGTAGAGCCTTAATTACAGATCCAAGCTGGCAGCAGTCACTCAGCACATGCCATGGACTGTTCACATCCCTTCATCCACACACTGGGAGGGAGATGGTGGCACAGCCCCTGCAGGGGTTCAGGAGAGCTCCAGGGACCTCAATTAGAAATGTTGCTGTAAAGTCATGAGATGATTGACCTTAGTCAGCAGTCAGTCCTCCTTCTGCATGTGCTGTGAGATGGTAATTACAGGAATTTTTCACTGTTCCAGTAATGATAATGTTGTTCAACTTGAGCTATGATTAAGGCAAGCAATATCCCAAGGCTTTTGGACTATTGGTTCCATTGATAAGGCAAAGAAAGGACTTGTTTTGCAAAGTGTCTGTGACAAGCTGCAGGGGAGCTTCACCTCCTGAGAGACATTTGCAAAGGCAAAGGAATAAGAAGGAATCCTGAATGGTGTAAGGATAGGGATGCAGGGAGATGCTCCCGGCCTGTGGAGCTCAGTGCTTGGCAGAGCTGCTGCCAGTGTGCAAGTGAGGGAGGGCAGGGTGCTTGTGCACAGCTTCCCTGGGATCCTGACAAGGTGAAAATGTGTTGGAAGGATACAGGGCTGGGCAGGCATTGGGTCACTGTCTTCTCTCGTCCTTACCTCTCCTCTGTCTGTGTCCCCACAGGATTGGCTACAACACATTCTGGCGCCTGGAAGAGCACATGGATGAAGGCTGGTAGCATTGGAGCTGCCAGAAAACAGGCAGTGCCAGATTTGCAGCCCTTGCTCGTGCCTCAGCCCCTGCTTCTCCCAATAAAGCTTTGCTGCATCATACATTGTCTCCTCTCTTTCAAGGATCACTGCCCTTGTTCCCTTTCCCCACCATGACACTCTGCTGCCTCTCTTGTCACTGCCCCTGAAGGCCAGTGTGTCATCCCTGCTGTGACCCTCCGTGGCTTGGTGTTCTGGTTTGAAGGACAGGTGACTGCCAATATCGGCAGAAGCTCCTCTAAGTCCTCTCCCTCCCAATTATTATAATTTTTGGATCACGGACTCTCAGTCAGAGAAAAGTGAGTAGGAATAACAGCTCTTTTCTAATATATCTAACCAGAGAAACAGAAACAACTTCAGCTATGAAAATTAACAACAGAACAGAAGAAATACCTCGGTGGCAGTCCTTCTCCCAGCCGCAGACACCCTCTGCCTGTGGCTGGGTGCGGAGGTGGAAAGCAGGCAGGGCCCGCTCTGCCGCGGAGAGCAGCCGGGACGGGGGGAGGGCAGCAGCGGCAGCAGTTCCCACGTAGAGAAAGGGTGAAGGAACGGCTCTCCGCTCACCCTTTGCGTTTTGGTGGTCAGCAGTGTCCTCTGAAGCAGGAGGCTGGATGTGGAGCAGATGCAGGGCAGTGTCCGACCACAGAAAACCTCGCTCCCCTTCCCCAGCCTTCGGACAGCGTTGGGAGACGGGCAGTCCTGGCTTAACTCAGAGCCCACCTGCGAGTGGAAAGCCCGGGAGACAGACCCAGCTACCCCTTTGTCTCGAGCCAGGAAATGGCTGAGGTGTAACCAGCTTGCTTCCTTAGCATAATAATGGGAAAAATTCTCCAAAAGCTGGAACAGTGAACGAGCAAACCTCAACCCCCAACACCCACATGGGCACTTTGTTGCCTCTCTTGTCACTGTCCCTGAAGGCCAGTGTGTCATCCCTGCTGTGACCCTCCATGGCTTGGGCTCCTCCTTGTCAGCCCACCCACCACATGGTGCTCCTTAGGACCTCATCTGGTGCAGGTCAGCAGGTCCCTGCTCAGTCTGGAGCCATGGCCAGGGGCTGATCTCTCACTGGGAGTCTGCAAACATCACTGTGTGTGTCTGCTCTGCAAGGGACACAGACTGAGATGGGAACACCAGAGGCTTCCCCAGGGCAGGCAGAGGCAGCTGTGCACCCCCAGCATGGCAAGAAGGCACCCTCAGTGCTGGCCACAGACAGGCTGAGGCAGCAGCATTGCAGGGCTGCAAGTGGTGGGCACAGCAGAGGGGCTGCAGGGGAATGCTGCCTCCATGGCACACATCTCTAGAGCAGCAGCTGTCTCCAACCCCCCGTCCCTTCCCCTGGCAGCAAGGCAGGGCCTCTGGGGACACTCACCAATGTCATACTGCAGGCTGATCTGCAGCTTGGGCCACAGCAGGATGAGAGCGAAGGAGGCGTAGAAATGGACATCGTAGGTGTTGTACATGCGGTACTCCTGGCCTGGCAGGACGGGGCAGATGGTGAGGGGAAGAGACTGCCATGGGCAGGGAAAAGGGGGAAAGGGCCTCCCTGCACATGGCCCAGGACAGGGGCTCTTTGCCAGCACATGTAGTATGAAGAGGTTGAAATTACAGGAGATAGGCAACAGAGAGATATTATAAAGATGGTTTATTGCCTCATGTTAGCAGTCTCATAGAAGGGTGAGACATTATAGGTGTTACATCTATTGCCATACTATCAGAAGCCACCTACTTCTCAGTTACAATGCCTTATGTTACTTTTTTAGCCAAGCACATACTTTTACAAAACTTTTTATCATCCTTTTATACCAAACATTAACTGCTTTTCTCTTTATCATTTTGCCACAATGTACCATTTTTAAACTAATCATGTAACACTTCACAAACCTACATGGATACATCTTAAACTTCTAACTTTGTAACATCTCTATCACTAAACTTTTTAATCTTTTACTATCTTACCTAACATACCGTTTTGCATAGAGAATATGTAACTCTGTTTCCTCTAAAACATAATTTTACTTAAAATACATACTAAACTTTCAGTTTTATCATCATTTCACTTTCAGTACTTTAATTATCCAAGTCTTCTCCAGGGTCTTAGGTCAAACACTGTGCCCATCTCTCTATCTGAGCCTGTATGGACAAGGCCCTGACACATCTCTGTGCTTGCATTCCCTACAACGGGGACTCCCAAGCAAAGAGAGTTCCATTCCTCAAATGGATCCCCAGGAATGTGGTGAACATTTCATGCCAGATCCTTTAGGGCTGCAAGGAGTTTCCCTGGGAATAGCACTGATCCCCATACACTGGAGTGTAAAAACCAACCCCACAGCAGGTTCAAAAGACAGGGCTACAGTCATGGGAGGGGTTGAGCTGGGAGAATCCCTCACATCCTTGGAGTTACCTTCCAAATAAGCAAACCTTCTGTACTCCTGCATAAGAGGGAGGAGGTGAGAGACATTTGCAAAGCCAAAGGAATAAGAAGGAATTCTGAGTGGTGTAAGGTTAGGGATGCAGGGAGATGCTCCCAGCCTGTGGATCTCAGTGCTTGGCAGAGCTGCTGCCAGTGTGCAAGTGAGGGAGGGCAGGGTGCTTGTGCACAGCTTCCCTGGGATCCTGACAAGGTGAAAATATATTAGGAGAATGGCCTGGGCTCCAACATGACCATTTCTGAAGTAAAAGAAAATGGTGATTTCACCGGCACCTACAACACATCTGTGACAGCCACCATAGCAAATATCTTTCCTTCCCCACTGCTGGGGTTCCAGCACCTCCCAGATCAGCTGAACCAGCCCACCTCTGGCTTCACTGTCCACTGGAACTTCACAAGTACGTAGTCTTTTCTTAGCATGCATGTTGTGTCCCCAGACATCACTTGTGTCCCACCCTGCAGGGTCCCTGCTGATTCTCTGCCTTCCCCTACACTGTCCCCTCTGCTCTCCCTCTCCCCTCCCTCCTTGTCCCATCCCTGTCCCTGGAGCTCCTTGGCTGCTGTCAGCTCCCAGTGCCAGGCTGCAGGAGAGGCAGCAGGGGCTGAATCCTGCACTGTGTGCCCATCTCTGTGTGACACCCCCAGCCCTCTGAGCCCTCCTGCCTGCTTCCCCATCCCTGCTGTGCCCAGGGTCAGGGACAGCAGAGCTCTGCTGTCCCCTGGGCTGGGGCACCCACTGACCTGCTGCTGTGGCCATGCTCCCCTCCACCTACTGTCGTGTCTCCCACAGATGCCACCAGTGTTTTCACGGGCCAGTGCTTTGTGGATAATGAAGGAAAGGAGACTTTGAAGACCATGTGGCTGTGGAGGTCACACGACAACAGAATTGAAGACGACTGGAATGCCACTGTGTGAGCTCTCTGTCCTTGTCCTGCACAGGTCCCCTGTGCACTGCTGAGGGGTGGGGGCTGTCACTAATGAGTGTTTTAGGTCATTTAGGAGTCTCTCTTACACATGCTGTCAAAAGCAGATTGAATATCTGCTTGGAAAAATGAAACCTAGCAAAGTGCCATGGCAAGGTTCACTTGATTGCTCCATGCAGGGGTAAAGCCTAGGAGGAAAGAAATGGGTTGGAATCAATTTAGAATGATTTCCATGGAGGCATGAGATGGAGAAGGAGAACTGAGACCCTTCAAATGAATCACAAAGTCCAGGGAGGTACCCAGTGCAGTTCTAGGGTACTGATGGATCCTAGGTGGGGCTGATTCCATTCTTAGTCTCAGACCTGCTCAATGGTTTCTGTGTGAAGGATTTGGCTTAACTACTCAACCATTGACTAATTGAACATTTCTCAAGTGGTTTCGGAGGGTTTATCACTATCATTAGAGTAGAGCCCTAATTACAGATCCAAGCTGGCAGCAGTCACACTGCACATGCCATGGACTGTTCACATCCCTTCATCCACACACTGGGAGGGTGATGGTGGCACAGCCCCTGCAGGGGTTCAGGAGAGCTCCAGGGACCTCAATTAGAAATGTTGCTGTAAAGTCATGAGATGATTGACCTTAGTCAGCAGTCAGTCCTCCTTCTGCATGTGCTGTGAGATGGTAATTACAGGAATTTTTCACTGTTCCAGTAATGATAATGTTGTTCAACTTGAGCTATGATTAAGGCAAGCAATATCCCAAGGCTTTTGGACTATTGGTTTCCTTGATAAGGGAAATGAAGGACACGTTTTGCAAAGTGTCACAAGCTGCAGGGGAGCTTCACCTCCTGAGAGACATTTGCAAAGGCAAAGGAATAAGAAGGAATCCTGAATGGTGTAAGGATAGGGATGAAGGGAGATGCTCCCAGCCTGTGGAGCTCAGTGCTTGGCAGAGCTGCTGCCAGTGTGCAAGTGAGGGAGGGCAGGGTGCTTGTGCACAGCTTCCCTGGGATCCTGACAAGGTGCAAATATTCTGGAAGGATACACGCCTATCTGGGCATTGGGTCACCCTCTTGTCCCACCCTTTCTTCTCCTCTCTCTGTGTCCTCACAGGGCTGGCTACTACGAATTTGAGTTCCTGAAAATTAAATGGGTGGAGGCTGGTAGCATTGGTGCTCCCAGAGAACAGGCAGTGCCACACTTTTAGACCATGCTTCTGCTTCAGCCCCTGATTCTCCCAGTAAAGCTTTCCTGCAAGCACACATTATCTCCTCTCTTTCACTCATCATTGCCACTGTTCCCTTTCCCCACCAAGGAACAGCACAGCACAGCACAGAGAAAAGACAGACCACATGGATGGCACAACCAGGGCAGGCAGCTCTTCTCTCCCCACCCTGCACCCAGGACAGCACAGCTGCCTCAGCATGGCCAGACTCTGCCCCAGGGCTGCCCTCACCTCCCTGCATGCAGCATCTGGGGCCAGCAGGGCCAGGGCGAGCAGCAGCAGCACCCCAGGGTGCCCATGGCCATGGTGGCCGTGTGTGGTGCCTGGGCTCTGCTCCTTTTATATCAGAGGGGTCTGAACCTCCTGCCAAGGGACACCCATGAGGCAGGAGAGCCCTGATCCCTCTGGGCAGTGATGGAGTCTGAGGGGGACACTGAGGGTGTGGCACAGCCAGGGCAGCAGGTCAGAAGGGTATTAAAGATATGACAGGAAGAGTAGGGGTGGTTTGATGACTCCACAGGAAATGCACTGGGTCTCTGGGACACCACAGAAAGGGTGGAGAAGTGCTGGGGACACACCAAGAAGGGTTATTATCTTTCTGGACATGACAGAAATTTTTTTGTGCCAAATTGCATCTTTCACACTCAATAGTTATCAGCTGGGAAGTGGCCTGTCCTCCCTCCTGGGACCTTTCTTCAGCAGATCACCATGCTGCTCCAGGGCTGATTCTCATTGACAAATGACCTTTATTTTGCTCCCAGGGAAGAATTTCTGGGCAGAGGAATAATGTTATGTGGCAAGGGCAAGCTCCCAGACGTGTACCCCCAGCGCCTGATGTTGTCTTCCCATGTCAGAGCCCACAGGCAAAGGAGAGAGACAAGGACACAGAGAAGCTCTCCCAGAGGGTCAGTGTGGCATCAGAATGCTGCTCCATCTCACCTGAGCTGCCCACCTGCATTTATCTTGGATCAAAGACATTCTGTGAATATCAGCCATCACCAAAACCTCTGATGAGTGGTAAATTTGGGAGCACCCATATTGCACAATTCACTGGCCACAGCTGACACCCACCCACCTGGCAACAATAAAAAGAGAGGGAGCAGGAGCATCAGCAGAGACCTGGAACGAGCACATCCCCATGTACCTCAGCTCTCCGTGAGCTGCAGAGATGGTGAAAGCAACTCCCTTCCTCCTCGTGCTCTTCCTGGCCCTGGGAGCTCACGGCCTCTCCGAGCAAAAGGTACTGTCAGGGTGGGATGCACAGGTGGGGGGTTCAGGGGATGTGGCTGCAGGCTGTGCTGTGGAACAACTGCTGAGTTCTCTCCTCTCCAGTGCATCCTGACAGGGCATTGGAAGAATGACCTGGGCTCCAACATGACCATTTCTGAAGTAAAAGCAAATGGAGACTTCACCGGCACCTACAACACATCAGTGTCAGCCCACCCAGATAAGATCATTCCTTCCCCACTGCTGGGGTCCCAGCACCTCCCAGATCAGCTGAACCAGCCCACCTTTGGCTTCACTGTCCACTGGAACTTCACAAGTACGTAGTCTTTTCTTAGCATGCATGTCGTGTCCCCAGACATCCCTTGTGTCCCACCCTGCAGGGTCCCTGTTGATTCTCTGCCTTCCCCTGCACCATCCCCTCTGCTCTCCCTCTCCCCTCCCTCCTTGTCCCATCCCTGTCCCTGGAGCTCCTTGGCTGCTGTCAGCTCCCAGTGCCAGGCTGCAGGAGAGGCAGCAGGAGCTGAATCCTGCACTGTGTGCCCATCTCTGTGTGACACCCCCAGCCCTCTGAGCCCTCCTGCCTGCTTCCCCATCCCTGCTGTGCCCAGGGTCAGGGACAGCAGAGCTCTGCTGTCCCCTGGGCTGGGGCACCCACTGACCTGCTGCTGTGGCCATGCTCCCCTCCACCTACTGTCGTGTCTCCCACAGATGCCACCAGTGTTTTCACGGGCCAGTGCTTTGTGGATAATGAAGGAAAGGAGACTTTGAAGACCATGTGGCTGTGGAGGTCACACGACAACAGAATTGAAGATGACTGGAATGCCACTGTGTGAGCTCTCTGTCCTTGTCCTGCACAGGTCCCCTGTGCACTGCTGAGGGGTGGGGGCTGTCACTAATGAGTGTTTTAGGTCATTTAGGAGTCTCTCTTACACATGCTGGTGAAAGCAGATTGAATATCTGCTTGGAAAAATGAAACCTAACAAAGTGCCATAGCAAGGTTCACTTGATTGCTCCATGCAGTGGTAAAGCCTAGGAGGAAAGAAATGGGTTGGAATCAACTTAGAATTATTTCTATGGAGGCTGGAGATGGAAAAGAAGAACTGACAACTTCAGATGAATCACAAAGTCCAGGGAGGTACCCAGTGCAGTTCTAGGGTACTGATGGATCCTAGGTGGGGCTGATTCCATTCTTAGTCTCAGACCTGCTCAATGGTTTCTGTGTGAAGGATTTGGCTTAACTACTCAACCATTGACTAATTGAACATTTCTCAAGTGGTTTCGGAGGGTTTATCAGTATCTTCAGTACAAGGATTTAATTACAGATCCAAGCCAGCAGCAGTCACACAGCACGTGCCATGGACTGTTCACATCCCTTCATCCACACACTGGGAGGGAGATGGTGGCACAGCCTCTGCAGGGGTCCAGGAGAGCTCCAGGGACCTCAACTAGGAATGTTGCTGTAAAGTCATGAGATGATTGACCTTAGTCAGCAGTCAGTCCTCCTTCTGCATGTGCTGTGAGATGGTAATTACAGGAATTTTCACTGTTCCAGTAATGATAAAGTTGTTCCACTTGAGCTATGATTAAGGCAAGCAATATCCCAAGGCTTTTGGACTATTGGTTCCATTGATAAGGCAAAGAAAGGACTTGTTTTGCAAAGTGTCTGTGACAAGCTGCAGGGAAGCTTCACCTCCTGAGAGACATTTGCAAAGGCAAAGGAATAAGAAGGAATCCTGAATGGTGTAAGGATAGGGATGCAGGGAGATGCTCCCGGCCTGTGGAGCTCAGTGCTTGGCAGAGCTGCTGCCAGTGTGCAAGTGAGGGAGGGCAGGGTGCTTGTGCACAGCTTCCCTGGGATCCTGACAAGGTGAAAATGTGTTGGAAGGATACAGGGCTGGGCAGGCATTGGGTCACTGTCTTCTCTCGTCCTTACCTCTTCTCTGTCTGTGTCCCCACAGGATTGGCTACAACACATTCTGGCGCCTGGAAGAGCACATGGATGAAGGTGGTAGCATTGGAGCTGCCAGAAAACAGGCAGTGAAAGACTTGTAGCCTTTGCTCTTGCCTCAGGCCCTGTTTCTCCCAATAAATCTTTGCTGCATCACACATTGTCTCCTGTCTTTCAAGGATCAGTGCCCATATTCCCATTCCCCACCAGAGCACTCTGTTGCCTCTCTTGTCACTGTCCCTGAAGGCCAGTGTGTCATCCCTGCTGTGACCCTCCATGGCTTGGGCTCCTCTTTGTCAGCCCACCCACCACATGGTGCTCCTTAGGACCTCATCTGGTGCAGGTCAGCAGGTCCCTGCTCAGCCTGGAGCCATGGCCAGGGGCTGATCTCTCACTGGGAGTCTGCAAACATCACTGTGTGTGTCTGCTCTGCAAGGGACACAGATGGGAGATCCAGAGATGGGAACACCAGAGGCTTCCCCAGGGCAGGCAGAGGCAGCTGTGCACCCCCAGCATGGCAAGAAGGCACCCCTAGTGCTGGCCACAGACAGGCTGAGGCAGCAGCATTGCAGGGCTGCAAGTGGTGGGCACAGCAGAGGGGCTGCAGGGGAATGCTGCCTCCATGGCACACATCTCTAGAGCAGCAGCTGTCTCCAACCCTCCGTCCCTTCCCCTGGCAGCAAGGCAGGGCCTCTGGGGACACTCACCAATGTCATACTGCAGGCTGATCTGCAGCTTGGGCCACAGCAGGATGAGAGCGAAGGAGGCGTAGAAATGGACATCGTAGGTGTTGTACATGCGGTACTCCTGGCCTGGCAGGACGGGGCAGATGGTGAGGGGAAGGGACTGCCATGGGCAGGGAAAAGGGGGAAAGGGCCTCCCTGCACATGGCCCAGGACAGGGGCTCTTTCCCAGTACAGGCAGGGGCTCCCATTCAAAGAGGGTTTCATCCTCTACATAGGCGCCAGGGATCTGGGGAACACTTCATGCCACATCCTTCAGGGCTGCAAGGGCTTTTCCTGGGAATACCACTGCTCCCCACAAGCAAAGTGTGGAAACCATCCCCACAGCAGGTCAAAAACACAGGACTACAGTCATGGGAGGGGTTGAGCTGGGAGAATGCCTCACATCCTTGGGAGTTACCTTCCAAATAAGCAAACCGTCCGTACTCCCGCAGGACAGGGAGGAGCTGGGACAGTCCCGCCCCCGCCGGCCCCTGCAGGTCCTCGGCACAGCAATCAGGGGGCACCTCCATCCAGATGGTTCCCCCATCCGTCATGAAGTAGAGCTCATTGAACAGTGCTGACTTGTACCAGGAAGGCAGCTGGCTGTGGGAAAGAGGGAAGCTCACCCTCAGAGGCCGAGGTGGTGATGCTCCTGTGGCAGCCAACCCCAGGAGACCTCTGGGAAGATGCTCCCATCTGCCCTACCTGTTCTCCAGGATGGGATTCTGCCACGCTTCGATCTTTCTGTGACATGGCTCATAGTGTGTTGGGCCGTAACTAATTGTCATGAACACCTCCTCAGTCCTATGAACACCTTTTGGAGATCCACAGCAAGGAAGTAATGGGAAATTTGGATACAGCCTAAATTTGGGAATAGGCCACAGCATCCCAGAGGGATTTTAACCAGCCAAGGAGGTTGGAGGAAAGCCTTGGTGTGGCTCAGCCCGTGGGCCTGGCCCCGCACTCAGGCGCTGGTTCTGCTGGGCTGGACTCTGTGGGGCTTGGCTCGGCTCAGCTCGGCTCAGCTCGGCTCCCCTCTCCACATGGCACGGCTGAGCAGGCGGATGAGGGAGCCAGCTGACCGGTGGCTTCTTCACGATCTGGATACAATTGTAACTCTTTTTAATGCCTGAATAAGATTCTTCATCTCCTGACCTCCCTTGAATGAGAACAAATAAAGCATGGAGTCTACAGAAGTCAGAGGAATGAAGATAAAATTTCTGATGGGAAGAGATTGAAAAGATGCAACTGATAAGTAGCTGAAAACCTTTTTTGTGGGCTAAGGGGATTGTGACTTCACTAAAATTCCTTTAAACTGTGAAATATACTTGGAGAGGTTTGAGTGCTTGAGAAGAAGACTTTTTGCCTTGGGAAAATGGAGCTCTATGTTCTGGGACTAGAATAAGAACAGTGACATTTGATAGAGAAGGAGGTGAAGAGAATTTTGTTTTTCAGCAACCTGCCTTTAAATGTAGTACCCTATGTGTGCATGGTAGCCCATAGCACAGTTCTGGAAGGACTGTAAAAAATGGGAGGAAATTAATAGTTTTGTAGGTCCGGGTAAATGCAGACTATGAAGGAGAAGACACTCCCTAAGCCTAAACCATAAAAGGAACTTTTCTCTCTAAAGTGAACAGAAATGATTATTTAAGTAGATAACCAACTGAAGTATTCTCTGTATGTTGTTTTTAAGGAATGTGGAATGAAGGGAGGAGGGAATAATCTAGAAATATTTTTCTGAATTCTTTTTTTGTGTTATTAATAAATCTCTTCTTATGTCACTTTTGAGTTTTAAGCCTGTGTTGTCTTTACTCCTAAATCCTATCTCTAAAAGAAATTAAATATATGAAAATTGGCAAAACTCAGGTCACACCATGACACTATCCCAAGAGGATGGAGGCACTCACCAGTGGGTGAATCCAGCCTGCCATCCTGCAGGAGGTCCTGCCACACCTCTCTACCCAATCCCGTGGGATTGAATGCCGTGACATGAGTGACTCCTGTGCCAGCCTGGGGAAGGGAAGAGCACCATCAGGGGCTGCTACTTTGGAGAAGATCCATGCTCTCCACTCCCCAATACCATCACCAGGATATCACACTCACTTCCCCAGAAACTTGCTGCCCAGCAACTCCAAGTCTAAACTTGTTGCCTCAGCTGCTCTCCTGACACCATTCCCAAAGAGGGTGCCCTCAGGGAAGACATGTCCCCACTCCTGGTGTCAGGCAAGTGCTGATAACCGGTGCCAACCCCAACCTGTTGCACGCCCATCCTTTACCAGCTGCCCGCAGGCAGCTCCCCCACACCCAGCAGGGCTCTCCAGCAGGAGCCACAGCCCCTTTACCTTCTCCCGGGCAGAGATGGCCAGGGTGAAGGGGTTCACAGCGGGGCAGTGGTGCAGCAGGACTCCAGCAACCCGCTCTCCATCCTTCTGGAAGGTGAAGGGCTCGTTCCAGTGCCCGCCGCTCCTGTCCTCCTTCCCTCCCGTGCCGTTCTGCAGGCTGAACATGATGGACACTTCCACGTCCTCATCCCTGCCGTTCTCCACCTCCCAGATGAACACTCCCACTGGCAGGCTGGAGTCCTGGCAGAGACACAGAACGCTGTCTACAGGGCTCCTGCTCCACAGGCAGCAGCGTCATTTCCCCCGTTGCTGGCGACACGGCGCAGGATGCAGCGGGAGCAAGAGCATTGGGAATAATAACTTGGTCTTGGAGTCTGCTGCCGAGCTGAGGAGCAGCAGCAGAGCAATTTGGGAGGCAGGCAAGACAAAATTCAAAAGAGAAGCCCTGGGCTGGCAAACACCACGCCGGGCAGCAGAGAGACGGAAAGCGGCGTTTAGGGCTCAGCCGGGTGTCTCATCACTCATCTGCTCGGCAGGTTGATACAGGCTCACGTGCTGCGCTGGGGTAAGAGGAAGGTCAGACGTGTCAGCAGCACAGCTGCCACCCTCGCCTGGGGCTGGCAGCCAGCACGGGCAGCGCTGAGCCATCCCTTGCTGCAATCCCCAGCTCCCGCACGGCTGCGGGGCTTCCCCCGCCTGGGACCACTGGGAAATGTTGGGAAACCCGGCTAACAAGCAGCTCTGCCCCGGGGATGCCGTCACCGCCTTACCTTATAGTCATGGGGGATGACAGGAGAGACCTGTCGGCAGGTGAGCACCACCTTCTGCCCCGGCAGCTCGTAGACCAGCCACGCACGGGGGTACAGGGCGTGGTAAAAGGCATAGTGGCCGCAGTAGCCCCAGTTCCAGCCCTGCAGGCTGCTGGGTCTCTCCACGGACAAGACCTGCTGGTAAATCGTCTGCCCCTTGCACCGCAGGCACACCGTGAACTGTGGAGGAGAGAAGCACATGCAGGGGATGAGATGAGCCCTGGAGCAGATGTCCCAAGCACCCGGGCTGCTGCAGTGACACTCACTCCCCTCACACTTTACTGAAAACTGTGTTTAGCAATGATTTCATAGTGGTAAAGGACCAGGTTGAGCTGCCAGCAGCAGAACATACCCCATCAACATTTTTTCCTTAAGAACAAAATTAAAAATATTTGCAACTTTATTTGCTGTCTTAAAAAACTCCTACATGAATATGTAAGGAGACTAAGACTTGTTCTGGATGTTAGAGTCTTTGGCTCTTCAGCTGCAAGAGAATTGGTTACAGACTCCTCATGTCTGGTGGGATGGTCAGAGCAGCTGCTGGTGCTGCAATGCCTTGAAGAGAGAGGGGCAGGAGAAACATTGGGATATTTATACCCCGTGGGCAGTTGTGACAGCAAAGCTTTCTGGTGGGCATGGACAGGCAAAGGTCTCAGCTGAGTGAAGGGAGGACTGGCTTTGCCTGTGGGAGGGTGACAAATCACATCACTGTCTGTTGGGAAATCAGAGGGGAGCTTCAGATTTGGGGAGAAAACAGTAAATGTGGTGCAGTCCAGAATCTGGCTTGCCTTTCCCTATCCTCAGACTCCTGCTGCTAAAGGTGCCACTTCTCCCTGCTCTCTGCTGAGCTCTGAGCTGACTGGAGGTGGGACTGGTGAATTTTTCTCCTCTGTTACTCTGACATTCCATTTTTTCCAAGCATTTTGGTCCATTGCCTGGCCATAACCTCATTAATGTGGCCTTGCTGCGTGCCCAAGTCAGCAGCAAACGAGTCAGAAATGCAATGTAAGAGCAGCCTGTGACCCAGTCCTGAAGCAAGTGTGCCCCAAAGCTTTGGCCAGAGACGGGCACACCAGCCCTTCACTGATTGCCACAGCAGTCCCTGGGTTTGTCTGCAGATAAGGCACACTGGGGAAAGATGTCAGCAGGGATGCTTGGCTTGAGCATAGAGAGAAGGGGTTTGCTGCTTTTGCTTGGAGTCTGCCAAAGCTCTCTGGTGGGACTGCCCAGCCTTTCCTGACAAGATCCTGCCTGCTGTCATCCCAGCCTCTGCTTCCCCTGACTCTGGTGTCACCAGACTAAGTGTCTGGCACATCCCTGTACTGTGCTCATGAGACTCCTGCCTCATCTTTCTCTTGCAAGTTGTTGCTGTGGTTACCCCACAACTTCTGCAATGACATTTCCTGTCTTTATTGTCAGTAACAAAAGTGTTGCAAATGCTTTATTTATTTCCTGCTGTGCGCAAGGGATTTTCCTCTCAGTGTAGTCCTCACTGTGCTGCTGCTCTGCTGCTTTTTCCTTGGCTGGCAGGTTGCTTCTGTGCTCAGGACCTGAAAGTTTTTTGTTTGTTTCTTTTTGGGTTTTTGGGGTTTTTTTTGGTTGGTTGGTTTTGGTTTTTTGTTAGTTTTTTTTTGGTGTGTGTTTTCTTTTGGTTTTGTTTTTGTTTTTGTTTGTTTTGTTTTTTTGTTGTTTTGGGGTTTTTTTTTTGGTTGGCTGGTGGTTGTTGCTGTTGTTGTTGTTTTCAGGGTTTAATTTTGTTTTCTTTTTCTATTTTGCTGCTAACTTGATCAGTGTGATACTTCAGTCTACTCTGATAAATATTTTTAATTCTTAACTTAGTTTTTTCTTCTTTTTTTTTCCGTATAGTCAGAGGGAGGTTTTTACTTTTTCCTGACAGTCTCCTGAAATAAGTGCATAACCAGCCAGCACAGCTGACCTTTCAGAACTTCTCGTTTCTTTAACTTTCCCTTGAGAGGAAAGTTTCAGAATCTACAACCAGACACAGAAAACCACATGGGGTCATGGGTACCTCAGTGTGACCTCTTCATCCCCAGGCTGCCTCATGTCTCTCCAAGTTGTCCAGTCTAGGTCACAACCCTTTGCATCATCACTCGATTACAAAACTGAAAGGATTAAAGTACTTTGGAACTCACTCAGACTAAGCTGTTTTTGTTTTTTCCTTGACCTGAAGCTGAATTATTCCTGTACTTTCGTTCCCCAAAATCCCCAGCAGTTACATAAACAAACCTAACAGTATCCACAACATGACTTTGCAGCTGCAAGATAAATTCTGATGTTGTCACACTGTCTTGGCCAACATTTTTGCCTTTGGCAGAAAAACACCTCCAGCCTCACTGGTCCTGGACAGTCCTTTGTCCACCTTTGGCCAGTGTCCCATCATTTGATGGCATTGTGATGCTTCCTGTAGCTGGTGCAGAGGCTGAGAAAACAGTACAGTAAAGGAGAAATTGTGGTCCTCAAATAATTCTTACCCTAAGGAACAAGCATGGGTAACCAAAAACCAGATAAGGATGGTCTGGTTGGCCAGGTCTCCAAAGCAAAATTTCTTGAGTTGGGAGGTCTTTAACTAGGGACTGTGGGAGAGAAGCTGTTTTTGGAGATGCACTAGCTGCATGAGCTGTCAGCCTCCCCAGGATGAAAGTGGAATGTATTTCAACACTCTACTAAGCAGAACTTGTAAAAATCTTTTTGGGGAAAGACATTTCTTCACTTCCTCCTGTTATTTTCCTAAGGTGCTGTTTACAGACGATTGACCCAGCAAACATTGTTGCACTTTTCTTGTGGAAAATTTATTCCTGCTCTAGACAGAACCTGTGGAGTCCACACGAGCACCAAGCCCAAAGCCCCCCACCTGAGTGCACTCAGGCAGTCTGCAGGCTCCCCAGCCATCCCAAACTGCAGCTGGTACCTTGTCCAGGGCCACAGGAGACCTCTCTCCTGTAGTCATTGGGCTGGGTAAACTGTAGACCTGTCCTGCAGGGGGCAAAGGGTGTGGGTGAATGTGTGTGTGAGGACATTGGACTGGTGCACTCAGGCACATGGATGCTGTAGCTGTCCTGGGGTGACACTGCACATACTGACTGGCTCTGCCCCAGGGGGGCCTGTGGCAGATACAATCCCCAGGGGAGACCCGGCTCCCTGGATGTGACAATCTGAGCCCAAGAAGCAGGTCCTGGTCTGGTACCATGGCCCCCCTCCCTGCTGGTGCCAGGGGCAGGCAGTGGAGCACATTTAAGGGGATAAATCACTTCAATTCTTAATAAATGTATCCATCTATCTCCTCTCATTCTTCCTCAGGCACAGGACCAAACTGGAAAATAGAACTCTTGCAATTCCCCTTTATCTGTCTCCCTTTATCTAGGGTGGCTGTGAGGGGACAAGTCCCAATGGTAGCTGGCTCTTGTGGAGTATTGTTAAAGAGAACAGGATGTGCCTCCTCACCCATCCCCTATATGTAATGGTAGGAAAGACTTGACCTTTACCTTCTTGTCTGCTACCTGCAAGGTACAGTAAATTCAGGAGCCAGGAAATGCCTCTGTGGGGAGCAGCTGTGCCAGTGGCTGGCCCTTAACCAAATTCTGTGCCCTTCTGCCCAGGGCTGGGCACCTTGCTTCCTTTTCCTCCTTTTTATGCCAGCACAGCATTTGAAAGTTGTACCAGTCTGGTTGGGGAGGGGGGAAGTGGGAGTTAGGGAGGTCGACTGCCCTTCCTGTTGTATTCCCAGACAGATAGTGCTGGGAAATGTGAATTATGATGGATGCCTTGGTCAGTGCCAAGTCACAGCCCCTGCTCCAGCCTCCCTAAGCAGTGGGACACAGGTTCTGCATGTGTGGGGCCAGCATGGCCCCTTTTTTGGCACCAGGGAGCAGTGGCATGAGCACCAGCTGGGACAGCACCTCTCCCTCTCCAGGCAGAGCAGGACAGAGCTGGGAGTGCTGGGTACTCCCCCGTACCCAGGGTAGATGGTCAACAGTACCCACAGAGACAGCATAGCCAGAGCTGGAAATTTCCATTGTAATGATCCTGCACCATGGGATGGCATTGAAATGGGTTGGGATGGTGTGAGATGGCATTGGATGGCATTGCAGGGCACAACAAGAACATACAGCCTGTTAGACAACATGGCACAGCACAGCCAGGGGGCAGCCCCTCCACCTTGCATCTGGGACAGTCCAGCTGGCTCAGCACGGCCAGACTCTGCCCCACAGCTGCCCTTAACTCCCTGGATGCAGCCTCACATGGCAAAAGCAGGGCTAGGGAGAGCAGCAACCACATCCCAGGGTGCCCATGGTGGTGGCAGTGGTGGTTGTGCTTGGTGCCTGGGTCTGCCTGCTCTGCTGCTCCACGCCCCCTCGACCCCTTTTTAACAACAGAGGAGTCTGAGCCTCCTGCCAAGGGATACCCTTGGGGTAGGATTGGCCCATCCTCTCTGGGGATGCACAGGGGACCTGTGCAGGGCAGGGACAAGGAGCTCACCTGATGTCGGATAGAGCTGGACAGAAAAAGATCATGAAGAGCATCACAGGGATGGCAGTGAGATTCTGTGAACACCACAGGCAGAGCAGGACATCTCTGAGGACATCACAGCAAAGGCAGGAGGGCCCTGAGGACACCACTAGAAGGACTATAAGCTCTTTCTGTCCACTTTATTGCTTAGTGTTCTCTAAATCCTTAGCAGCCTTTAGGGCTGGGCTGGGAAGCAGCCTATCCAACTTGCTGTGAGTATTCCTCCCTCACTTGTCTGTCCTGGGAGCTGGTGCAGGGGATCACTGTGGTGGCCCGGGGCTGTCAGTGTGTGACAAATGGCCTTTTCCTCATTCCACAGGGGAGTGTTCCTGCAACCACATGGGTAGAGAAATAACAATACCCAGGAAGGACAGGCTGTCCCGGATGCAGCACTCCCAGAGCAGCTGGTGCCATCCTCACGAGGCAAAGACAAGGATGATGGAAAGAGACCCAGTCCCTTAGAGTCACCATGGCAAGGTTGGTGGGACAGAGATGCCAGCACATCAGTGAGGAACAGCTGGGGTTCCTATTTCCATTTATCTTTTGTAGGCAGCTTCCAACAATAGCAGTGATGTCCTGAACCAGCTGGCAAGGAAGAGGAGCAGGCAGTGAAGCCAGCACAGCTTCTGGCTGGACTGGTACTGCTTTGACACATCAGCACTGTTCCTTAACCTCAGGCAACGTGCCTTCCAAAGGTTCAGTCTCTATAAAGGGATATTTCTGATTTCTGATTTCTGATTTCTGATTTCCTCCACTTTGGGGTGAATCACCTCAATAAATCTTGTATCTGATAGGCTCAGCTTCCATCAGCTTCTTCATGGATATAGTTGAGGGTTGAGAGGATAGTCAATGGTCACAGGCATTTTGCCTGCACCAGTGTTTTTCAAGGCTGACTCAACCACAGTTTGACCAGCAAGTTAAATTGTTTATTAACTGTTTCTTACAGTCTTCTTACTTATTATTCACCAACCATTATTTTTCATTATTTTCATTATTTTTCATTATATGTTCTGAACATACGTAGGTTTTAAACCACAGCCCTGACGATTTTTAGCTTCTTCAGTGCTTTCTGCTTTGGATTTCTTCCCTGCCTGCTGATTGCCCCCACTTCCTGCTGTGCCAGGGCTCAGGCATGGCACTACAGAATTTAGTCGTGGTGATGATTGCCAGCTCCAAGCCAGTTTGCTATCTGATCTTTGGAGGGTGCAAACCCCATGGAGACACCTTGGCATTCAACTGAGACGTGTCGAGAAATCCACCTGCTTGAGCACTGAATCTGAGTGATAAGCCATAGAGATTGCTAAGTACAGGAACAATAAATATTATGTGAACAAATGAACGATATTGTTTATGTGATGCTAAAATAAACCTACAGCTGTGAATGAGCTGTGGACTGCATGGACACTTTGTCTTGTCCATGCTCAGGGCTCTGGCATGAGCTCCCTGAACCATGGTGATGGAGAGGGGGTGATGGAGAAGGGATGGTCTGCCCCTCCTGCCCCCCACAACCTTCCCAGACTCACTTGACTTGTTATCCCAAACCTTGGCAATGTTCTGGGCAGCACCTGCTTGCCGAAAACCATTCAGAACAAACAGCAGCTCTGTGGAAAAACACACCGTGCTATGCAGTTGATTCCTGAGACAGCAAACACTGGGGCCAGAGTGTCTGGTGAGCAGCCAGCTCTCTTGACAAGGATCCCTTCCAGGGTGCAAGAGGGCTGTAGGGCTCCTGCAGGGAGGACAGGGGGCTGTGGAGATGCCAGGAGCAGAAATATGATGGTCTCCAACCTGGACAGCAATGGATTTTACTGTCTGAGAAAAAACAGTGTTCAAATGTGAAATATAAGAGAAAGCAAAGACTGACAAAAGTTTTGTTTGTTTGTTTGTTTGTTTGGGTTTTTTTGGTTTTTTGGTTGGTTTTTTTTTTTTTTTTTTTGTTTTGTTTTGTTTTGTTTTGTTTTTTTTGAGACACTGCAAAGAGCTGCCCTGTCTCCAGTTTACAAAAAGTATTATTTTCTGGTGAATAGGCTCCATCAGCTTTTGCTATGATGACTGGGAGAACTAAAACATATATTTTAGGAGACTGTCTTGAAAAGCATTTAAAAATGGGTGAGAAACTCTGGGCTGAATCCATTCTCTTTAGCCTCCCTGGCCAGCAACAAGTATAACGTAAGGGGAATTATGAAAATATGTCCTTAGAGTTGTCTAAGAAACCCTTTGTAAATACCACATTTGTCACTATTAAAATCCAATGTCCCAGATATTCACTGAATGTTGACTTTTCATTAACTAAATAATTTCCTTCCAACACAAACCAGCTTGTAAAAACAACAACTTAACGTGGACGTCAGACCCATCAGTATTGGACGGGGGAGGGGGGGTGGGGGAGGGAAAATCCGTGTCCCAAAAGAATCTGGGTGGGAGTGGGTGGGTTTGCATGAGCATGGCTGGTGAGGAAGAGCAGGGTGAGCCGCGTGCTGCAGCCAGTCCTGAAGTGACCAGGGTTAAGGACCCCCAAGACTTGGGCACAGAACTGGTGTGGTAAATGAGTGACGGCTCCAGAGAGGGGTTTTCCCTGTCGTGGACCATTTCCCGGCAGCCACTGATCATCAGGAGGCAGGGCCTCGCTGCAAGGTGCCAAGGCAGCAAGAATGGGTACTTTCAGCGCTGACTTCTGGGAATGTTTGCTGCAATTACCCCCTCCTATGGCTCGGAAACACAGATTTGGAAACACCCACATTGCGCAATGCCCTGGCCAGAGCTGCCACCCACAGGCTGGATACCACCCACCCACCTAGCGGCAATAAAAGGGATAGGGAGCAGGAGCATCAGCAGAGACCTGCAAGGAGCACATCCACAGGTACACCGGCTACATCCAGGTACATCACCTGTCCGTGAGCTGCAGAGATGGTGAAAGCAACTCCCTTCCTCCTCGTGCTCTTCCTGGCCCTGGGGGCTCACGGCCTCTCCGTGAAAAAGGTACTGTCAGGGTGGGATGCACGGGTGGGGGGTTCAGGGGCTGTGGCTGCAGGCTGTGCTGTGGAACAACTGCTGAGTTCTCTCCTCTCCAGTGCTCCCTGACCGGGCGCTGGGTCAATGACCTGGGCTCCAACATGACCATCACTGCGGTGAATGGAAATGGAGACTTCAGCGGCATGTACCACACAGCTGTGACAGCCACCAGCAACGAGATCAAGGTGTCACCACTGCAGGGATCCATGCAGAAGGGCCCTAACCAGAGGGGTCAGCCTACCTTCGGCTTCACTGTAAACTGGAGCTTTTCAGGTACTTCTTTCCCAGCTTCCTCATGGTATCCTGGACCTCTTCTGCTCTCCCTGTTCTACTTTTGAGGTTTTTATGCCCTCCCTGCAGGGTCCCTGCTGATTCTCTGCCTTCCCCTGCACCATCCCCTCTGCTCTCCCTCTCCCCTCCCTCCTTGTCCCATCCCTGTCCCTGGAGCTCCTTGGCTGCTGTCAGCTCCCAGTGCCAGGCTGCAGGAGAGGCAGCAGGGGCTGAATCCTGCACTGTGTGCCCATCTCTGTGTGACACCCCCAGCCCTCTGAGCCCTCCTGCCTGCTTCCCCATCCCTGCTGTGCCCAGGGTCAGGGACAGCAGAGCTCTGCTGTCCCCTGGGCTGGGGCACCCACTGACCTGCTGCTGTGGCCACGCTCCCCTCCACCTCCTGTTCTGTCCCCACAGACTCCATCACTGTTTTCACGGGCCAGTGCTTTGTGGATAATGAAGGAAAGGAGGTTTTGAGGACCATGTGGCTGCTGAGATCACGTGTGGAGAACATCAATAATGACTGGAAAGCCACCAGGTGAGTCCCCTGTCCCTGCCCTGCACAGGTCTCCTGTGCACCTCTAAAAGGTTGGGGCTGTCACACGGGAGTGGTTGATGTTGCTTACAGAGCCACTCTCACAAATGCTGGCAAAAGCAGGTTTTATACCTGTTTTAAAAGCACAACTTAACAAAGCTTGATGGCAAGGTTCACTTGGCTGCTTTGTGCAGGGGTAAAACACAGACAGGAGAAATTCCATCCCCCGTGGTGCTGTGGTGGGGGAATGCAGGGCAGGGTGGGACACGGTCACATCCCTCCCTTACATCTCCTCCTTTGTGTCCCTGTAGGGTCGGCACCAACATCTTCACCCGCCTGTCGTTCCAGGAGTGAGACTGGGGGATTCCCAGGCCAGCTGCAGTGCCAGGGATGTGGCCCCTGCCCCTGCAGCACCACCTACTTTTCTTTCCCAATAAAGTTTTTATGCAAATACTCACAGTCTTCTGTCATGTTGTTGTAAAATGTGATATAAGTAAAATATTTCTTGAAAAGCTTTGTTCTTTGATGTTTGATCTTTTTATGCTTTAAAGCCTCATTGAAAAAATGAACATCTAGTATGTGAAACATACAGCAGCAAACAAGCTCTAAGCTATGTCCAGGTGTTGGAAAGAGATATTACTCAGTAGAATTGCCTTGTTAAGGTTTGTATCTTAATGGGCTTTGATGATCTCAGACCTGGGTGGAGGTTACAAAACTTGGAATATACCACTGGTAATGGACACGAAGAGTGCAGAATTTACAGGGCGTTTGGCAAAACACCAAGTTAAGAAAACACTAATAAAGACGACTGGATCAGCAAAAACTGTGCTGTATCAGTTCTGATGAGGTAGAAGGTAAATTCTGGCAGGGGCAGATCATTACTTGTGGCCCACTGAGTCAAGAAACCCACCAGCTCAAGAGAAGAGAAAGGCTAAAGGCTGAACCTCCAGATTAATTAGCATCACAAAAGAATAGCATCACAATAGGAGAGAGAAAAGTAATTTATAAGAGAATTAAATAACTTGTAGCCAATGAACATTAGTGCCTTTGTTTGCTAAAATGTGTAAATAGCAAAATGTTTTGATAGTTGGTGTGTTTGATCTTTGGAATAACACTGAGGACCCAGGCTTGTGGAACTAAAATAAATTACCAATGTTGCTCTTGGGTGTGTAATTACTGCCTTGTTATGCACCAGGTAACAAATCCAATTTTTCTGGACGGCTCTGCCATGGCTCAGCACGCACATTCCCAATACCCCCCGTGGCCTCCTACGGTCCCTTCTGTCACCATACCAGAGGCCTGATGTGTGTCCCCTGCTGTGCCCCTCCATGGCACAGAGTCCTCCTTTGCAGTCCCCAACCCCCCATGGTCCTTGGGACCCCCCAGAGGGCAGCAGGAGCCCAGCAGTGGCCGGCTGCCCACCTCCCACCGGGTGTCCTTTGGCAGGAGGCTTGGTTTTGGCAGTCACTGCTCGGCCACAGCCCCTTCTACTATAAAAGGAGCTGGGCAGGAGCAGGCAGCAGCACAGGCACAGCCCAGGCACCACACTGGGCCACCACCATCATGGGGACCCCTGGGATGCTGCTGCTGCTCGCCCTGGCCCTGCTGGTGCCCCGTGATGCTGCATGCAGGGAGGTAAGGGCAGCCCTGGGGCAGAGCCTGGCTGTGATGAGCCAGCTGTGATGACCTGGGTGAGGGGTGAGGGGCTGCACTCCCTGGCTGTGCCATCCCTGTGGTGCACTGGGAATTGATCCTGCTGCGCTTTCTGTCGCCCTGCCATGCCCTGCCTTGCTGTGCCACTGCTGTGCTGTGTCACAGTCTGCTGTGCCATGCTGCTCTGTGCCATGCTGTGCCACCCCTGGGGAGCAGTCTGCAGGGCTGGCAGGGTTGCCTGTTTTTACCATGCCATGCTGTGCTGCCCTGTGACACCCCAGCACACAGTGTTTGTCTGCTCCTGCTGTGTCCTGCTGGGCTGTGCCATGCCACGGTGCAGTGCTCATGACCAAGGTGGCTGCAGCTCTGGCTGTGCTGTTCCTGGGGCTGCTGTTTGTCACCTACCGCTGCAATACAGCAGCACACAGCACTCCCAGCTCTGCCCTGCCCTGCCAGGGAGGGAGGGGTGCTGTCCCAGCTGGTGCCCCTGTGCTGGTCTCAGCTGCCCCACAGAGGGCCTGTACCATGGGACACACATCCCACTGCTTAGGGAGGCTGGAGTAGGGAGGAGGGGGAACTGTGGTTCAGCACTGCCCAAACCACACACATGATCCCTGGGCTACAGTGTGACCTGCAGGGCCTGTGGAGAAATGAGCTGGGCTCCAATATGACCATCTTGGCCATGAACACATCTGGGACCTTCTCAGGCTCCTACCACACTGCAGTGGCAGCCACCAGCAAGCAGATCCTGGTGTCACCCCTGCAAGGGGTCCAGCAGCATTCCAGTACCAAGAGACACCCCACCTTCAGCTTCACTGTGCAGTGGCAGTTCTCAGGTACAGCAGTGACAGTGATCCCATGCTGGGAGTGGGGCCCTCCTGTCTGATGCCCCAAATCCTCTGTGGCACCTGGAGGAACCCTGGCTGTGGGCACAGATTGGCCACACATGCACACATTCCTGCCATGGGAAGTAGTGGTAGGAGAGCTGTCTGCCTTGGCGGGGTCAGGGCTGTCTGGAAGAGGTGCTGGGGGCAGACATCAGTCTGTCCAAGGGGCATGGCAGGGCTGATGCCCAACTCTCTGTCTAGGGGATGTGGAAGGAGTCCACTTGGCCAGTCTGGCAGAGAAGTCAATCTGCCTGTCTATGGCATGTAGCAGGTGGTGTTTGTCCATTGGTCTGCCAGGATCAGCCCATGCTTCCCCGTCTTGAGGTGCAGGCTCTCACCCCACTCTGCCTCTCTTGAACCTTGCCAGACTCCACCACTGCCTTTGTGGGCCAGTGCTTTGTGGATCACCGTGGGAAGGAGACACTGGAGACCACGTGGCTCCTGCGGGAAGAGGTCCTGTCACAAAAGGACACCTGGAAAGCCACAAGGTGAGCTCTCCCTCTGCCATCTCACATGACAGTCCTCCCTCCCACCCTGCTGACACATCCTCCCTGCAGGGTCGGCACTTCCACCTTCACCCGCATCAAGTGATGGGAACAGGGACCAGTGCTGCCTGCACCCTGCTGTCCTTCTGCATCCCCAAGTCTCCCCACTGTCCCAGTCCCAATCTGGGCCCCTGGCAAGGAAACAGACCTTCGCTTTGCCCTGCTTCTTCCCAGTGCCTCCCATCACTGCTGGTGGGGCTCTCCGTACCCACACTTGCTGCCCTCACACATGGAGCTAAATAAACCTTTCTCCACATGTCAGAGAGCTGTGTCCCTTGCATTCCTGGTACATTTTGTGGCCATGGGGAGACCAAAGTGCTGGCAGGGGAACAAGGGAGTGCTTTGGAGTGACTGGGAAAGATGTTGTTGGGGGACAGCAGCTGGGTAATTCTGTTTCCTGACCATGGCTTCAGGCTTCAGCAGGTGCCTTCTTGCCTGTGCACCCATTTGGAACATTTGCAGGGGCTCTGTGCTGGCTGGCTCCAGGCAGCACCCACATTGTGGGGCAGCAGGATACCCCACAGCTGAGGGTAGGGGTGAAAGCTGCATACAGACAAGCCAGCACTCTCACCTGGCCTCATCTGATGTCTCTGCATCCCTCTCTGCCCCATTTTCCCATCAAACTCCATTTCCTATCAAACTCCAAACTACATTCTGGTTAGGAGTCTGACTACTGCATGCATATATGGGGAAGAGCTGGGTGTCATCCCTCAAACAGGGGAATCTGGGGTGTTGGGGTGGTCCAGAATCCAGGCTGGATGTGGCGGGGGTCAGGAGAGAGACCTGGGACTCCAGGGGAAACTACTGGGCAGACCAGGCAGCTAAAGCCAGATTCTGAAGGTGTTCTACCTGTTGCATGTATGCAGGTATACATGAACTGCCCACTGGCTGGCTGTCACCTGGTGAGCCAGCAGGTGGAACAGGATACGGATCCTTTCTGGTGTTCATATTTGCAGGATGTTACCTGAACATTAAACTTTATTTTATCAGATCATTAGGAAAGGAAACAAATCGAACAAGGGTCCAATGCACTTTGCACTGGTGTAACACTAAACCTTACTAATCCATCATTTCAGCAGCTCATGAAGTTTCCAGCTCATTAGTTACGTAATCCATGATGCATAGCTCCTAACTCCTGCTCCTGAGCACCACAGGGAGAAGCTGTGTGGGCAGGGAGAGGTGCAAAGGGTGTGAAGGACAGTGCTGCCCGGGGGCTGCAGGGCTGCTGGATGGGGCAGAAAGCACACAGTACCCTGAGCAAGTGTCAGGGCCTGTCTGCCATCCTCTTCCTTTTACAGCGTGCCTGCCCTCCAGAGCCTTCCTCAGTCTATGCTCTTTTTTGCTGGGCTCTGGGGCTGCAGAGTGCATAGACCTGACACTCTCCAGGGTATGTTTGCACTGGCTGAATACAAATGGTTGATGTGCCTGCTGGTCCAGATTTTGGTAAAAGGTCACTCTTAAATCCTCATCTTCACCCTTGCACCCTCATCCTCATGCCTCTACTCTGCACAGAGCTCCCAGTTCATCCCCACTGAGCTTTGGCACTGCCCTGGCTGTGCTGGGCTCATTCTCCTACTTCTCCTCCCCAAACGTTCACGGTGGCAGTCACCAGCATCATGAGCACCCAAAGACTTGTCTGAGTGGTTTGTGCGGCAAAGACCTTGGAATTCCAGTGGAAGTGGAGGGTGAGGCTGGGATTCCTGCACAGTGGGGTGTGAGGCCACTGAGAACCATGGTGGCCCAGAACATAAGACTTAATTTCTGTCATTTAGTTACCCCCACAACAGCAAATTCCCTGGTTCTTGGTTTCTTCTTAGAAGGCAGGCGGTAGGACAGAGAATGATCTAAGTGTTGTTCTTGGCTAATAAGGAAACTGAAAGTAAAACTGCACAGTTTACAAGAAATCAGACTGGCGGTGCCACCCTTCTGCCTCACAATCTGTGCTCATCAGCTGTCCTAACTCTGGCACATCCTGTTCCTGACCTTGACGTGATCCTGCCCTTTTATTGACTTTGCATTTACCTTTTCCTCTTCCCTGATATGTGCAACCTGGGCTGCTCACCTCTAGCTTGCAATGCAGGTTTTCCTACTTAGAGGTTTCCTACTTCTTTGGGAGCAGGTTTGCTTCCTTCATCTTCTAGTTCCCCGGACCCACTGCAGATCACCTGCTGTCCCTGCACACAAACCTTGCCCTGTCCTCATGACTCTCTCTCTTTCTGTCCATTGCTTGGAGTGACCAGAGAGTGCTTTGAGACAAGGGAGCTCCTGCAGAGCAGGGTGGAAACAAACCCAGCCTTCAATCAGTAGACGTGGGACTAAAGACCACCAGGCTGGGAGATGTCAGTGTGCAGTCCCTTCCTGCGTAACCCTTCCTGCATCCCTGATTTGCCCATCCCTATTCCTGTGTCCATCCCTGTTCCAGTTTCCGTGCCTATCCTCATCCCTGCCTCCATTCCCTCATCGCTGCCCCTGTCCCTACCCCCATCCCATCCCCATCCCTATCCCTGTTCCCGTCCCCATCCATGTGCATATCCCCCACTCCTCATCCCTTCTCCCCATCCCCACACCAATTCCCGTTCCCATCCCACCACAACCTGTCTTCACCCCTAGTCCTGTGCCCATTCCCTGTTCACACACTTGTTCCCGTCCCTGTCTCTTTTCCCTTCTCTTTTCAGTACCAGTCCCTCCCTCAGATACCGCCCGGGCTTTCCCGGAAAGCAGCGGCGGAGTCGAAGAATAAAAGACTGTGAATCACGGGCAGGGCGTGATTTGCTGCCAGCGCTGCATCCCGAGCTGCATCCCGATGAGCCGCCGCGTCCTCTCCGTTCTCGCCGTGCCTGCAGGGGCGTGCGTGGCCGCGGCCGCGGTGGGCTTCCAGGTGGGAGCTCCTGCTGGGAGACACGCCGTGGAAACTCGGCTCCGGGGAAGTCTGCGGGGGAGCGCGCGTGGGGATCGCGGTGTCCGGGGAGGGTTACGAGCAGGAGAATCGCCGGAGGGGTGGAATGTGATATGGGAGTTGCAGCGCTCGTTTAGGGGTGGGACACGCGTGGAAGACCCGTCTGTGGGGGGACTGCTCGGCAACAAGAGGGTCCTCTGCTCCAGCGGGTATCCAGACGGGATCCCCTGCTGAGGGAGGTGAGGGGAGTGATGCTCCAGGGCTGTCTGTGTAGCCCGGAGGGATGTGCGTGGAGATTCCTTCACTGGTGGCAGGGGCCGTGCATGTGGAAATTCCCCGCTTCCCTCCCAGGGACGTGGAGGGAAATTGGGGCAGGGGAAGCATGGGGACCCTGCCCCAGAGGGTGACTTGCCCCTGTCTCGGACGGTGCAGTGTGGGAGAGAACAGGCAGTGCTCAGAACTGCAGGTGGGATGTGCGGGGCTCCGGCTGAGAGCACACTGTGGACCCGAGGGCTGTGCCCATCCCGGTGAGCTTCCGTGTGCTGGACACAGCACAGGGACCCAAACACAGGCAGGTGTGCCCTGGATTCACACAGCTCTCTTGCCAGGGCTGCAGCTGGGCTCCTGCCCATGTTCCTGCCTGTCCAGGGCTCCCGCCTTTTGCTTTTCCTCTTCGCCTCTCCTCTTTGCTTGGCTTACCCCAAGCTTACCTAAAGGGCTTAGCTCTCTTGATGTCTCTTGATGTCATTGCAACAACTTTATGAATAATATATTTTAAAAATGAATGCTCAAGCACTTTCAGGACTCCAGAAACTCTCTGCAGTGCCATCATCCACAACCTGACCTGTGGTTTTTTTTCCTTTCCAAGCCCCTCTGCCAGGAAGCTGAGCAACCTGGGGAGAAAAAGGCCAACAAGAAAGAGGAAAAGACAACCAAAAGCAGGTCGTCTCTGAGCAGTCTGGGGAAGGGCACAAGGAATGTCAAGGTGAGTGGCAACCCCCGGTGGACATCAGGGGTTGTGGGCAGGGGGCTCAGCCTGTAAGGGCTGTGTACAGGCACCCCCAGGGACACATCTGCTTATCCCCAGACGTGCAACCTGATGGGCTGGTGGGAGAATGATCTGGGCTCCAAGATGCAAGTGTTCAAGGTTGGCAACGATGGCACCTTCTCTGGTGAGTACCACACAGCTGTGTCAAGCGCCGAGAAACCCATCCAGGCATCTCCACTGACTGGCTCCCAGCATCTGGATGAGGATGGACAGTGCACCTTTGGCTTCACTGTCAACTGGAAGAAGTTTTCAGGTCGGTATTTACATGATGGCTGTTGTTGGATGGGATGGTGGAATGGAGAGGGGAGCTCAGGCAGGTCCCAGTGCCCATCCTGAACCGTCTTTTCTCTCTGCTGTCCCCTGTCTCTCCTTCTCTGATATTTCCCTACTCTGGATGGTGTCTCAGACACCACTACACCTCCCAAAACAAGGTCTAGGTTGAGGTAGCATTAAGGGTTGCTTTGACAACACCTCTGCCACACAGCATTTCCCTGCAAACATCCACTTGGGGTCCATTAGCATTAAACCCATTGATGCCTGTGAAGCTCCAAGATCAGATGGGATGCTAACAGCCACCACTGCTTTAGACTCCACAGCTGTCTTCGTGGGCCAGTGCTTCAATGGGGATGATGGGAAGGAGGTCCTGCACACCTCTTGGTTGCTTCGGGAGAAAGTTGACTCTGAGTCAGAGGACTGGAAAGCCACCAGGTGAGCCAAGGTACCCCCAGTGCCTCTGGGATCCCTACCCTGCTGCTGGCTGGGCACCAACAGGATTCTGCTTCCCCGCAGGACCGGCCACAACACCTTCACCCGCATGGGCTGAAAGGAGGGAGAAGAATCTTATTCTGCACACACCTGAGAAACACCTGAGCCCCCTCAGCAGGATCAGTTTCCAGATATGGAGGGAGATGTCACAAAACACACCAAATAAATTAAAGATATTTAAACACAACCTTGTGCAGTCTGTGGATATGTCCTGGGAAAGCTGGGGTTAAAACACGGTGGATGTGAATGTGTGATGAAACTCTCATTCCCTTATTCTGGAAAGAGACTGCCCCAGTAAAGCCTCTTTTCTTGCCCAAGCAGGACAGTGCATCCCCAAAGTAACCCTCTGACACTAGCTGTGACCAGCACTCACTCTTTCCTGCTGAAAGCCTGGTGAGTGTGATGGGAGGGGAGCTCTTTGCATCCCAGAATCCTGGCTGGGTGGCCCCTGGAGGCTCTGACACAGCCCTTAAGTGGGAAGGTGAGTGGTCTTGGCTGTGCCACACTCAAGAAAAGTGCCAAGGGGTGCTCTGTACCAGCCACACACAGCCAATACACCCTGCAGTACACCCAGCCCAAAACTCTTCCCAAAAATCATGTGATTTACTAAAAAGGTAATGACCAGCAAATACAGCTTCTCAAATCTCTGCCCAATGTACCATGTGACTGAACAAAACAGGCAGTGCCTGTGCTGCCTTCAGCATCCCTCTAAGCCAAAGCAAATGATTTCCAGGAAATCAGCTCTGGATCTGAATCTGAAACTTGGTCTTTATGTCCCTGATTCTCAAAATAAACCAGGACGGTGCTTCTGCTATGCCCTGGCATACTGCCTGGGATTTGATGAAATTAAAAGTAGAACTGGGATGCTGGGTCTTCCACTCCCACTGCTCCCCTGGCTTTTGTGCCACAAATGCTGTGGGTGGGAGAGCTTTGCAAAGAGCACCTGTGGCTTTAGTAAGTTTGCCTGCTCTGTGTTTTCGCCTGCCTTGTTGCAAACTTGCATGTGGTTTGCTCCTTGCATCTTTCTCCCTGAGGTTCATGCTTCTAGAGCAGTCCTGCTGTTCCCTTTCCAGTACCTCCCTGGCATTTTTCCAGTTTTTCATCTCCCTCACAGAATTTCTGATCAGAATGCCTTCACACCAGCCCTCTGCTATGCATTTATGTATCTGCACACCCTCTTACCTGATTTTAGAGAAGGCTGAGAGCTGGGAAAGTGAGAGGCAGAGGGAGCAGAGGACTCTGGTCTCACCTGAAACATGACCAGCTCAGCAGTGAGGCACCCTGCTAAGCCTTCAGCCTCACTGCATGCATCCTCCTGACCTTGTTATTGCCTTCATGCCAACATTTCCCCAGGGCAGGGCTCTCCTGAGGCTGTGCAGCATTTCCAGCAGAGGCAAGGCAGCAGTGCTGACCACAGCTGAAGCATCCTGCAAAGCCCAGCAGGCAGCCACAGTGCTGGTGAGAAATGGGGCAGGTATGAGCTGTTATTAAAGCAGAGTTATTTCCAAGACTGGTCCCTACATAAGAGCACCCAACTAGGCTGCAATGCATCCCTGGCACACCTCAGATTTGGGGTTTTAGGGCATGTGCCAGGGGTGCCTGCAGGCATCTGGGAGTGGTTAAGGATGGGGATGTTTCTCTGTGGACATTCTGCATCCCTCAGCTCTGGGTTATATTCATCTGCAAACCCAGCACCATTTGTTTTCTTCATCATGGCCTCATCAACAAGGCAAATGTGAGCAGGGCTTCTCCTTCAGCCTCACTGCTAGAAAACCCACTGTTTCTCCTACATGACAAGCTTTGATCAGGATCATTCATACATTGTGAATTCTTCTGAGGGCAGGAGGAGCTGGTGGAGGCAGGTGGCACCTGAAATCACATGGACATGTCAATGTGGCACTGCTGTTTGCACACGGAGTGTATCAATTAAAAAAAGGCCCAATAATCAAATTTAGCTGCATCTTGATATGGGGTTATGCTTGCATAAGGATCAGATGACTTCAAAGAGATAGCCACTGTTAGAATGGAGAAGGAGTTTCAACTGCAGGGGCCCTCCAAATCTTATATGTCTTAACCACATGTGGAAAACTGTCCTACACAACAATTTATGTGAGGACTGCTCCTGTTGGCCATTTGCAAATGTCTCAACACTGAACATCTTAGTGCCCAACATCTCTCTCAGTGCAGCTGTTGACCCACTTAAGCAAACAGAGGCAGGGAATTCTGAGGTCACTCAAGGGACTGCATAGTTGGTGGGTTTGGATGTACCAAAACTTGGTACCCTCCACTCCACACAGTGATGACTAAAGAGTAAATTTGATTTTCAAGCCAAAACTTCACGGATGAGTGAAGTCATATAATTCCCATCCCCTCCACATTTCTGTGTGGTCCTCTGGTCAGGACCACACATTGTGCTCTACTCTTCTGCCTCTCTCCATGATCCTGTTCCAGCTTTAGCCTTGTCAATCATGGACTGCCATCCTGAGAGAATGGAGGAACTGCTTAGTTATGTTCTTAGCTCTTCCTGGGGCGGGTTTGGAGCCAGTGCACCATCCCAGATGTGTTCTGCCTCCCCATCGTACAGCTGAGCTCATCAAATTTGTCAGTATAACCCCTTGTGTGGATGAGGGACCTGCAGCTTGCCCAGCTTGCCCTACATGGCTCAGAGGGTTACTCACTCCTGCCCCCCTGCCCCACCCAGGCTGTATTGTGGCACCATTGCTGAGTGTCCTTCACGGCACTGCACCCTGACCAGGCAGGGGTCACTGCCCTCAGCTCCAGTGTAACCATTTGATTGTGAACAGAACAGGCAACCTCACTGGCTGCTACCACACACCATGATCGAGGTCTGGGTGTCAGTGCTGCAGGGGACACACTTGATGATCCAGAAGAGCCAGCCCACCTTTAGCTGTCAACTAGAGCTTTTCAGGTGCTTCTCCTCTCCCAACCTCCTTCTTGCATTCTCAGAGCTCCTCTACTCTCCATTGAAATGTCCTTGGAGTACCCCTGCTCTTCCTGTGATGTCCAGCTCAGCTGGGCTCATGCCACCATGCCTTGCACATCCTATGCCTGTTCAAGGTCCCAGCAGGACAGAAGGCTGGGAAAGGAAACATCACCACCCACCACCACCACCACTGACAAACTTTGTGCCTAAGAAGGACAGCCCCATCCCTGCACCATCTCATCCCATCCCTTCACAGACTGCAGACTCCATCACCACCTCCATGGGCCAAAGCTGCATGGCTGCAGACAGAAGGGATGCACTGAGGATGGCATGGATCATGCAAGATGAGGCTGACATGCCCAAGGATGACTGGGCTAGCGGTGGGTTGCATGGCACTTGTCCATCCTTGTTCTGTACTGGAACTGTCCCTGTGGGTGTGCCAAGCCCTGGGTGCTGGCAGCCAGCTGGGCAGCAAGCAAGGGAGAGCTGTGTCAAGATCCCAAGGGCTTTTGCAGCAAGTCCCCAGGATGGGAGTTAACACAATTCTATAATTTTTAAATTGAAATCAAAGTGTAATTTGAACACAGGATCCTGCCCCCTGAGGAAGAGGAGAGTAAGTTTCCTTGTCTTAAGGCCCAGGAAAGATGAGAAGGTTTGTCAAAGCAGAACTCATCCCTTGCTCTTGAGCAGGGCCCATAGAGGCACCTCATGATCTGGACACATCCAGATGCCGTTTCTGCCTTTCCCTGCAGCACTGGGAGTGACATGTACACTGGGTGAGTGGTATCTTAGAGGATATGTCTATGCTGTCTCCTGTGCAGATGCCAGGCAGTCTGAGCACTCCCATTACAGCCTTGCACCATCAGGAACCCCTTGACAAGGGTCAGACAGGGCCCTGCCCAGTCTCAAAGCATCATGCACATGGCATCACCTTCCATGGTGTCTAAGGAAGCACCGTGCACAGAACATACCCCCCCACAGGAGCAAAAAAATTTCAATATCTACAGATCTTTCAGGAAAGCCCTTCTGCGCTTGGAAGAACGTCTGATTCAAGAGTTCCTGCTGCAGTGACAATCTTAGGTCTCAAAGCCAAGGAAAGCGCAGCACAGCCAGGACGAAAAACAGTTTAGAAAGAGCAGCAGCCGCTTGTAATGCAGGAGGGGACGGTGACAGGGACGAGCCCCTGCGGTCCCTGCAGTCGCCAGCCAGCGCAGCAGAGCAGAGCTGGCCGGACTTGGCTTGCTGCAGCCGGAGTTATCACTGGGTGGGTGGCAGTGGGACAGTGCCAGGAGCTGCCCGCCCCCAGGGCTCTGGCACTGAGCAAGGAACGGGGTTGGCAGAGCCACTCGGACCGAGGATGTGTAATCCATCCCTGCATCCCCATCTCCCCGCAGAGCCGTGCTCAGCCCCGCGTTCCTGCAGCGCTGCCGGGTCAGGCAGACCTCCTCACCCCACCTGGCCTGGGCGCGCTGACACCGGCACACTCGCACCGCAGCTGCCAGCCCTCTTGGCTCCGGTTACAGCCCTATAAAAGAGTTTGGGAGGCAGGGCAGAGAGGGAGCTGGGCTGGGTGTTTCACGGCCCTGCAGCCATGGGGGGCGGCGCTTTCATCCTGGTCCTCGCAGTGGCGCTGGCAGAGAGTGCTGCTCCTGCAGAGAGGAAGGTATGGGCATGGGTGGCAATGGGAGCGTGGCAGACAAGGCACTGGATACAGTGTGGGCAGCCAGTTCTCCCTTAAATGCCATTTTAGACTTAGACAAGCAGGAGAGCTTTGCAAGAACAGGTCCAGGCAGAGGGCAGGGTATCCTTGGATCACCCCCAGCCACCTGGTACCACCTCCAGAAAGATTTGCTCCCACGAGGGAGCCATACACAAGGCATTCCTTCCCTTGGGGTTTGTGCCTGTGAGCATCCCCTCTGGGTCTGGGTCTGTGTCTGGGTGCACTGTGCATGCTGCAGGGCTGGGGCACTCTGGCCTTGCTCCACCATCCTCTCAGCAGCACCCTGGGGCAGCATTTCCCCAGACTGGGATCAGGGAATACCAATACCCTGCCAATACCCTGCAGGTGCACTCACAGCAAGGCTTGTGTCTCCTCTGGTGTGGGACAGGAGCAGGGATGGGGTCCCTCTGTGTGCAGGGACAGAGAGAACATGGCTGGTTGTATTCCTTCAGTGCCAGCTCAATGGACTGTGGAGGAATGACCAGGACTCACTGATGGAGATTTCGGTGTTGAGGGACAACGGGGACTTCCAGGGACAATACCTCACACGAGTCACCCTCTCCGGGGGCTGTGCCCAAATCTCCCCCCTGAGGGGTGCCCAGCAGCAGCCTGGAGAGGAGGGCTGGCCCACCTTTGCCTTCACTGTGCGCTGGGACAAGTTCTCCAGTAAGTGCTGGGACACCTGGAGATGGCACAGGAGTTTTAATGGAAGCCACACATGCAGCCAGCAGGAATTTTCTTTAGCCAGGAAGTCAGCTGGGTGATGATTTGGTGCAGCTAAGCAGCAACACCTGCACAGTGTGGGGCTAAGGGGCAATGCTGGGTTTGAACAGGGAAGCTCCTCATCACCCAATATCTCTGAGGCAACTGTGGTGGGTCCAGACCCTGTTAGCACAAGTGAGATGTGGTGCTACAAATCCTGCCTTGTCTGAGGGACGGGGAGGGCAGGACCCCCCAGCATGGGTTTGGTGGTTGTGTGACCTTTGGAGCAGGAGCACAGCTGTGTCTGGGAGGACGGTGGGGAAGGGGAAGGAACCCATTTCCCCACAGATCTCCCAATAAGTGCTTCCTCCCAGATGCCACCACTGCCTTCGTGGGGCAGTGCTTTGTGGATGCAGGTGGAAAGGAGATGCTGAGAACCATGTGGCTGCTGCGTGAAGCTGTCGGGTCCCTTGAGGATGACTGGAAAGCTACAAGGTAGTGGGGGGATATGGGCGACACTAATCCCACAGAGGGGCCCTCACTTGAGGAAACTTGGGGCACATTTGGGGACACCCCATCGCTGCTGCGAGCACTGCCAGCTCTGAGGGGGCAGTGTCTGTGGGTCATCCCACAGGAACTCTCAACTTCTCACAGGGTGGGCAGAAATGTCTTCACACGTAAACGCACCACAAAAGAGAAGATCCTGCCGAATATGTCCCCTCTCTGTGAAGCTGTGTCTTCACCAGCCCCATGATGGGGTGGTCTGACTGCAGCCTAACTCCCCAACAAGGCAAGAAAAACCTGCCTCCCAAATGAGAATAAAATTTTTTAATTATCCGCTGTTGTTGCCTTTTCTTAAAGTCTGTCCTTGCTACACCTGAGGTGTCACCACTGCCCTTCTGCATGGACATCTGCATCTCTCCCTGATCCCACCTATTCACCTCCCTGGGCTCATTTCCCCTCTCATCTAAACCCAAACTTCCACTCTGTGTCCTCATTCCCCACCTACCTCACAGTGGCAGAACTAGCAGCAGCATCCTGGATTCAGCTCACTTCCTTGCAGTGCCTTCATATCCATTCCCACCAGACCCTTTACAATACTGAAACTTCATGCTTTGTTGGATTGGGTGATGGAGAAAGCATTATCAGTAGATCAGAGATGTTAATTAAGCACTTTCTTTGTGCTATATGGCACCTAAAACAACATGTGCACAAATTAAAGGTCCTATCCCCTCCCCTGCCATCCCCCTGGGTTACACTCAGGGATTTTCCCCTTCTCTACCACTGCATTTTGGCAGTGCCTCTCTATTTGCCTCTGTGGACACCTGCCAAACTTAGTCAGGTGTTTTGACGCAAAGTTTTTGGCAGGTCTGTGAGAGAAGAGGAAGCCTCTTGTGGAAGTGTTATGAAAATACCTCAGCCCCAGCCCACAGTATCATGGCCACACAGTCCATCAAGCCTGGCCAGCTCTAGTGAAGCTGCAGCATGGTGCCATGAAGCGGAGGGAACCTGCCACCACCCTGGGATCTCTAGCAAGGTGGCTTGTCCCTGCCAAACAGCACAGAAAGGCAGGAGCTGGTGTCAGGACAAAGGAACAATGTGTGGCATCCAGGATAACAGCAAAAGAACCCCTGAGGGGAATTTCTCTGAGTTCTTGTGATAGGCCATGAGTTTGTGACAGAAAAAGATAAAAAGCAGGAGGGATGTGTTAGGAAAGGGGTGTTTTCCACTCAGCCCAGCTTTTGAGACTCCCTAGATGAGAGATGTGCTGGGCACAAGGTGCCAGGATATGCAAGGGCTAGCAGAGGGCACTGGGAGGTGCCACCCCAAAGGGACACTCCCCTGCCCCTAGTTTCACACTGAAGCCCTGCTGTCATGCCCTGTCCCAGCTGTCTTGGAAACAGCAGGTGCTGATTCAGCTGAATCCCACCTGAATTTTCAGCTGCCGCAGCCACATGCCTGCTCCAGGCATCACAGCAAAGGCATAGCTCAGGAAGACAGGCACAGTGCATGCTGCATTTTGCACATCAAAGGTCTTTTAAAGCAGCAAAAACAAGGAAAAAATGTGAATACAATGCTGATTGTCATGCTCTGTATGTTTGGCAAACACACTCACTGGGACCTCAGTAATGCTGCTACAGTAACTTCTTCCTCTAACTCTCACAAGAATAGAAGCAAGAGCATCAAAGTCAGCAGCTGACATCCAGAAGAGGCTGGAGAAATGTTACTGCTTCTAAAATGAGTAAGCTTTCCCTTCTGCGAGGCGCTGCAGCACCCTGGTCAGACAGAGGCAGCAGCAAAGAAGGGAGGGGCTAAATGTTGAAATAGGTGGTAATTTCCAGCCTTCATGCATGTGAGGCAGTTTCCCAAAGAAGATATTGATGCTTTCCAGGCTACTATATGGATTTATAAAAAACTTGTGCCCCCCCTCCTCTGCACGGTCGTGCTTAGTCCTGCATTCCTTCAGCCCTGGCCAGGTCATGCAGACCTCTTCATCTCACCTGCCCCGGGCACACTGACATCAAGCCGTTCATCTCACTGCTGCCATCCTGGTGCTAGTGGGGCTCCAGTTACAGCCCTATAAAGAGTGCCAGGCTGCCGGGCTGGGAGGAGCTCCTAGCAGCCTTGAAGCCATGGGGAGAAGTGCTTTTGCCCTGGTCCTTGCCCTTGCCCTGGCAGTGTGTGTTGCCCCTGCGGAGAGGAAGGTATGGGACAGATGACAATAGGGATATGGTGCTGGCTACCTTCTAGACCCCAAAGTCTGCTGCTGGAGCATCATAGCTCAACAGGGAGCCAGAGCTGGGCTGCTGGAACTGATGGGAGCTGCACTGTGCAGCTGAGGGAAGGTGCAATGGGGTTGGGAAGAAGGGGTTGCTCCTGCTAGGATGCTTCTTGCTGCGGGAAATGATTCAGAGGAAGGTAAACACAGCCACACCCCAGACAGCTCCTGTTTTCCCACCTAGAGTGTAGGAAAAGCAGTGCACATACTGCTTCAGTATGAGGGGACTGACTCTCCCTTGGGTGAGTGAAACCACCCCCGACAGCGGCTGAGCTGAATGCAGACAGAGCTCAGGCACGACGCTCACACTGAGATGGAAACACCAGGGGCACATCAGGTCTGTAGCACACCATGCACTGCTGCAGGCATCTCCAGTCAGAGCCAGGGTGAAGGGGTGGGGGTCACTCCCTGCCTGGTTATTCTAACCCACAGCACTGGCCTTGTAGTGCCTCCTCTTGGGGTCATGGCAGAGCGACACCAGCTCTCGGATGGTTGTGTTCACCGTGGAAAAGGACAACAGATTCTCTGGTTTTTACCTGCCGGGACCTGCCGCTGGCAACTTGGAATTCCTCACCTCTCCACTGGAAGGGTCCCAGCAGGACACAGGGCTGGCCCCACAGCCCATCTTTTCGTTCACCGTGAACTGGCGGCTCCGAGGTAGGCGCAGGGGGCCAGCACCCCGCAGCGGGGATGCCAGCCGGGCACAGGGTGACCCTGTGCCTCACTGCCTGACTCACATCACCTTAAACCCTTTCAGACTCAGGGGCTGCCCAGACAACTGTCTTCCTGGGCCAGTGCTATGTGGACACCAACGGGGAGGAGACCCTGCATGCCCTGTGGCTCCTGCGAGAGGCAAATGACAGTCCTGCAGAGGACTGGAAAGCCACACGGTGAGTGCTGGGTCCCAGCTACTGCTCTGCCGGGTCTCCTGTGACTCAGACTGGAGAAGGGAGAAATCCCACGGGGTGAAGCACGGGAGAACCGTGAGGGTGGAATGAGTTGGTCACCAGTGATATGCAAGGGCTAAGGAGCATCTGTGTGACATGGTCCACCCCTGCATGCCAGATGTGCCTCCAGGTGGGGGATCCCAGGACGGGGTCTGGCCACAGAGAGCCCTCCCCGGGACCTTCTTTCCACACTCCACAGGGGGGAGAGAAGAGGAAAAGATGCCAGCACCTCTGTTACAGGCTGTTGGAACCTGTAGTACCCCAGTCAGCCACACAATGCTCCCTTTGGGTTTTCCTTCCACCCTCCACAGCATACATGACCTCATCTGATGTGGTGTTTTCTGCAGGATTGGCACCAGCATCTTCACACGGATAAAATAACAGCAAGTGGGAAAATCCAGCAGGCTCAGGATGGCAGGGAGTCCCTCGGCAGACTTTGCCTGCATCAACGTGCAGCACTTGAGCAGCTCTCAGCCCAGAGGTTCATGCTTTCTTAGGCAAGTTCACCAGAAGCAAAATAAAGGGTTTCAGTGGGGATGTGGGGCTTGGCTCTGTCTTCTGCCTGGCCTCAAACTTGGGTTTGTCTCACCCAGCAGCCACCCTCCCACAGGGAGGTTTCATGCCACACTGGGACTGAAAAAGACAACAAGGCTGAGGGCAGCAAAGTCCCTGGGGATGGGAACTGTCCCAGCTCCCCTCCCTGGCAGTGTGCAGCAGTACTGTGCCCGCAACCCTGACCCTCGGGGTCACTCCCAAATGTCCCTAGATATGGGGACCAAGCCAGGCTGTAGCCAGGCAGAGGGACAAGGCACAGCCCCAGTGTGCTGCTGCAGCCAATGCTGCAGAGCCTTCCCCATGAGAGCTGAGCACAGGAAGCTCTCGGATGCCTGAGCGCTCGGGGTTGCAAATGACTCTTGCAGAGCCGCCAGCCTCCGGTTCCCAGCCCCGGCGGATGTGCAGCACTGCCCCAAGAGACCCTTGGGTATGGCCATGTCCTCTGATAAATGCATGGGGGTGTGTCTCCAGCCAAGACCCTGAAGATGTCTAGGCTAGGGAAAGAGAATAGGGGAAAGACACATCTGGCACTGGCTGGACTTTCTTAGGCATCATAGCCCGAACTCTCTGTCTTCTGCCCTAGACACTTTGCAAAGTGGTCCTAACATGACCCCTGCGGGTCAGGGTTCAGGGCTGAGGTGCGCAGCTGCAAGAGCTGCAAGGAGGCAGTGGCAACATCATTGTATTTCCAGCTGCTTTTAAAACTTCTTTGCAGATTTCTGTTCATTTTTCCATTTCCACCAATATCCAGCAGCTGGAGCTAGTGGATAAAAATAGGAAGATGCTGACACAGGATTTAGACTTCTCTTGAAGAGGTGGATATATCTTGTTTCTCCTACTGACTGAATTTTCCATCTCTCTGAGAAACTCCAATTCATTTTTTTTTTTAAAGTGCAAACCCAGTTCCTTTAAAGCCATGATCAAGAAGTGTTTTGCATTGGTTACACAGCTCAGGCTGGACTTCCTTGGCAATAGAAAGCAAATTTCATTTTTTGCTTTCACAATCCTCAGTATATCACTATCATGGAAAAGAGAAGATACTCTGATACTCAAGGAGTCACCAAGCAAAAAAGATTGTTTCCATCTGACAACACCCATCTGGGACTTGCCAAGGACTGTCCAGGATATTTTTCCCTGAAAAGTGCATGCTTTCAGTCTGCCAGTGTAATCCCTCAATGCTGACACAGGCACTTGTTGGGACACAAGGTTTATCTTGGCAGTAACAGAGGGAAAAAGGGGGGGACACAAACTGGGACCACAACATTGACTTAAAGCAGAGTCTGTGCATTTGTGTGCATGCAAGCAGCACCAGTGCCCATGCAGACCATGCTCTGATTCCTGCAGCATGCTAGGAAAAAGAACAGGGATCTGCAGCACAGAGGACAAGGAGGGTGGGAGGAATATCAGGTGGCTCCTGCTCTTCTTCTTGATATAATGAAGTCCTCAGTCAAAGGACTCGTTATGAGCACTTTTATCATTACTGTCCTTTAACCCAAGGCATGAACTTCAGGCTGAGCTTCCTCTTTCCCGCTCAGAGCTGCTTGCTGTGGGACTGGCATGAGAATGCAGAAAGCAATGAAAAATAGCACACCTGGGTCATTATGAGCTGAGACCATGGAGCAACACTCCCAAAACCTCCCAGCTCCTGGCTCCCAGGCTGCTCTCCCAGAGTTATCTCCCTTCCTGACATCTGGCCAAGCAAGCCAGACTGCTACAAAGGGCAATACTGACCCCAACATACCCAGACAAACACCAGCTCACGTGGCTTCTCCCAACTTGGCTGACAACACCACCATATATTACTTCACATAGCTCATTCGATATCGATTAGTGCTGGGTCAGGAACACTGTGTAACATCTGTGACACTACACACTCTGGCCTTGAACTGCGAAAAATGAAACTAAAGGGGCAACAGGCCATTACACCCACTGACCCTGAACTGCCAAAAATGAAAGTAGGGTGGGAATAGGACATTACGTACCTTGGCCTCGAATTACAAAAAATGAAACTAAAGTGGGGAGGGGCATTACACACCCTGGCCTCAAACCGCAGAAAATTAAATTAAGTGTAATGGGGCCCTGAACCTTCCTGATGCCATGCACACCTCCTGGGGAAGGAGTTCTAGTGGTTTCTTGGTGATGCTCAGTGCTAGCCAGGGTAGAGCTGTGACCCAGCCTTCCTGGAAGCATGCTGCTACCTGTCCTGAGGCAGAGGCTCTGGGCAAGCCTCTCCTTGGCTGTCTCCCCTCCCGACATAATGTTTGTTGTCTCATATGTTGTTTGGTTTTGTTCCCTGTGTGGGATACAAGTGTGAAGCTTCCTGCACCCACTGCCTTGCTCAGGTGCCACGCCCCCAAATCCTACACTGAGCTCAGAGTGCCTCCAGTGGACCCACTGACCCCAAGCAGACTTAGGGAAAAGCCTGAATTTAGCAACACCACAGCAGGGAAGGCCCACCCGGTGGCTGTTGCAGCACCCTGGCTCAGCTCCACTTCCTGCGATTGTGCAGCTGCCCATTACGAAAGCAGCGGTGGAGGCTGACACCGGCTCCTCGCGCTTCCTCCGGGGGAAGCTGCTCGCTTCCGCAGCGCCGGGGGGTGTGTGTGTGTGGTGGGTGCTGGGTGCTCACCACATACACCTTTCTTCAAGAGTGCTTTCGCACCTCTGAGACAAGGTGAGAGCAGAGCAGCAGCCCTACAAACCCACAGTGTGCCTCAACCACCCCCTCTGCACAGCTGCAGCCGTGCAGACTTCCCCTGCATTGATCTAAGAGGGATTGCTCCCCAAACTCCCCATGGTTTCTCCCACAAGGCTACCAGCCCCAGGTGCAGCCCCCAGAATTCACCCAGCATTTCACCAAAACCATCAGAGAGGACAGACACACCATCAATATTTATTTAGACTCTATTAATAAGGAAGTTATTCATTATTTTTCTGATCCATTTTGAAGCTATCCCTGCTCATGGCAGGGGGAACTGGACTAGATGACCTTTAGAGGCCCCTTCCAATCAAAACCATTCTACATGATTCTATGGAGAATGTCCTGCAGTAGGACAAGGAGATCTCTACAGGTATCACTAAGCTGCACTCTGGCAAAGACACTGCTCACCAACTCAAAGCATTTCTGTTCAGCCGAGAACTGTTGACTGTGTCACCAGCCAGCACAAGAAGGCTTGGGCACACAAGGACACAGCTTTGAAACTGTCCTGTGGCCAGGAAAGCCTTCAGAGGAGAAAGCAGCTCTGCTGCTCTCTGAACATGCCGCCTCAGCAGTCTGGCTCAAGGCATGCCTGCTCCCTGAAGCCCAGAAGCCTTCAGGAGACGAAAGGCTCAGCCCTTACGATAGGCAAACAGCACACATGGCTTGGGAAGGACTTCATATTACCTTCCCTAGCCAGGCTTGGAGAGCTGTGGCCATGGCTCAAAAGCTAGCAGGAACAGGCGACATGCTGAGTCTGTCGCAGCAGCAGGCAGGACTACTCCTGAGAGCACTGAAGGTCAACCTGCTCCCTGACACAAGAAATCAGGCAGCACCACAGGACTAAGGAGCAGTGACATGGGATGCATTTCTGGGGCCACAACACATACTAAGAAGTGCCTGCTCATCTCCAGCTGGGCAGTGAAGAAGTAGAGCAGTAGCCTCCATCACTAACTGCATCCAGTCAGACCAAACACTGGAACCTCATTCCAACTGCCTCCACCCTCCCTGCCACAGCCCATCCCCACAAGCCACTGGGTGCACTCTGGGCTGCAAGCCACATCGGCAGCCATAGCAAAGTTCTCAGAATTTCCTGTCCCATCTCAGATGGAGCCTTATAAAAAAATGTCAGAACGATTCCTCCCTGGTAAACCCTCTGAGTTGACAGCAATCAGGAGAGTATTCAGAAGAAACTGCTTGGATAGATAATCTGTTCGTGCAGCTCTGCCCCACAGGATGCCCAGTATCATCCCAAGGAGCAGGATGCAGCATTGGTCACATCTCATTAGCATGGTTCTGCTGGATGAGAACTCTGTCAGGGTGTTCTACCCACTCCTGACCCTTGGATTTCCATGGCACCAACACTGCTGCTGGCAAAGGGTGACTCTGGGGTGGGTCTGCCTCAGACCCTGCTGCTGCTGGAGGGTCAGAGGATGAGTTGCCGTTGAAAGATCTGGGACTGGAGTTAAGTGGACTCTGCTTCTCTTCCCATGACTGACTGAGGTTGCCTGACAGCAAGGGGTCTCCAGGATCAGGGTTGAAGCCCTCCAGCTCAGTGTCATGCTGCACATCAGGTGCTCCCTGGTTCGGAAACTCACGGATCTGCCTTGACAGCACTGCAAGAGAGGTAAAGCCAACCCTGTCATTGCCAGCCTCCCACCCTCCAGTGTTGAGCATGCAGCCACCACAGAGCCCACGAGGGAGGACAAAGTGTTTAACCAGGACTTCCTCTTCCCAGGGAGGCAGGGAGAGGACGCTGCACAGCTGCCAGGCGCAAGTACAGCTTGTGCTCCAAGAGGGACCGGAACTCTTCTGTCCTTGCACCGCCCCTGGCACAGGGCCCTGGCTCCAGGCAGGCCTCTGCAACGGGGCTGAGGAATAGTGCAGAGCTGGGGCGAGGCAGCAAGCCAAACCTAGTGGGTTCCTCAGGCAAGGGGATGTTGAGTTGATGTGCCGCAGAGTTGTGGCTGTCTCTGGGGAAGGTGCTGCGCTCTGAAGGGCAGCACTTCACCTGGAGCCACACCTCAGCCCCAACCTGGGCACCTCAGCCGCAACCTGGGCACTCACCCTTGAGCTCCTGCTGTGGCTCTATGCTCCCCGGTGAGCGAATGCTGGGGGACAGAATGAGGCAGAAGGACAGAACCACAATCTGAAACAGAAAGATCAGTACAGACCTCAGCAAAGGAGATGGACAGGCACCACTAAATGCAATAAAAGCCTCTCTCCCAAACTTGTGAGGACAGCAAACTCCTCCAACGGACACTGGAGCTGAAGGCACTTACCATGGTGCAGGTTTTTCTTCTGGTAGTTTTGGGGGCAGACTGTCTCACCAAGGCCTGCAGTTTCTGCAACTGTCTGAGCAGTGACCTGCAGGAGAGCAGGGAATGCAGGTTAGCACAGCAGCCGAACCTAGCTGCACACTTCCCTCCACCTTCTGCAGCCAGGGACAGGCCACAGTCCTGAGAAGAGGAACAGCCTTCCCCACCACATCTCCTACCAAACCCAACAAGGCAAACTCACATGTTTTGCTTCTGCAGCTGCTGCACCTTCTTCTCCAGTTCATGGTTTTCAGCTGTGCATGCTGCCACCCTTCCCAGGAAGAATGAGAGGCGTGGGGGAAAAACAGAGAGACTTTGTTGGTCAACAGTGGAGACTTCACATCAGTCTCCGGACAGCTGGGGCAGACAAAATTGGTCCTGGGGTTCACCTGGTATCACCTGCAGTAAAGCCCAGAGAGCACCACCCCACACCAGATATGGGGAGGTATGAAGCCCTGTTAGTCCTGCAGAGAAGCAGTTGACCAACCCCTACGGATGCTCACTCCTAGCAGCACACCAGCCTTGCAGATCTGTGACATCAGGCTTTATTACTAACAACCAGGAAAACCCATTCGACCTAGCAGATCAGCTATCTGGCTTGAACAGAGCCATCTGGGTCATCTCCAAGCACAAGAGTACCAGGTAGGTTCTACCCTGATGTTCTAAACCCTCTGCTAAGGGCTGCTGCCCCACAGGGCCAGCCTCACTTTCTGCCCAGGGTGGCATGAGCCCAGCAGACAAACAGCACAGCATTTTGTATCAGGTATCCCCTGTTTCCAGACCTGGCAATGAAGGACAATGGTAAGGACAACTAAGGCCATGTAGAAGGAGAGCAGCCATTCTGTGATCCATCACATCACATACTCACTCCCTTTCCCTTGTTATCAAGCACTAAAGGTTCTATGCACTAAGTATCAAAACAAACAGATTTCTTCTCCTTCATGCCAGCCTGAAAGTCCCTGGGCACCAGGCCATTCCCATTCCACCCTTGAAGGTTGCAGCCACACAGCAAGCTCTGTGTTGCTGACAGCCCTATCACAGAGCAGGGAAGTACAACAGCACAGAGTGCGTTGTCTACAAAATCAAGCATTTAGAAAGTCCCAAGGGGCACCTTGGGAGTAGAATATCTCTTGGACAGCTCAGAACCCCTCCGCTCAGGGACACATCTACCATTGCCTGCTTCCTCCCATGACTGAGTGACAGCCTTGTATTATTTTTAATCTATCTTATGATCATTATATTAATACCCATAACTATCTATTAAGATCTGATCCAATATACAGAGGGGCTGGGTGACTAGGAATTGTAAGTAAAGACGCATTAGAAAATAGGTGATTAGAAATTCTAAGTTAAGTTGCACGACAAATCCTGTATTACACTGCTTATAGACTGTACTACATTGACTCTGCTTGTAGAAAACCTGTGCCATTCTAATCACAAATCCTCTGCTATACTAATCGTAACATGATAGGGAAATGAAGTTCTGATTGAAACTACAATTCAGCGCCATCATCATTCTGCCAAGGATCCCTGGAATATATGATCCCTCAATGCTGGATGACACTGCTGTGTGACCATACCTGTTTTCCAGGCCATCCACGTAGATCTTTCTCCGGCGACGACTATCCTGAGCTGCCTGTTTGTTCCGAATCTTACGACGCACTTTCCTCAGAACTCGCTCTTCAGCCTGCAAGGATCATCTCATTAACAGCAATCCCAGGGAACTGGCAATGCCCCTCTCTCAGACTGCTCACACATCTCAGTGCCCAGCCCTGGACACAAGTGCTTGTGTCTTCTGTCCTTCCTACAACACTGAATAAATTGCAAGGCAAACCCTGGCCTGCTGACGCAGCTAGCAGCTCCCATCGTAGCAAAAGAAAGGCATACCTAAGGGAAATGAAAAGCACACAGCTCACAGGCCACTTGGCAAGGAGAAAAAAATAGCTGGAGACAATTGCAGTGTAACTGCTTCCTGAAAACAGCCATGAGAAGGGAGACTGATAGCAGCCAGAAGCTGCTGGAAACATGGATGACGCGCTGGACATAAAAGGAGGAAAAGGACACCAAGCCCAGATGAACATCTGGACAACAGTATTGTCATCAGGGCACTGTCCTGTAGTTTCAAACCCCTACAGAACCTGACACATTTGAGTGGCTTAAGTCTCTTTGGTTCTAGTGAGGACTCACTTTGGTTAGTGGCAGGCAGGTTGGTAGTGTAACACCTTCTTTCTCCAATAGCTGTTTCTCCTCCTCTGTCAGGACCAGTTCTGGGAAGTCAGACTAGAAAACAGCAAAAATAAGCCTACTGAGAATGAAAAATACAGGGAGTCCACGCCAGGCCAGAGAGGACACGCGCCAAACACAAAGAACTGCAATCAGCTCTCCCAAAGCAGTGTCATGCTTTCCCTCAGAGATACCCTTCATAGGAGCCAAGTCAGAAGAGAAGGAGAGATGTGAGCAGAAGCAAAGGCTGGGGTCCACAGGCATGAGAGTCAGTACCTGTACAATGGCTCCAGGCACAAGCTGGGGTTCATCTTCCACAGCAACAGCAATGGGGAAACTGGTGCTCTGTTCCAGCACTTTGCTTGTGCTTTCCAAATCCACCCATGCCCCTGCAAAAGAAAAGATGAGTCAAATACTGGGCCTCAGTGGGGCAGCACCTGACCAGCCAGCTTTGAGTAGCACGAAACAGCAATTTTACAGCAGCAGAAACCTTCTACTCTTGGCTTTCTCCATTATTGCCTGACACCCATCAAAACAAACCAATATGGGACTGCTTTTCTCTTTTCTGCCTATAGCTAGGGTAGAGAGAGTCCATACACACCACTAACCTAGCTCAATGGTAACATCTCCTTCTGCCATGTCAGACTTCACACTTTCCAGTGCAGGCCAGTCCTGGTGAAGGGAGTAGTTATGATCAACTTGCACAATGTCTCGGCTTGCAAAATTACTACCAAGGCAATGGGACAGATGCTGATCCTCAGAAATGCTGCTGTCATTGTTGGCAGGCAAATAACTGAGCTTGTCTGGTTCATCTTCTAGAGGGGTCAGCAGTGAGCTGATGAAATCATCCATCTCCTTGTCCAGGAGCTGCAGAGGAACAGCTTTTACTCAGCAGGGAGAAAAACCTCCTAAATCTCAGCTCAGCAGCAATTCCTCACAAAGAGCTCACCTCAGGCACTGGCAGGCCCCAGTCTTCCAGCAGACCATTCTGCTCCCCTGAGATTTCAGGGCAGGGAGCATCATCCTTCAGGAGAAAGTCAAGCAGATCCACCTCTGCCAGGGCATCCAGTTCCTCTGGGCACGACATCTGAGAAGGGAACCCAAAGTGAGTTCAAAGGAGACACCAGCTTTGCTTTAAGGTATCCCACAGACTCTACAGACAAAGTATCCCAAATGACACAATGTCAACATCAGGGATGGCCAATTCACATGGAACTTCTCCAGACAGGCTTTTATAGCACCACTGGTGACAACAATACAGGACTTTTCCCACAAGGTTATTGTGACCCAGCCACAGGAGCCTCGCTCCACCCAGAGCATAAAAGCCGCAAGAAGGAGAGGAAAAGTGAAACAATCCCAGACTTAATGGTGTGGAGAGCATGCAAGGTTCTGCTGTTCCACAGAAGCCCTGAAGGTACCATACCCCCTTGGTGTGTACCCAGCAGGGAGTTTCCTGTCCCAGGAAATAAATAACAGTCATTGTTGAGGTTTAAATTAAACGGATTCTGTTAACGATTAAATGATGATCAAATTCTAAGTAAGAGATGATGGAACAGAAATTAAATGGTAATCAAATGGTGATTAAGTGATCATTGAAGGGTAATTAATGAATGATTTTGCAGACCTAAATGATAACTTAGTAATTCAGACAGCTGTAAAACACTGTACTAAATAAGAGAATATTGTAATAAATAAACAGGTATACGTATATATATAAATGTCACTAGCACACAATATTCTTTTAGGCTGGAAGCAAAACACTCCTTACCTCAATGTAGAGATCAGACACTGGTAAAGCGTCTCTCAGCCCTGAGGAGTGACCTGGAGAGCCGTCCCTGTTGCCAGGGAAGTCAGACCCAGCAGCAGGGGAGCAGCAGAGCTCAGTGGCTCAAGCTGGCCACAGGTACTTAGAGGGCAAAGTGACAGACTTGCAGCCAAACACCGCCCTGGCACTTTGCACCTGTGTGGCTGTGGCAGCTTTAGCTTTGTCCGGCCTCAGCTCGGGCTGCTGCTGTTATGTCCTGACAAGACATGGCCCAGGTGCCTCGGTCCCTGAGGAGATGTGGCGCCGCATGGTGTCAGCGGGATCAGCCCGGCCGGCTTGTGGGCGATGCCTGAGCCACGGCACTGCTCAGGCTGTCAGAGCACAGCCATCCATCACACCTCTCCATCAGCACTGCTGAGCTTTCACATCTAGCTGTCAAGTTTCACAGTCTGGGAAAAAAAAAAACCAAAACAATACAGAAAAAATAGAATGCCACCTAAACCACCTGAAACCCCACCCAAAACCAAAGGGCCAGGGCAGGCCCCAGCCAGGGTTGCTGTGCCAGCTGACTGGGAGGAGGGCTGTCAGCAGAAAGTGGAGCAGCAGGAGGAACTGGGCAAATCCGGGCAATGGTAGGGCCCATGGCTTCCACAGATTCAGAGGAGTTTCCCTCATGGAGCGTGGTAGACAGCACGGGAACAGGAGGAGCAGGTGCGGCAGGAGGACGGGTCACCGGAGCGCAGGGCCGGGAATACCCACCCAAGGAGAAATAAGCAGCCCCTCTCAGCCACGGACTAGACCACGGATCCCCTAATCGCCAGACCTCCCGGACCGCCGCTAGTGCCCGGCGCCCTCCCGCCCCTCACCTCAGCCCCGCCGGTCCCGATGCACCGCGGTGACGTCACTCGTCTCCCGGCGGGCCCCGCGCGCCGCCGCTACCCCGCCCGCGCTGACGCCCCGGTCCCCCATTGGCTGGGAGGGGGCACGTGGGCGGCGGGAGCGCGCGCGGGCAACGGGAGCGCGGGGCGGGCGGGGAAAGGAGGGGATGGGAGAGAGGGCTTGAGGGGAGAGCAGTGTGCCTGGGGTCATGCGAGGCCCCGGGGATGTCCCGAGGCGGGCGGACGCCCGGGAGTGCGGTGTGAGCAGCGGGCAGAGCACGGCCCCGCTGCACGGGCGCGGAAGCATATTTAGCCCCGGGGCGTCGGGCCGGGCAGCGCGGGTACAGAGTCGCGCTGTCCGTAGATGCGGATGCCCGTGGTGTTGTGTCTGTGTATGGCGGGATGCCCGTGGGATTGGAGCGCAGCCCCGGAGGTGAGAGGAATGTTACATTTGTCTTTACAAACAAACTGTAGATCTGTTGGTAGGTAAAGTTAGCACCTATAGATAAAAGAAACAATGAGAGGGATTACACTGATTGATGAATGGAAAAAGAGATTTGCCTTTACAAACAAACTGTAGGTTTGCTGGTAAATAAAATTGGGTAACAGAAGATGAAAGAAGCAACGGGGAGGGGGAAAACTGAATTCTACAAGAATTAAAAATTAAAAGGGAGGGTTATACATTAGAGGGGAATGTCAGGTGTCAGGCGTTCCGGGAAGTCTGTGCCTCTCGAGTACCTCAGCCAATGGGGAAAGAGAGAGGGAAAAGCGGCCGGGAAAATAGGATAAAAAGGGAGGCTGCGTCCTCCAAAAATTTGAGAGATCCCAGGGGAATGCCCCATGGCCTCTCCCTTTATTCGAATAAAGCAAAAAGGACTCCTCTGTCTCCTTTTTGGACATAAACCTCTGGTGTTTGTGGGTTAATTTCCCTTACAACTTGGGGGCTCGTGTCCGGGATATTTCCACCGTCCGGGGCAGCAGGCAGCGGTGGAGCTGAAGGCGCGCCTCACCCAGTTTCGGTGATCAGCTCCCCCGGGTGCCGGCTGGCACTGGGCGATCGATTGGGTTCCCGAGACTGTCCAGGAGACAGACGAGTGGCGGACCAGGGGGGTCCGTGAAGAGTCCGCAGGGAAGGACCACTGAAAATCTCACCGGTGAGTAAAGTGGGATCCTCGGGGAAGCAAACCTGGGAGGGCGCCCATGGAGGGCAGCACAGGTGAAACGGGGAACCCATGGAAGGTAGCACAGGTACACCTGGGAGGGCGCCCATGGAGGGCAGCACAGGTGAAACGGGGAACCCATGGAGGGTTGGAAGGGTGAAGCCAGGAAAAATATTGTTATTTTGTGTGGCCAGAGTATAAGTTGTCAAAGGGGCTTATAAGGCCATGTTATATAGATGCCCTGGGGGGGCAATACGGGAAATCGAGAAGGGATCTCGATAGTCCATGCCCTGAGGGGCAAAAAGGGGAGTTGAGAGAGGGTCTCGACAGCGGCGGATGGATGGAGAGTGTTTGTGTGTTGGAAGAGAATTGAGGAGGAGTGTGTGATAGGTATGGGTGTGGCAATGAGCGGCAGGTCCGAGCACGGAGCTGTGGGACCAGGAACACGGGCTGGGGGCTGTGGGGCTTCCGGGGCTCAGCGCGGGGCTGTGCCTGACCCCGCCAGCCCCGGGCAGGGCCAGCAGTGTCCACTGGCCCCCGTGAGGCTCGGGGTGCCCCGGCCCCGTAAGGTTTGGGGTGCCCAGCCGCCTGCGATGCTGCGGGCCGTGCTCGCTGGGAGCATCGGTGGGGGAGGAGCTGTGTTTGCACTGTGACAGGACGCAAACTGACTCTGGTATACCGTGTGTGATAAAGAAAGGGAGAACGAGAATAAAGGAATATATGGGAAATGCAGATTGTACGTGAAGAGATTAGGATTCTGTTTTAAGGATTTTGTGAGTTTTGCTGGAAAATACAAGTAATACAGGGAAAGGCATGGGAATTTGCTAAATGTGTGGGAGGGGTTTAAAAAGCATGAGTTTCTGATTGCTCCTCATTGTGACTGTAATTTACTGGGAAGAGATTTGATGACTAGAATGGGAAAGCAAATTAGTTTTGTGAAAAGTAACAAGAGTAAAAAAAAAAAAAAAAAAAAAAAAAAAAAAAAAGATGTAACACAGAGTCTGTGTTACTGTCTGTAATATCTTTATGTTAAATGTCTGGTAAGATTTATGCTGAAATGCAGCTGCAGAGATATATGAAGTTTGTTTAGGCAAGCTTTGCAGAAAATATTAAGAGTTTACTCCACCCTCAGGAGTTAAGCTGTTGCAATATGTAGATGATTTGCTGTTATAGGGGGAGCAGAAAGAGGTGGTTGAGGAGAGAGTCAGATATTTGGGACACCTTCTGACTGAGGAGTTGCAGTGTGTTAGTCCAGAAGGAGTGCAGGGGATTTTTGCCCCAGACTGACAAGGAGTTGCGGAAATTTTTGGAGTTGGTGGGGGACGGCGGAGCTTGGATCGAGGATTTTTCTGTTGTGGCTAGACCTTTGTGTAACTTTTTAACCCAGAGCGGTCCTGGTGTTGTGATGTGGACACCAGAAGTGGAGCAGTGCTTTGGAAAATTGAGGGATGGATTAGTTGGTGCTCTGGTCTTGGCTCTTCTGGACGCAGAAAAGGAATTTCAACTACATGTGGGTGTTGAGCTGGGTCATGCTAAAGGAATTTTCGTGTAAGAGAATAAGGAACACAGAAGCCTGTCGCCTGTTTTTCTGAGTTGTTAACCCAGTGGCCAGAGGCTGGCTCCATTGTCTGCAGAAACTGTGACCACAGCTCTGATAGGGGCTGACAAGGGGAGGGTATGTGATTGTAAAAAGTTTAGCACCAGATTAAAGCTTTGTTAACTGAGAGAGTCTCTATGTGGATGACGAGTGTTCGATTATTACAATATGAATCTTGTTTAATGGAACAGGAGGATTTAGAATTTAAAAATGGGGAAAATTTTAATCCAGCCTCCTGTTTGAATGGCCCCGAAGAAAGGGGGAGACAGGAGGAAAGCCATGATTGTATCCAGGTTATAGATCTCCAGACTAGAGCTAGGGAAGATTTGAGAGATAATCCCTGGCCTGAGGGAGAGAATGTGTTCCTCGATGGGTCGTCAAGAGTAATAAACGGGAAGCGTTTTACAGGATACTCTATCGTGAATGGCAAACAATTAAAGGAAGGGGGGAGGTTACCGCCCACCTGGTCAGCCCAGACAGCTGAGCTGTATGCGCTGATCAGAGCCTGTGAGTTATACCGGGATAAGACAGTGAATGTTTTTACCGATTCTAAATATGCTTATGAGGTGATACATGCATTTGGGAAACTGTGGGAAGAACGAGGTTTATTAAATTCTAGGGGAGAGACGTTCGCCCATGAAAACTTGGTCTCTCGCCTATTGGAGGTGATGAGTTTGCCAAAGGGGGTGGCAGTGGTCCACATTGGGGGGCATCAGGCAGGGTGCTCGGGGGGGGGCAATGGGAGGCCGATTGGCTGATGGGGAGGCTCGGAGAGCTGCGTTGTTGCCAGAGGTCTCTGGGATCCTCCCCTTGCTCCCAGTGGCTGCACCGCTGCCAGAGAGTCTGTCTTTCCCACCAGAGGAACTCGAGATAATTAGGGGGAGTGGGGCAGAAGAAATAGGAAACAATTGGTTTACAAGGGATGGGAGGCAGTGGATCCCAAAAGCTCTGGCCTTACAATTGTTAAAACAACTTCATGAAGGGAGTCACTGGGGCTCTCGAGGGTTGGCAGAAGCCTTCCTAAAAATGTATGCTGCTGTGGGTCTTTTTAGCTTGGCAAAACGAACTATTGAGGGTTGTTTGACTTGTGCTAAAACCAATAACAAGGTTACAAAGAAACTTGCCAGGGGAGGGAGGCCTTGGGCTGTACGTCCCTTCCAGAGATGTCAGGTGGATTTTACTGAAATGCCCCGAGTGGCAAGGTTTAAATATCTTCCGGTAATAGTATGTCAATTAACAGGCTGGCCAGAAGCATTCCCTACTGTTTCAGCAACTACAGGATTAGTTGTTAAAGTATTTCTGGAACAAATAATTCCAAAATATGGAATTGTGGAAGCAATAGACTCAGATAGGAGAACTCGTATTACAGGAAAAATTCTTCAAGGAGTTATGGCTGCTTTAGGGATACAATGGAACCTGCACACCCCCTGGCACCCCCAAAGTTCGGGTCGGGTTGAAAGAATGAATGGAGAAATAAAGAAACACCTTCTGAAGCTGGTGATAGAAACCAAGATGCCGTGGGTATGGCTCCTGCCCCTGGCTTTGGAAGATTAAGGGCCAGATCCAGGGAAGATATTCAATTATCTCCCTTTGAGTTAATGTTTGGAATTCCTTATCCTTGCAACTCTCAGCCTAGTGGGGGGATAGAGATAAGTGATGTGTATTTGAAGCATTATGTGTCTCGGGTACTGTCTCTTGTGAAATCTCTTCGACAGGAGGCTCAGCTGGCACAGACCCTGCCTTTGGACTTTGCTGTTCACAACATCCAGCCAGGAGATTGGGTCCTAGTTAAGGAGTATAAAGAAGCACCACTGGTGGTGAAGTGGCGTGGACCTTTCCAGGTGTTGCTGACCACAGAAACAGCCGTCAAGACAGCTGAACACGGGTGGACCCATCACACTCGGGTCAAGGTCTCTAAGGCCCCAGAGATTTGGACATCTCAGCTGGAGGAGAAGGACGGGAAGCCGCAGGGGCGGACTGGAGCAGTAGCAAGTGCGTCGACATCGAGGGAAGCCTCGTGTGCCTACCCACAGACTGCCTGCTGAAATAAGTTTGTGTGGGCATCCCACCTCTCGGATCTCCAGTCACTGGGGGGCCAGCCCTTTGCTGTCACTGTTTTCCTTTATATTAAGCTGTTTCTGTGCCTTCACTCACCACAGGTGCAGAAGACAACGTGAAAGTAAAAATTAGGTTAGGGAATTACATAACCCAGTTAGAATGTTTCTCTTAATGATCTTACCTTTATACTGTCAGTTAGGATGGGGCCAGGAATGGGAAAATAAGTTTTTAACCTTAGAAGAAGAAGTAGCAAAAACCTTTAACCTTAGCAATTGCTGGGTCTGTGGGGGGGGCCAGGAGGATCTGAAAACTGGCCATGGGTGGCCAGCCCAGTCAAACCTAAATGGTGGGTTAGCACCCTGAGTGAAGTCCATAATGGAACAGGATTCTGGGATGAAGAAGGAAGTCCATGGCGGCTTCATTCTTCTGAAAGAGGCACTTATTGTCTAAATAGAACAGGAAGCATATACGTGGGGAAAAGTGTTTGTGACTGGACTTTATCTTTGGATTTAGATTGTTGGACCCCCAAATGCCTTCCTTATGATTGTTCCAGATATCAGGGCAGATGGAATCAAACTCATGTTAAGCTCTCAAATGGTAGCTGGGTAAAGTGTTCCTACCATTCTTACCAGAAAGATTTGGAAGGCTGTAAAGCAGTGGGGAGGGATAAGGTTTTTTTGACTCCTAACTTTAAAGCTGCCCCCGAGATAATTCCACAAGTAGGACACATGTTGTTCGTGACTATCAGTGGAAGTGGCAACACTGGAATGGAACTTGAACTCTTTTTAACAGGTTCTGGTCCCAATCTAATAAAACAGATCTGGGATGTAACTGCAGCTGGAAACCTCATGTGGGAGCATGGAAGTGCAAATACTGTGATTCTTATGGTGGGGCAACTATTCTTGCGGGACCACTAGGCCCAGGAAGCAAGCTGTATTTTGACCCCCCAGTAGATCATGAAAATTGGGAAGGTCCCTTTGCCAACGGGACGTGGGCTTTAAAGGGGCATTACTGGATTTGTGGCCAACATGCCTATCGCAGGTTACCCCCAAACTGGTCAGGAATATGTTATGTGGGGTATATCAGACCTCTGTTCTTTCTGCTACCACAAGTTCAGGGAAACCAGTTAGGAATCAAGGTATATGATGATCTAATCAGGGAAAAGAGGTCAATTGGTGTATTCTTGGCTGGGGGGAGCAGCCAAAAGTGGGGTAATGATGAGTGGCCAGCTGAACAAATCATACAACACTATGGCCCAGCCACTTGGAATCCTAGTGAATTAATATCAGGTGCCAGAGAACCCATTTATAATTTAAATCGGATAATTAGGTTACAAGCTGTCTTTGAAATAGTAAGTAACCAGACAGCTACAGCTCTTGACCTTCTTGCTGACCAATCTACTCAGATGAGAAATGCAATATTTCAACACCGGATGGTATTAGACTACTTATTAGCAAAAGAAAGGGGTGTGTGTGGCAAATTAAATGACTCAAACGGCTGTTTGCAAATAAATGACAATAGAAAAGTGGTGAAACAAATAGCAAAAGGAATAAGAAAGTTAGCTCATGTACCTGTCCAAACATAGAAAGGATGGGAATGGGACATGTTTTCATGGCTACCTGGTGGACTGTGGGTTAAACAACTGCTTTTTTTCCTCTTATGTGCTGTAGCAACTCTAGTCTTTTTACCATGCATGATCCCTTGCTTAATACAACTTATTCAACATGTGATCAAGGGGATGCAAGTTATAGCCATGCCTACTGACCCAGAGATGGCTACAAAAGGACAGAAATTGATGTCATTGCAAATAATTGCAAAACCAAAAGGACACAAGAACAAGAAATTAAGACAATGATAGCTAAAGTTTGTAAAGACAATTACTAAAAATAAAAGAGGAGGGATTGAGAGGAATGTTACATTTGTCTTTACAAACAAACTGTAGATCTGTTGGTAGGTAAAGTTAGCACCTATAGATAAAAGAAACAATGAGAGGGATTACACTGATTGATGAATGGAAAAAGAGATTTGCCTTTACAAACAAACTGTAGGTTTGCTGGTAAATAAAATTGGGTAACAGAAGATGAAAGAAGCAACGGGGAGGGGGAAAACTGAATTCTACAAGAATTAAAAATTAAAAGGGAGGGTTATACATTAGAGGGGAATGTCAGGTGTCAGGCGTTCCGGGAAGTCTGTGCCTCTCGAGTACCTCAGCCAATGGGGAAAGAGAGAGGGAAAAGCGGCCGGGAAAATAGGATAAAAAGGGAGGCTGCGTCCTCCAAAAATTTGAGAGATCCCAGGGGAATGCCCCATGGCCTCTCCCTTTATTCGAATAAAGCAAAAAGGACTCCTCTGTCTCCTTTTGGACATAAACCTCTGGTGTTTGTGGGTTAATTTCCCTTACAGAGGCATTGCGCATGTGCCATGGGGGGTGGGGGGGGGGGGTGGGGGGGGGGGGGTGGGGGGGGGGTGGGACGGGAAGCGGGCGGTGCCGCCTGCTCAGCTCCCCTCAGCAGCCGCGCTGCTCCTGCCCGCGCAAAGGTACGGGGACGGGGGACGGAGGACGCATGGGGTCTCGGTAACCGGGGAGGGGGGGGCTGCCGAGTGGGGTCCTGCGGACCGGCAACGCCCTCGCTCTCGGGGGGCTGCCGGAAACGGATATCCCGGGATCCCTGCCCCCGCACCCCGCCCGGTACATGGCGGGGAGGCTGGGAGGAAGCAGCTTCCCGGTTACCGGCGCTTCTCTGCTCCAAACGGGGCTTGTCCGCGGGGCTGCGGTGACCTGGGGGTTTCCGGGGTTCCCTCAGACTTTGGGGCGTGCCCGACTCGCCTCTGTGGCCGGCGCCAGCCGAGCACCGAAACCCACCGGAGGCTCGGGGGCAGCACGGGCTGGCGCGGCCACGTTATCCTCGGCCACGTTATTCCCGGCGCTGCCCTTGCCCTGCCCCACCAGGCCCGGGCCTGGAGTCCGCCCTGGCCAGGCCCGGGCCAGCATCCCCACCTTGGGGGTCCCTGGAGATCGGACTGGACAAACCTGGCCGTGGCCACCGGCCCGGTGACCGTGGCTCCCTTTGGGGCAGGCCGGCGCCGCTTTTCTCTCGGCACCCGCCCACCCTGCTGGGATAAGTAAGGGAAGAGTAAGTGGCAAGGGTATCTTGTGTCCTGCTGCCTGGATTTGGGTGAGGAAACGAGGGCACAACGCTTCCCATGGGCACATCGAAGCCGGGGAGGTCACCGCAACAGCTCTCACCAGGACAGACAGCTGGCCACAGGCCCCGGGATGGGGCGCTGGAGTGGCTCCCATGCGGGGTCGGACTGGCCTGGACGGGGAAAGGCGTGGATCCCCACCATGTCCCGGCTGAAACAACTAACCAAGGAGGGGGAAACGCTGCCCTATCCTCTGTCTGTTCCCGGCCGAATCCTGCCTGAAGCCCCTGCAAGCTCCCCATCCCTTTGAATCTGCCGGTTCTGCCGTGGCTTCATCGCTGGCTGTTAGACCCATATTTGGTAGCGATAATTGTTTACTCCGTTCTCTTTTCGAGCCTCGCTTCTGAGAAGGGGAGGGCACATATTTCTGGGGTCTTTAGTTTTGCCAAAACCTATGAGTTGCCCTGTAAAGGGTTCAGATCACTTCCCTCTCTCCAGGTCATAGGGTGAAACCCCCCAAGTGCTAAGTGCATCTGTGATGGTACGTGGGGACCACCACCCGAGCACTCAGTTTGCTTGTCGAATGGCAGCAGCAGGAATCTGGTGCTTCCCAATGGAACCTGTCCCATTAGATTTAGGAAAGGGGGAATGGGAAGGTTGAGGAAGGGGAAAGAGGGTCTTGTGGGGTGCCCTTTTCAGCACTGAGCTTTGCTGGCTGCTGGGTAAAGTGACTCCAAAATGCAGCCACACTGTCTTCTTTCTTTCACCTTTCTGCCGGTCCAGCAGCACAGTGCTGGGCAAGGTGCTTGTTGGGGGAAGCATGGGTGCCTAGATTAGGGCACCCAGTGCTTTCCAGAGGTTATGACAGCATCCACTGCACCTCAGCCCCTGCTTTTGGGGTCCTGGGCTAGAGGGCCAGCTTGCTAAGGATGCAGGAGAGGCTGCAGCTGGAGTCCCACTGGTCTGCATGCCTGCCTTCATCATGGGCAGTCTAGAGGTGCCATGATTTGTGCTCCATGGCTTTGGAAGTGAGGGGATGCCCAGCAGGAGGGGACAGGATGTGAGATGTGTGCGGGACGTGGGCAGTTAATGGCCGGAGCTGCTCAGCGCAGTGCCTGTGAGCAGACAGGCAGGCTGCGGCTGTCATCCTCCAGCCCAGCTGCCCGGCCCCTGCCCATTTCCCATGCAGAGCAGGGCTGCTCTCCCTGCAGGAGTGACAGGATGCTCCTGTCCTAGCCATGGACAACAGCGGAGTGGCTGCAGGGGTGCTGTGTCTGGCCTTGACACCCACTCATGCTCTCCGGGAGCAAGCTTGGCCTCAGCTGGAAGAAACTGTCCTCCCATCTGACGTGGACATGCAGCTGGAAAAGAGGAACTGGGCTGAACGGTCTCAGCAGTGTGTGACACTAAACCAGCTGGAGCTGCTGGCTCAGCCTTCCCATTGGAGCCCTGTCTACCTCAGTACCTGCTGTGGCTGTGTGTACTGGTTGTGTACTGGAGAATGCAGAAGAACCCAGCCAGAGCCTAGTCTAGCTTCTTACCAGCTCAATTTTTTACCCTGTTGACGGTGCTGGTGTGCAGATGCCAGCCAAGCCACTGCTGCAGGCATTGCATTTTGGTGGCTTGGTATTTTCCTAGCTGTGCTGGTGGTTGTACAGACTGGGCTGTGCCTGTGGAAAACCCCAGCAAAAACCCTGGGATGGTTTGCAGCTGATAAAACTTCTTGCAGTCAGCTCCCAGTCCAAGGGTGGTGGGGCCTTTCCTAGATGAAATTTGGTATTGCCTTAAAAAAAGAAGGAAAAAACCAAACCCCGCTACCAAACCTCTTTCTGAGTATCCCTTAAGAGAGAGCATAATAAAAATGGTGGAACTGTTGCATTTGGAAAATTGCAGTCTTGTTCTGGAAACTTGTCACAAGTGATCTTACTGTCTGCAGTTGAATTTTGGGGGTGTTTTTTTGTTGGGTTTTTTGGTTTTTTTGTCTTATAAAGCACAAACCCTCCCCTGTAACCGTTACTGCAGCAGTTAACTCATCTGACAAAAATAAAGCAATTCCATCACGTGACCAAAAATTGACTGTCAGTGGTCCCTGGCAATGACGTGGTGTTTCATTGGGCCACACAGTGCTGTCTGCCTGCAGCCCTGCCTGCACTGGCCCTGCCCTCAGGCAGAGCCTGGAGGCCAAGTCTTGGTTTTGCTCACCTTGTGTGGGGTGCGATGGAGGAAACCAAAACAGCTCCTGGGGAAGTGGTGGGACCCCATCAAGGTTACCCCCTCCCCCTCATCGTCTTGGGATCAGCTCAGGAGCATGCCCATGGTACAAAAAGGGTTGCACACAGCTTGCTATAAAATGCAGAAGTGTGTTAATCCAGCTGCTCCGGTGCCTTATTTTACTTTGCATGCTGACAACATGATTGAGAATAGGTTTGACTGAGAATGGGTTTGCTTTCTCTGGAGGTGAGCCAGCAAAAATTTGGTGTGTGTTCATCAAGACTTGGTTTGTTTGGGTTTTTTGTTTTTTTCTTTCTAGGGGGACAGCTTGTGTTTCACTGTTCTTTTCCTTTTTTTTCCTGGATTGCACTGCCAGGCTCCCACGCTGTCTCATTTGTTACATCTAGTCCAGCTTTTCTCTCTCTACATGGTTCCTGGAGGGGGCTGAGCCCTGCCTTGATACCCTCACACTAGACAGCAGATTTGCAAACCTTATGTGATTAGTTGCCACATTTTGCTAACAAACCTCACCCCAGTTTGAGGAGGTGTCCTTCTGCAGCAGAGAATGTTTCTGCTCTAGACACTGCTGTCAGCAAAGTTTAGCTGCTAAAGCCTGGACTTTTTCCATGGAATACAGAAATTGAAGTGAACCATCTCCTTTTTCTTTGAGGTCCTTCTTGATGTCATCAGCATCTTCCCTGCTGAGCTCTGTAATTTTTTTTAAGTGTTTGGGAGTGGGAAGGCTTGAGCAGTCATCTTGTGGGGTCTTGGGAAGCACAGTGACCCCTTTAGTGAGGAGTGTGCTAAGGAGTGCCCGTGGTGCAGTACCTGGTTTTGGGTGGCTTTTGAGGGCAAGAAGAGGATGCAGATGTCCTGGCTCCTCTCAGTTCCTCTCTACTGTCCAACGTCCTCCACTCCTTCCTCCATGGTCTCTGACCTTGTCTTGTCAGTGGTATGTTCTCCTTTTCCTGCAGAGGGATGGAAAGCAGCTTTATGCTCAACTTGAGAATATTTTTAGATGTAGAGAAGTTGGCCTGGTGACCGCAACAGCCCGCCCTGCATATAAAATACTTGGAAAACACTTTCCATGACAGGGTGTTCCTCATTTGTTCAACTCCACAGCTTTGCTGGTGCATCCGGATAGATGGGAACGGCACAGGCGGGTGCTTCTGCCACCTCTTTCCCTCTGCTGATGGGCTCCCTCTCTCCAGAGACGAAGTGCATTTCATTCCTGAGCAGCAGAGACAGTGGGGGCCACGGGCCTCCGCAGAAACATTGCAGAACGGCTCAGGAATGCAGAGCTGGAGCCGCTCCATGTGCTGGCGGAGGCGGCACGCTCCTTGGTCCCTGCCTCCCACCCCGCACCACCAGCGTGGCTTTATGGCTCTGCAGAGCTGGGCTCCTGCCCTCTGACTTGCCACTGGCCAAAACTGGACATGGACCTGCCCGTAGGCTGCCCAGGTCTGTGTTTGGGAGCAGCCTGCACTGGTGTACCCCCTCCCAGGGGTACCAGAGCTGGCAGTGCCAGCACGGATGCTTAGACTCACCAAGTGCTGCTGCACTGCAAGGAAAGCTGCCAGCACATTTTCCCAAGAACCTTCCCAGACCAGGCTGAGGATGCAAGATCAGCTTTCCCTGACAGCCATAATAGGAAGTCTGGTAGGAGCAAATCAATCTAAAAGAGAATAAGCAGATGTGCATCCCACCAGTGCTCTTGCATCCTCCCATCACTGAAGTTTAAGGGCAAGGCAGCCTGGGTCAGCAGAACCAGGGACTCCGTCTATATGAGCTGGCTCTCAGGGAGGGGAAAAGCTTGTCACCTGCTGGAGGGCATTATGTTGCGCCCAGACAGGGCCAGGGAATGTTGAGAAGGGCATGGAGCAGTGGGGCTGGAGCAAAGGACTTGGTAGGGACCTTAAGGGGTTTGGCAGCCTGGGAGAGCACTGAAAGCTGTTTCACACTGGGTAGACCTGAAGAAAATGACTCTTATAAACTGCATCAGGCAAGTGGAGCACTTACATACAACCTCCTTTTATTTCTGTTACTTTTTTCAGCTTTTACTCTGCAATACAAATATTGCAGTTTTGATTAAGTATTATTAAAGCTGGTATGTTTTGGAACTCTGTTGAGGGACATGTGCTCTGCAGCTGCTCTTTACAATTCTTTAAGCCTGAGCTCTGCAAGTACCTGAAAGGAGGTTGTAGTGAGATAGGAGCTAGTCTCTTCTGCCAAGCCTGCAGTGAGAGGACAAGAGGAAACAGCTTTTTAAGTTGACACAGATAGGTTCAGATTAAATATCGGGAAAAAAAGTCACTGTTAAGGTGATGAGGCATTGGAATAGGTTGCCCAGGGAGCTGGCAGAGTCGCCATCTCTGGAGGTGTTTAAAAGTCATCCAGCACTGGTGCTGAGTGATAGTGGTACTACTGTGGTAGTGCTGCAGGGATGTTTGGGCTGGGTCATCTTCCAACCCTGATGATTCTGTGATTCTTTTATATGAAGCTGATCCTTCAAGCTATACCCAGCTTGAGTTCTTTTTCAGATGGCATGGTATGGCTCTTGTATGCCCATGCAGTGAGACCTGCCAGAGGTGGTCTCTTGCCCTCCTGTGCATTGTCCTGGGTTGATGCTGTATCTGCTGCTGTAGACCCTGATCTCATGAGCACTCCTTGGGTATGAGTGGTGCTTTTCCCAGGTAACTGTATTTTACATGTGAATTCAATGCCTGGTGCCCTTATCTTGTGTCCCTGGTAGCTTCAGGCTTTTCCGTCCCTCTGTGCTCAGGCTGCCAGCTCAGCACTGTCTGCTGGTGACATGAGGGGTCCTGATAACTGGAGCAGGGCCCTGCCAGCTCTGGTTCATAGCTTGGTTTTCCTCTTGTGGCTTTTGTGTCATGGCAGGTTTAATTATAACCACTTCCATCATGCTCTCACAGTTTATCTAGTATGTTCCCTCATGCTCACTTCCTCTCCCTGGCAGTATCTCTGTTGGGTACCAGCTGCTGTCAGTTGTACAGGCAAGTAAAATTGGCTTTAGGACCTTAAGACAAGGAGGTAGGGGTCCCAGTGCTGGTCTCAGGTCCCAGAATCTGGAAAGTGGGACCTCTCACAGACTTGCTAGCACAGGCTGCAGCCCTTCTTGACACTGGAAGCCGAGTTCTGGCTTTCAGGTGCTGCTGAGGGAGGAGGAGCAAGCACACTGCACGCTGGTGGGGTCAGCAGCCAGAGCTCACCTATCTGTCTCCTCTGGCAGGTGACGCAGGAGTGGGGACAGCCCAGCCGCCACCATGGTTGCCCTCTCACTGAAGATCAGCATTGGCAATGTGGTGAAGACGATGCAGTTTGAGCCCTCCACCATGGTGTACGACGCCTGCCGGATGATCCGTGAGCGGGTGCCCGAGGCACAGATAGGACAGTGTAAGTCCATGGTGGGACTGGCTGCCTTGCCAGGGCTGCTGTGGTTTAGCTCCTGGCATTTCGCTCGTCTCCCTTTTCTTTTCTGTCTGTGGCTCTCTGGCTGGCACTTTCCCAGTGAAGTGGTGGGGTAGAGGGAGTGGGGTCAAAGTCCTCTTGCCCAGCTGACGTGGGGGTCTGAGCTTCTCAGACTTCCCTCCTCGACAGCCCAGAAGAACATTTGTGTGTTTAGAAGTTAGGAAACCACATTTGGAAGTGAAATAACTCTTCAAGCAATTTGAGTCTGCTGTCTTTTCTCTCTGCTCTTCTGTCCTACTTGCATTCATCACCACTAACAAGGGCTACGTGGGTTTAAACAGTTGCAGGGGTCATTGCAAACATTAATAAACCATTTGAGTTAATTTTTTCTTTCTTGGGATATATATAATCTCCACTGGGTCTGTCTCCCACTGGCAGCTCTCTGCCAGACCTGTGCTTGCACTCTATTACCTTTCTAGGCTGCCTCAGCTCCAGTATTTTCTTGCTGCTGCTAGGCTCACAGTTTAGCTTATGGCTCATGAGCTCATGATGTGACTCACACCCACACGGATGTGGCCTGTCCCTATCATGGACAGGGGGTTGGAGCTCTGGGGTGCTGTCTCAGGGGCTCCCCTGAGTCCCTGCAACCCCTGAAAGCAGCTGTGCCACAGAGGAGAGGCAGCAAAGTGGAGGTCAAGAGTCGTGGGAAGAGGAGGGGGAGTGCAGTGACATCTGGGAGCAGCACATTCCTTGAGGTTGAAAGGAAATGCTTGCCCGGCTGGTCAGCAGTCCAGCAGACCATGGCTTTCAGCTTCAGCAAGAGACTGATGTCTTTGGATATGTAGGGCTATAGTGGTGTTGGAAAGAGCATTGCATTTCCTGCTCCTGGGTGTGAGCCAGCCTGTTTATAAAAAAAGCAGCAAGGGGAAGGCCTTAAAGGGAACTTCTTATTCCTGCGTTCCTTTACAGTTGCTCACAGTCTTTCTTTTCCTATGTGTTCTGTGCAGCTTTTACTTCTTTTTGCTCTCTTACTCACAGTCACTCGGGCTCCTTTTTTGAGCTGCCTTGTTTTTTGGTCACCTTTGGGCTGGGGGAGCTTTGATATAAGTTTCCAGCTCTGCTCTTGCTCTGTCTCAGGAAGTGCCTCTCCCCACCCAGCCCGTGGATCTGGGGCAAGCTGCACAGTTTTTAGTGCTTTGGATTTATCCTCTTGGAATTTGCTTTGAAAACAGTTTGGTTTTTTGTTGTTTTTTTTAACTTCAAAAATAAAATGGCAAGCTTTCATGATTTTTCTGCTCCCTGTTTAGTAGGATTCTAACAGCAGTGTTAGCCAGGCTGGCGCAGGGCGGCTCAGGAATTTGTCCCTCCCCAAGGAGAGCTGCCAACAAGATGACGAGTTATAAACATAGCCAACCAAGACAGCCTGCGGCGCAGGATTGTTGCAGAGGTGGAGAAGGACCTTTCCAGGGCAAAGCCAGGCGTGGTCCTGGCCTCTTGCTACATGAAAATGGGCCTGTCCCTGTGGGTCTGAGCTGGGGAGCCACTGCCCAGCCTCCCCAGCAGCCTTTTCACCAGATCCTCCACCCTGAGGGAGCAGCATTTGGTGAATGATATTTACTCACTACCTCTGAGACCTTGTCAGCCTTGAGCCCATTCTCCTTCAGTCTCTTTGCAAAAAGAGGAGTCCCAGCTCCCCTAGTCCCTCACACCAAGGTTCCATCACTCAAATTGTCTCTCTGTATCTTTTCAAACTGCACTGTGTCCTGAGACATGC